>NC_082707.1:70791726-71098512 GCF_030144855.1 Hypanus sabinus | reverse complement strand
TTTGGCTCTTTGTTTCTTCAGAAACAATCTGTACATTTGCCTCAAATCAGAAATCATTAAACTGCTACTGATTTAATCATCTATTAAATCATACTGGAAAGAGAGATCTGCACACAGGCAGTCAATCAAATGCAATGGCCTTTCTTTGAGAGATTAATAAACTGAATGAATTGATATTGACATTTTGCAACCTAAACATATTTTTTCTGGTCTGCCAATCTTCATCCATGAGCAACATTTATTATAACTCTAATGGTAACTTTCCAATTGAAGTGCACTTTTCTATGGTTGAATATTTAGTTGAAGCAGGAAAGTCGAAAACTTAGCAGCATAGATAATGACATAATGCTATAGAAAATACTTAACTGGAGAAAACTGGCCCTGCAGATGAGGGAATGATTTCCAGAAACATATTAAGGTTCTACTCCAGGTGCCTATTGACTTTAAACATGTTTCCTAATCAAAAGCTAACCTGATTGGTTGCTTGGCTCCCTTTTACATATGGAAGGCTGCATGAAGGACAAAAAACAAGAAGGGAGAGGAGAGAGAGTCAGCAAACTTTGAGTGGAAATTCATGATAATGAAGCCTCCATTGGTTACACAAAAGGAAGGGCATCTAGAGGGAAAGACTGAAATTCCTTCCACGGTCCAACGTTTCAAATTGAATGACTTTCATTAGAAGTGGAAAAAAGGGAAAGACAAATTAGTTTTAAGTGCAGAGAAAGTGGGGCGGGATTGTGGAGATGGTATGTTAGGGAGCAATGGGTAGGATATAGGAATCATCTGTGAAAGGCTAAGGCCGGGATTGGTTTGTAGTTGACTTGAAGTTGATAGCAGCATCCACAGTGATGATCCAGGCAACGAAATGGAAAATATTGCAAAATGCAGGTCTGTAAAACATGTGCAGCAAATCAGGCTGTGATAATGCATAGGGGAACTGCGACAATATAACATATGGGTGAAGCTATTTTTGATTTTGTGAGAAAGAGAATTATCTGAAACTGTAGAGTTCCACGTTGAGCTCAGAAATCAGTAACATGCCCAGAAGGAAGATGAGCTGTTGTTCCCCAAACTTGCACCAGGTCTTGTATCTCTAAACAGATTGGTCAAAGTGGGAATGGGATGGAGATTTGAAATAGCAAGCAACGGGATATTCCAAGTGGTCCCTGCAGATTGAACACAGATGCTTCTTAAAACTGTGGCCCCATTGGAAGTTGGGTTCTCGAGCACAGAAGAAACCACATCGAAGGGACTGAATGCAGTACACAAAATTGGAAGAAGTGCAAGAGAATTGCTGCTTCACCTGGAAAGACTGTTCTCGGTCCCTGGATGATGCAAAAGGAAGAAGTGAAATCGTATGTTTTGCATCTTGTGCAGTTGTGCAGGAATATGCCATTAGATGGGTAGAGGTTGTTAGGGACAGAAGGGAAGACCTGAGAATCAAGAAGGAAATGCTGAAAAGGGAGAAGATATGTCTGGTGGTGGACCCTTATTTGTAGAAAGTGTTTCTCTTGACATGTTCCTCTTCTTCCTCCCACACAATTAGATCTGGTGAACACCCTACCCATTTCCAAATACTGTATCTATTCTCTGCTCTTCCGCATTTCTAATTTGCATGCAGCCTCTCTGAGGGGTTAGCTACCCACCAATTTGGGCCATTCCTGAAGTCTTTCACCTTTTAATTTCCTAAACTTAATGTCGCTACATACATGCAATCTGTTGTTCAAAATAAGGCTGTTAAAATAAAATGTTTGCATGAAAATAAAGCATTTGGCATTAAATAAAGGCACTTACCATATCCAACAATATGAATCAGTTTGCTGGTGATATCGAGGCTTTTGATGAAAAAGCAATGATAGGTCAATAACCTGTAGACTTTTAAAAATACTGGGAAATAGGGCCAGGGTCCACCATACCCAGCTATTGTTTAAATTCTTCATAGTGAGTAAACAAGGGTTATTGTACAGATTGTACATATCACAGAGAAAAAAAAGATTGCTAAGAAATGCATAAAGAATATCCATGAGATTCTTGCAATAAATTGATTCTAGTCACCGTTTAATGCCACAGAAGAAAACATAATTCTGAAAGAAGAAAAATGAGCCTGAAAGCCACAGGGAACAGCTTGTTCACAGTATGTAGGTCACAGGGAAATGATGGCTGCAGAGGATTCTTGTTTAGGGTAACATACAAGTTGGAAATAGTAGGCAAAGAATGGTGAAATGAAGCTAAAGAAGATAACAGTGAATAAAGGACAGACAGGAAGAGCACATTGCATGTTGTTTATTTGAAACTCAGTGATTTAGACTTTCTACAAACATTTCTGCCACACTGCATTGCTTCTCAAGGATGAGAAATACAAATATTAACAGCTTTTCCAATATTTGTGAAATGATTAAATTAAAGATCTTTTGAAATAGCCGACAGTTAGTTGTCAAATAATACAAACAGAGAGCATTTTTGGAAGAAAAAGAATGATGGTTCAAATTCTTCCTGAATCAAGTAAAAAGGCATATGATGATCATTAAGTAGTGATCCCAAATCAGTTAAATGGATATATGGGGGAGACAGCAAAAATTAGCCTGATTATGAACAAAATGGAATGCAGGGTCAAAAGGAGTGAACTCTGTGCCTCACCATCCTACCCTTAACCTTGCACAGCCAATATTAAATAGCATGAAGACTCTCAACAAGCATTATTTATAGACGACAACAACCATTTGCAAGTTTGATACCTGAAGCATTTCTCCTTGTTTTTGTCACAATTTTTCATAATTGCATACTTATGTCAGCAATGTTCCTCTTCCCTACAGCAGATGCCGAGGTATCAATGGTTAAGTGCACTCAGACTTGTTTCCCCCCCCCCCCCCCCCCATTTCATTAATTCCTGCTTTTTCCTACTGTACACCTGCTTTTTCTGTAGCTAGTAAGAGTGCCAGTGAGGGCTGTTGTGATTTGAGGTGTTGTGCTGCAGTGCAAGGAATGCAACATAGAAGCAAGTCTCATAACTATTGAGTATAATCTCAGTTAATAGAGATCCCTGTGAAAATATAAGTGTTTTTATGCAGGGAATAGTGAAGACTGAAATTGGTGTCTTTATTCATAAAATGTGGCACTTGAGATATATTGACCTTGGCTATTCATGAAGAACCATAGCCTCATTCTACCTAGATTATTAGTGCTAAATTCCTGAGATTAATTTTACCTGCTGTTCTTAATGTCCTCTGTATTTGCATCTCGAGTGCCTCTTGGACTACAGAGTCTACAGCAGGGGTTTACAAACTTTTTAATGCCCTGGACCCCTACCATTAACTGATGGGTCCGTGGACCCCAGGTTGAGAACCCCCTCCCCCCACTCAACAGCATACATCTCCATTCTGCATCTTCCCTTTAAGAAGTCTAGCTAGTTTCAAATAGATTTATTTATTTTAATAAATAAATAAGCCAGTGATTATTGATCATGCTTTGGTTCCCAGCTCTGTCTGTCAGGAGTTTTTTATGTTCTCCCCGTGACCATGTGAGTTTCCTCCAGTTGCTGCACTTTCATCCCACATTTTACAGACATGCAGATTAGGATTAGTGAGTGTGGGGACTGCTATGTCGGCACAGGAAATGTAGTGACACCTGTGAGTTGCCCAGCACAATACTCAATTTGACTTGATGAAAATTACACATTTCACTGTATGCTTCGATGTACATGTGACAAATCAAGCTAATCTGTTTAATCTGCTCAAAATACATAATAATGCATAATATTTGGCACACTGATACGTGCAAACAGTAAGTAGAAAACAAAGCAAACGTTGTCTGTTGCAATCATTGAAATGAGAAGCTAAGTAAAAGTAGAAGACATTACTGCATTTTAATCAATAGTACAGGCTGTAATCTCTGTGCCTGTGCTTTAAAATGTTATCCAATTTAATAAACTAAAAATAAACACCAACTATGACATTAACAGAAGGCAGAGAACAAATGTACTTTAAAGAATGCTCAAGGAAAGGACATTTATTTTAAGAAAAGGGTTCATTTTACTCAACCCAACAAGCCAAGTTGCTCAGCATAAGAGTTGATACATGCAATGCATATTGGGGTATTAGAAAGCTTACTTAGTGGTGGTAAAATATTATTCACTCAATTGAAGTCATTTATTAGATTGCACACATCTTATAGCTGCCTAAAGAATATAAGTGATGAAAGTCAGATTTATGGATCCATTAGCTTGATGTCTATTCTGGGAAATTGCTATAGTCAATATTTACAGATAGAATGGCCAACACGTATGAAATATTTGGTTAATCAGAGAAAATCAGCATCAGTTTAGAGGCATGGTGTTAATATAATTGACTTAGTAGGGCCTAAAATATAAGGCTGCTGCTTGTGTGGATTGGGAAGATATTCAATAAGATCACATGGAATTGACAGTGCCTATATTTCTTTAGGAGTTTGAGGAGATTTAGTATGCCCGACCACTCAGGGAATGCCCCGTTTTCATTGCTACCATCAGGAAGGAGGTGCAGAAGCCTAAAGACACACGCTCAGTGATTCAGGAACAGCTTCTTCCCCTCTGCCATCCAATTTCTGAATGGACATTGAACCCAAGAACACAATTTCACTACTTTATTTTTATTTTGCTCTACTTACTTAATTTAACTATTTAATACATATATACTTACTGTACTTCATATTATGTCTCTATGTATTGCATTGTGCTATTGCCACAAAGACAACAAATCTCACAACATATGCCAGTGATATTACATCTTATTCTGATTCTGGTGTAGTGACCTGATGAGGCACTGGTTGAGGGTTGTTGATAAAGAGAAGGGATAATAAACAATTGGACAAGCTGTATCTAACTATTTTCTCCATTATTTACAGTTAAAATGATTGCAGGTAAAGCCACATATCCAAGTTTACTCCTTGCTTAGAGATAAACAGCAACTAAAGTAGTGAGGGTGGATGAACAAAATTACAAAGAGATATTGGGTCAAACTTCATTTCATCCACTATTCGACTTCCCCTCCTCTGAGCACATCTATAAGGAGCATTCATCATTAAGAACCGTTCACCATCCAAGCCATGTTATCTTCTCACTGCTGCCTTCAGAAAGGAGGTACAGGAGCCTTAGGTCCCACTCCACCAGGTTCAGGAACAGTTATTACCCCTCAACCATCAGGCTCCTGAACCAGTTTGGATAATTTCACTCACCTCAACTCTGAACTGAATCCACAACCTATGGACTCACTTTCAAAGACTCTACAATTCATGTTCTCTGTATTATTTATTTACTAACTAATTTATTAATATTATTCTTTTGTATTTGGACAATTTGTGTTCTTTTTCACATTGGTTGTTAGTCTTTGTGTGTAGTTTTTCATTAGTTCTACTGTGTTTCTTTGTTCTACTGTGACTGCCTTCAGGAAAATGAATCTCAAGATAGTATATGCTGACAAATATGTACTTTGATGATAAATTTACTTTGAACTTCTGGTTCCCCCACACTTACCTTCAATGGGCCAATTGAGTGATTCTCCATACCTACTGATGTGCAGGGAGAGGCAGCAAAGCTTCACTTGTGAGTAGACTTTTATTTTGCTGCGATTCTGATGCTGGAATAGTCTGAGAGCCATTGACAGGAAAGCCCAGTGAGAGGTACTTTTTACTTACAGTTTTTAAATGCCTGATACTCAATGACATATAAAAAGGATTAAATTTGCTTTAATTCCAAAGTAAGTAATAGAATTAAAATCTCAAACCAATAGAAAAAAAACATAAAATATTAAAATAATGTAGATAAAGGACAAGAAGAACCTTTTCTATTCTAATGTCCAGGCTAAGAACCTTCCTCCATAGTGTGAACTCACCCAATTAATCATTAGCAAACTGATGCACCATCAATAACTCACTCTGAGACGTAAAGGCAAGATATTGGCTTTTATTGACTGGAAGAAGGAACAAGCAGTGGTTGACCACCATACGACATCCTGGAGACTGAGAGGCCGGGTTTAGGCCTCAATCACCTTTATACAGGGGTCTGTGGGAGGAGCCACAGGAACAGTCAGCAGGAGGCGTGTCCAGACAGGTATATGTAGTTCACCACACAAACTTGGAGTAATGAAGATAAGTATGACCAATTTCCAAACCCATGGGATTCTCATGGGATTAATAAACTACTTTTAATGACAAAACATTCAGGGCGCCCATCGTGACTAAGCTCTGCTGTTGAACTCCTCCTGCTGACTAGCAGCAGCACAGAGTGACAAATTGTTCCTCTGTACTTCCTGGGCTAATAAGCGGTACACATAAGTCTGTGTCTTACCTGGGAGAGCTGAGCTTCTTTTGAAAGATACGCTTTGAAATAGAGGATAAGGTTTTGATGGACTTAATATAGAGTGAATGTTTCCTGAGGTCATCAATATAAGACAGTCGTTATAAACTCTAATTAGTAATGCAGCAAAAGTTCATTACCCAAAGACTTCGGAATTGCTGTCACGGGGAGTAGTTGAAGCAAGGGGTATAGATGTACTTAGGCAAAAGCTGGACAAGTATAAAGTAGAAAAAGGATTCAAGAGTTAGGCTGATAGATATAAGTCCATTAGACCTAAAAGCAGAATTAGGCCACATGGCCCATCTAAACTGATCCACTATTCAATCATGATTAATACAGTAATTCATTTCAACCCTATTCTCCTGTCTTCTCCTCACTACCTTTAACATCCTTACCAATCAAGAACCTATCAATCAACCTTCAGTTAAATAGATCCATCCAAAGACTTGAAAATTACAGCTTTCTGTGGCAATGAATTCCAATGATTCACCACCCACTGGCTCAGGCAACTCCTTCCTGCTCATCTCTGTTCTAAAGGGTCATCCTTTTATTCTGAGGCTGTACCCTCTGGTCATTGACTCTCCCACAACTGGAAACTAGAAACATCTTCTCCAGGTCCATTTTATCCAGGCCTTTCAATATTAGTTAGGTTTCAATGATATTCCCCCACCCACCCCAACCTTCTAAACTACAGCAAATACAGGTCTAGAGCCATCAATGCTCCTCATATGTTAACCCTGGCCTCATTCTGGATCATTTGGTTCCTCTCCAATGCCAGCATATCATTCCATTGATATAAACCTAAAAATTTCCCATATCAAAATGTGATAATCCAAGTATGGTCTGACCAACACTTTAGCTGTGCAGTGACAGAAGGCTTGAGTTGAACATGAATATTGACTTGGACTGGAGCAAATGGCTTCATCCCTCCTGAACATCAATGGAACCATCAAGCATAGTTCCAAGATCAGATGATAGTGAGAGATGATGTAAGATCTAAGGAGCAGAATGTTTAATCCATCTGAGTAGAGGTTAGGAATAGTAAAGGAACACAAAAATCACTGGTGTGAGTGGTCCAAAGGCCATATTATGATGGCACAGGCAATAAACCAAACAGATATCTGACACGTATAAGAATGGAATGGCAGTGGCCATGAGGAGTTTGACCGGTACAGGATTGGGTGAATCAAATTGTTTGAGGCAGTCTTGAAGAGGATACCTTAAAAGGTTTCCATGATAGCTTTCTTGAATAATATGTTACGTGATGGCATTTGCTGGCTACAAAGATCTAAAGTTGGACAAAGGCATTAAGTCCTATTAGATATACACCAAATAAGCACAAGTCACTAAACCACCCTAACTTCAAAGCCTAAATTACTTCCCTGCTTATTCTTCACAGCAAGCTCTCCTGACAGCACCCTCTATTTGACTGGTGGAACCCCTCTCGATAGCAAGGAGAAGATACAAAATAGTTTAAAACACAGTTCATATATTTTCAGTGAAATATACTTAAATCCAAACTAACTTCTTAAAACACATTTAAAACTCACAGAGAATTTCTATTTTAAATATTTCTGAATTCAAATCATATTTCTATCTTACCTTGAATCATTAAATCATTATCTTGAATCTTGAAACATTATAAAACACTTCCAAATTACAAACCATTTCCAAAACACAAATCATTTTCAAAACACAAACCATTTCCAAAACTCAATCCATTTTCAAAATACAAAGTATTTTTAAATGCAAAGGATTTCCAAAACATGGGTACAATCCCTGTAAACTAAAAAGACATATCCAAGAGTCATTGACAAATGAACTGTATGTCTCGGAAATCAAAGCTGGAGGAATAGATTCTCATTTGCCCTGTATTTCTTCTACTATTCTTGATGTTCCTAACCTGATTCCTAATAAGCCTGAAATGCTCTCTACATTTATACACTTTTTCTACCACTTATGTGACTTCATACATGTAAGGTATTTCCTCAGATATCCTTTTAGCACAAATAGCCTAAAAGCATTTTTGGAGATAAAGATCTTAGCTAGCTACCATTAATGCTATAAATCTTTCTATAAGTGTCAACTATAAACCATCAGTTATTGATATGCTAAAGGATATTACCCATCTGTTCTGCAAGCTTCCTTGAACTAAGCAACTTAAGAGTCAGCTTGTCTGTTTGAAACAACATAAGTTAAACAATCCATTGTCTTCTGCTGCAATATTTCCAGCAGTAAAGCAGGAGCAGTATTAGTCATTTGCTTCTGCACAGATAGAGCATCTTCAACTTACAAAGCTTGTTCGCAAAGCTGTGTTTTTAACTTAGAACACCTGAGTGTTCTGAAAGATGTAGTGTTAGAGATTGTGCTGGCATTAGAAATGATCTTTCAAAAATAATTAGACACTGGCATGGTGCCAGAGGACTGGAAAACTGCAAATGTCACTCCACTCTTTAAGAACGGAAGGAGGAAGGCAGCAGAAAGGAAATTATAGACTAATTAGCCTGACTTCAATGGGAAGATGTTAGAGTTAATTGTTAAGGATAAGGTGATGGAGTACTTGGTGACACAGGACAAAATAGTACAAAGTCAGCATGTTTTCCTTCAGGGAAAATCCTGCCTGACGAACCTGTTGGAATTCTTTGCGGAGATTACAAGTAAAATAGATAAAGGAAATTCAGTGGATGTTGTATATTTGGACTTTCAGAAGGCCTTTGACAAGGTGCCACACATGAGGCTACATACCAAGTTAAAAGCTTAGTATTACAGGAAAGTTACAAACATTGGTTGATTGGTAGGAGGCAGTGAGTGAGAATAAAAGGATCCTTTTCTGGTTGGCTGCCAGTGACTAGTAGTGTTCTGCAGAGGTCAGTGTTGGGACCACTTCTTTTTATGCTGTATATCAATGATTTAGATGATGGAATAGAGGGCCTTAATGGTATGAAGATTGGTGGAGGGGCAGGTAGTGTTGATGAAACAGGTAGGATACAGAAAGACTTAGATAGATTAGGAGAATGTGCATGATAGTGGCAAGAGAAATGCAATGTTGGAAAATGCATGGACATGCACTTTGGTAGTAGAAATAAATGTGTGGACTATTTTCTAAACGGGGAAAAAATCCAGGAATCTGAGATACAGAGATACGTGGGAGTCCTTGTGCAGAACAATCTAAAGATTAACTTGTAGGTCGAGTCGGTGTTGAGGAAGGCAAATGCCATGTTAGCATTAATTTCAAGAGCTCTAGAATACAAGAGCAAGGATGCGATAATGAGGTTTTATAAGGCACTGGTGAACAGTTTGGGCCCCTCATCTTATAAAAGATGAGCTGGCATTGGAGAGAGTCCAAGGGAAATTCCAGGAATGAATGGTTATCATATGAGGAACGTTTGATAGCTCTGGGTCTGTACTCACAGGAATTCAGGTGGATGAGGGGAGATCTCATTGAAACCTTTCAAATGTTGAAAGGCCTAGACAGAATAGATATGGAAAGGAGGTTTCCCATGGTGGGAAAGTCTAGGACAAGAAGGCACAGCCTTAGGATAGAGGGGCGTCCTTTCAAAACAGAGATGAAGAGAAATTTCTTTAGCCGAAGGGTGGTGAATTTGTGGAATTTGTTGCCACATGCAGCTGTGGAGGCTGAGTCATTGGGTGTATTTAAGGCAGAGATTGTTAGTTTCTTGACTGGACAAGGCATCAAACGTTACAGGGAGAAGGCTGGGAACCGGGGTTGAGGAGGAGAAAAAAAGGATCGGCCATGATTGAATAGCAGATCAGACTCAATGGGTCAAATGGCCTTATTCTGCTCCTATGTCTTATGGTCTAACTTCGAGCTGATTACTGCTCTTTATTTACATTTTAAGAACTGAAGATTGGCATCCTTTTATGACCAGAAATCAAGCAAACTGTTAGTTGGAGTTACTTAGATCTGTTTGTGACCTTTCAAATGGCAGCTACTATGCTACTATTTGGGAAAGAAGCTTAGCAGAAAACTAAGGAATGGATATATATCACAGTTATTGAAACTACAAGGGAAGCTACCATGTTAGATCTTGTACCGTGCAATGAGACAAGCAAAATAAACAATCTAGTTGTTAGAGATCATCTTGGAAGGAGTCATCATAGTTTGATTAAATTTCTCATACAAATGCAGGGTGCAATAGTTTGATCTAAAACCAGTATGCTTAAACAAAGGAGACTAAAACAAGTTGAGGGAGGCGTTAACACGAGGAAATCTGCAGATGCTGGAAATTCAAACAACAACACACACAAAATGCTGGTGGAACACAGCAGGCCAGGCAGCATCTATAGGGAGAAGCACTGTTGATGTTTCGGGCCGAGACCCGAAAGACTGATGAAGTCTGACGAAGGATAGATAAGGGAGAAGAGGGAAAGCTGTTTCCATTGGTACTGTAGGTGTTTTTCAAACTAAGAGACATAACCTCAAGATTCAAAAGATTAGATCTAGCACACAGATGAGTGAAACTGCATTTTCCAGTGAGTGATGAAGCTGTGGAATTTTTTGCCTAGGGTAGTAGTAGAGGCTATCTCATTAGCAACATGTATTTTACATGTCAGACACAGACAGGATTTTTGCATTGTATCGGGAAAAGGTGGAGCTGAGTGCATGGCCAGATCAGCTATGATCTTACTGATTGGCAGAGCAAGCTCGATGAATCAGATTGCCTACTTTTCTTATAGTCTTTATTTATTATTCTTTATTACTCTTTATTTTTATTTCTTATATTCTTATTTAGAAAAGCAATTTATTGGAATAGTACCAGAGATAAATTATGTGGAACGACTGTAGACGCTGGGTTGCTGTCCTGAAAGCAGAGTAAATTAGCAGGAAATTTGAAAGAGGCATTCAAAATAAAGGTGGACTTTTAATAGCATATATAAATAGAAATCATATGCAGTGGTTGAAAGATGTGTTATCACAGATTCAAGAAGATTCACAAAGGAATCAGAGGAAGCATGAGGAAACAATTTGTATATGGCAAGGATTGTGCTTCTTGAAGATGGTCAAAGTTCAAAGTAAATTTATTATCGAAGTACAGATATGTGATTATATACTACCTTGATTCATTTTATTGCAGACATTTAGAGAAAAAGGGAAATACAATCGAATTTTATGGAAAACTATACATAAGCAGGCAAAGACTGATAGAGAACCATTGTGCAAAAGAGGACAAGCTGTTCAAATAAAAATAATACTGACAGCATGAGTTATAACGAGTCCTTGAAAGTGAGTCTGTAGATTGTGAGTGGAAGCAATTCCAACAGTAACTTTCAAATGTAGATACCCATGACCAAGAAAGTTTACCAATGCCTCTACTTCCTCAAGAAGTTGAAGAAATTTGACATGTTCCCATTGACCTTCACCCATTTTTATCAATATACCATAGAAAGCATTCTGTTTGGATGCATAGTAGCTTGGAATGGCCACTGCTTTGCGAGAGACTTCAGAGACTCTGGAACACTGCTCAGCACATCACAGAATACAAACTCCCCTCTATGAGCTCATGACTATACTTCTCGCTATCTCAGTAAAGCAGCCAGCATAATCAAAGAATCCACCCCGTCCCCCTCTCTTCACCCCTCTGCCATTATGCAGAGTATTCAGGACTGAAACCACACACCACCAGGCTCAAGGGCAGATTTCACCCTGCTGTTATAAGACTATTGGTTTCAGAGGTATATTTAATGTCAGAGAAATGTATACAATATACATCCTGACATTCTTTATCTTCGCAGCCATCCATGAATACAGAGGAGTGCCCCAAAGAATGAATGACAGTTAATGATAGTTAAATATTTGAACCCAAAAGTCCCCTCCAGCTCCCCCCCACGTGTAAGCTGCAGCATAGCAACAATCCCCTCCTCCCCCACCAGCAAAAAAAAAGCATTGGCGCCCCCCCCTACCAAGCACTGAAGCGTGCAGCAAAGCATCAATAAAAACACAGAGTTGCAGTACCCCAAAGACTACTTATTCACCCAGTAATTCAACATACCACAGGCTCACTCCCTCTCTAATAAGGGAAAAAGAGGTGTCTCCATTTCACAGTGAGAGGGGAGACATAATAAACAACTGGCTGATTTACGATGTTAAAAGTCCGTTGCATCGCTTTTTCCAAGCCCTGTGCCCAAAGACCTCGGGTCTCTAGGCACGCAGCCAGCAGCCAGCTTGCTGCTTTCGATGTTCCGTCTTCCATGACACACCAATTTCCTGCAGAGGCACCGACCTTGAGTCCGCCCACCTCCAGAGCCACAAAAGCACTGAACCCTGAAAGCATGCTAATCTTCTAGGCCGCGTCCTTGCTATATCGAATAGCGGCCAGTCATGAGACACCAAGAGTGGGTCCCATTCCCACAAAGAACCAGTCAGCTGGTAACTCCAGGTCAGGGTCTTCAAAAGAACCCTGAAAGAGAAAAATAGAGACATTAAAGATAGAAATAGAGCTGCTTCTGAAGATGCATGCAAAGGAGTCGCCGTTAGGTGCCGCTGTCTCCTAAGCTCCTCCTCCTATTGAATGATTCCTTAGTAAATTAAGATGAACTCTTGTCCATGCAACCTACCTTATTTTCTACCTGCACTGCACTTTTTATTTCTGTTGTACTTTGTTTTCATTCGGCTTTGTTTCATCTTGTTTTACCATGAAACACTGTGTAATGAATTGATCTGTATCAATAGGTTGCAAGATGAGCTTTTCCCTGTACCTTGGTACGTGTGACAGTAATAAAGCAATTCCAATTCCAAAAGGAGTTTGGAATAAGGATGAAGAATTTGCAAAGGTTTACGTGGAGACCAGATAATTCTAGCAAGGAGCTGGGATAGGTGTGATAAATCAAACATTCTCCTTTTGTGTTGTAGTATTCTATAATTATTTGCAAGAACATGCTATCAAAGGCCATGAGACCTGAAAATAAAACAACGTGCTGAGGAGAAATGTAATGGAAAATATTCTCATGATACTGTATAGTGGGAGAAATGACAGTAAGAAGTGTAAGCATGTCAAAATATAAACATTTTTAAAGGTGCTGGGGATTAATGCAAGGTATCATTTGCTTTAAATGTATCAAAAATGTTGAATTTACTTCCAGAATCTAGCGAGAGTTTAAAAAGGGAAATTGCAAGGGCACTGACAATCAATGTACAACAGCACTGAATTAGACATATGCTCTCTTGGAAAAGATGACAAACAAGAGAAACAGGTTTCCATGTATCAATTGGTTTCACTACAATTCCACTGATTAAAATAAACCTGCGGCTAATCTGTACAACAATCTAGTTAACAGCAGTCAACATACAGACTTTCAAAAGCCATTTATTAAAGTTCCACATGAATGAATACTAATTAAACGGTAAGGACTCAAGGCCATCATATGAATTTTCAAAAATGAGTGAAGGATAGATAAACGGACATCCTGGTCAGAGGAACAACGTCATGTTTTGGTGTCCCAGGGTTGGGATCTGTACTGTTTTTGATTTTGTTACAAGAATTGCCACTTGAAAGAATGATCAGTGAGGTACAGAGAATCTGTATTTACTGACAAGTAACTTTTATTATTTCAACATGGGTTCACAATCTTATCCACCTGTGTGCTCCCTGCTAGAAACCCTGATACTCCATGAACAGTCAATGAAGAGAAAAGGTATTACACTGGCCCCGATCTCCATGTGTCATTGGGGTCCTGATCACCACGTGTCATTGGGGTCCCGATCTCCATGTGTCATTGGGGTCCTGATCACCACGTGTCATTGGGGTCCCGATCTCCATGTGTCATTGGGGTCCCGATCTCCACGTATCATTGGAGTCCTGATCTCTACATGTCTGTGGCATCCTCCTTATCCATGATGGTTGGTCTCTGGCTGCTGGAGAGTTGTCACCCCCGCGTATTTGAAGCTCCTGAGTCTTATACCGTTCCTCATCAATTGAACCATTGGATCGCCATCCCATTGGCTCAAGGTCACCTGACCTACCTGGGTTACCTTCTTACTGGTCATTGTACAGGGCTACAACCAACATTGTTTCATGGCTCTGCCCAACCCAGTCTTGTGCATTTGTGCCTTTCCACTCAATAGGCCCAAACCAGTTGAATGAGGCAACTCAGACAGAGTCTAACAAGATTACAGATTGCCTCCTTGGTAGGTCTGGCATTTTCCATAACAAGTAGCTACTCCTCTGAGAATGGTCTCAGGTTTATTGCTCTGATTAAATCATCCCAGAGTCAAGAATCAGTTCAGAGTCCGTGTCCTTTACATAACAAATGGCTGCTTGTTTGAGAATGTTTCCAGGTTTAGCAGAACATTACCTGAAGCTCCCTGTGTCCACATTCAGTTGCTCTGATTAGATTATCCAAGAGCAAGAATCAGTTTAGAGTCTACAAAATGGGGGAAAACAAAGACAACTTGCTTGACTCTTCCCCTGTCCTTAATCAGACTGTAGTTTCTTCTGGCCAAAATTTTATACCTAATTTAGATTCTGGAGGTAATGGCAATTTAGACTTTCAAATTTTACTGATCTATTGGTGCAGTGAAATAAAATGAGGCCATTGATAAACTAAAGAATAGGCTAAACAGTTAGCCAGCTGCATAATTGGAATTTAAATGTAATGTAGAAATGAGGAAATATTGCACATCAAAAAGAAAAATGAATAATAGTGTTGAAATAGCTAAAAAGTGATTCTGAATTACATCTATGTCTAAGTAATTTTACTTCTGCCTTTGCCATCCTGTAGCAGGCACAGAATTTAATGGGAAACTGAACATGATGGGGTCCAGTCCATAATTTCTTTAGAAATTAAAAAAGACTGCAGATGCTGGAAATATGAAATAAAACAAAAGAAAAATCTGGAAAATCTCAACAGGTCACGCAGCAACTGTGCAAAGAGAAACAACCAATACATTGGGTTGATGACCTTTTGTCAGAACCAGTTGGCCAGTCTCATCTCCTATAACCAAGGCCTGCAATGCCTCCATCCTGATCATGTCCAAAATACACTGATCAAGAAGGTTCTTCTAAACCTACTTCAGAAAGTCTCATCCCTCTATGCCTTTTAGGTTATTGCTACCCTAGTCTCTTTTCAGATGGTTGAAATCTCCCATCATCATGATATGACTTTTTGCACAACTACATCACTTCCCTGCAAAACTGTTCCTCAACATCTTTCCCACTGCTTGGCACTCTGTACATTAACCCAGCTGTATAATCACATCCCGATTTTCTTTCTCTATTCTAAGAAGATTATGTCCTTAGTCTTTCCAGTACATCTCCCTGTTCTGCCACTGTGATCTTCTTTTAAATCATTACTACCATACCTTTCTATAATTTCCTTTTGTTCCCGAGCATCTGTGTCCAGCATGCTTAGAAAACATTCCAAACCTGTTTTTTTGGATAGGTCTCTTTTTTAGCCAAAACATAATAATAATTCCAGATGGTTTTTTTGAGTTATCAACCTTGTTAAATGTTTTTTGGATTTAAATACACCTCCTATAAACCTGAAAAGGATTTCCTACGTTATCTTAGCTGAGTCCTATTATATATTCTATATATACAAAATATCCTGGTGTATTTATCTTTCCCAATTCTTTTTATGCCTGCTCTCCTTTTTCAGTTCCATCTTCTTCTACCTACCTCGATCAAATTAGTTCAAACATCTCTCCACAATACTGGCACAACTCCTCATTAAAATATAAATGCCAGTTCTGTTGGAGTACAATTTATTCAGCCTGCAGAGCTCCTACCTGCCCCAGAAATGATCCCTATTTTCCAGGATTTCTGAAGCATTTCTGAAGCCATATGTTATCCTCAGAGGGAGTAATACGGTGAGATCCTGCTTACTATTTCCTCTGCCAAATTTAAAAATCTGTCTGCAAGATCTCTCCTCTTTTTTTTCTACCTTTGTTATTGCTTCCAATTCAGAGAATGGCCCTTTGCTCATCACTTACTTCAAAGTTTACAGCAGTACCTGGTGATATCCTCAACCATAGGTAGGCGGTAGATTTTCTGGAATTACATATACAAGTATGAGATTATTTGCAGAGGTACAAAGGAGATGTCAGGGGTAAGTTTTTTACTCAGAGAGTGGTGAGTGCGTGGAATCGGCTGCCAGCAACGGTGGTGGAGGCGGATACGATAGGGTCTTTTAAGAGACTTTTGGATTGGTACATGGAGCTTAGAAAAATAGAGGGCTATGGGTAAGCATAGCAATTTCGAAGGTAGGGACATGTTTGGCACAATTTTGTGGGCTGAAGGGCCTGTAGGTTTTCTACGTTTTTATGTTTCTGCAGAGACAACCTACTAGTTCTCCTCCTCCTAAAGTGGAATCCCCCTTAAGTATTGCCCTCGGTGACCTTTCTCTTTTCCTCCCACACTGCTGAAACAGCTGTAGTGCAATGGTCTCAACTCTGGCTGCATTTTCTCTTTGATACTGGTTAAACAGCAAGGTGTCCACAAGGGTCTCCTGAAATATAGTACCTGCCAGATCTTCCTTGGTAGTCAGGTCATATGCTCCCTCTCTGCCTACAGTATATTCTCTTGAAATGCAGAGCAACTACAACCTATTCACACTTCACTTAGTCTCACAGATGGACCACAGTAACACCAGCTGCTTCTCAAGCTCCAAAATCAAGATCTTGAGCTTTTCCAGCTGATGGCATGTCCTTATCTCCGAAATTCTCTCAAGGTATGGAATACCCATTGCTTGGTTCTGATGAGACCTACCATGTCTTTACTTACTTGGATTAATTCAATTAACAGGTAAAGAATGTACTTAAATGGCTATTACAAGTAATTTCTTGTAACAGTTTCTTGTTTTGCTTACCTCAAATGAAATTTTTTAAAAAGCATTGTTCGTATCTTATTTCAGCCAAATACATTCACTCATTGGGACTCTGCTTCTTGCACTTCTTTAACCAACAGCATGGTATGTAGCAGTTAGCACAATGCTTTACAATGCTTTTTAAAAGCTATTTATTAATGCTTTTTGGGAGGGTGATTTTAGATGCAAATCATATTTATACTGAGTTAAATACTGTATGTAATTAGTTTTGCTACAATAAGTGTATGGGACACTGGAAAAATGTTGAATTTCCTCTTGGGGATGAATAAAGTATCTATCTATCTATCTATCTATCTACAGTACAGGTGATGTAATGTACGGATCTCTTCCTTACCACGATGCATTGATGCATGTGCATTGTTCTCTCTCTCTCTCTCTCGCTGCAATGTCTGCTTTTACTTAATATGTGTATAGATACAACAAATTGGAGATGAGTGTGAGCCTGAATGTCAGAAAGTATCACAAACTGCAACAGCAATTACAGGACAAAAGAGTGAGAGTTAAACAGCACAAGAAACCTGAAGGACCCATGACTAACAGTGAAATGCACGCTGAACTTAAAGTGAAAATAATGTGGCAATGGCTTCAGTCAGGAAAGATGACAAATTTGATAGCATTAGTGAAGGTTGTGAGTTGTATGTCGAGAGGATTGAACTGTATTGTAATGCAAACAATGTGGAGGAGCAAAAGAAGGCTCCCAAACTTCTTAGCTTAATGGGCCCAAGAACATACAGTCTCTTACACACCTTAGTAACATCTGCAAAGCCAGCAAGCAAGACGTTGGACGAAATTGTTACAATTTTCCAAAATCACTTGAGCCTTAAACCACTGGCAATAGCTGAGATTTAGATTTTACAAAAGGAACCTGACAAAAGATGAGGGCCTTTCTGAATAATTGCAGAACTGTGCAAATTCTGCTTGTGCTGTGATGTTAGAGCTGGACTTTCTGATATATCAAGGGACATGTTAGTTTGTGGTATGCATAGTTAAAGAACTCAAACGAGGCTACTGGTAGAAAGAGACATAACCTTAGAATGGGCACTGACCTTTACAATATTGTTAGAGAATGCAGCAGAACTACAGAAAAGGAGGTTAGAAGGTGAAATGCACAAAATGTCCCTAAATGGTGCAAAAAGCAAAAGATGTTATTGATGTGGAAAATCCTCCCTCAATGCAAGTGACCGTTGGTCGAAGGAAATGTCTGCAGAAAAATGTCGCAGACAAGGTCACACAGAGAGAGTGTGCAAGGCAGACAGAAAGCACAACTGAGTGAAAAGTCTCAATCACAAAACTAAACAAATTCATAGAGTTACCAAATGTAAGACAGAATCAGACAACATAGAATCTAACAAAGGTGAACTGTCATGCCTACATAGAACAGCATAGTATTACAGAAGCAGATCACAATATAATATGGATCACAATAGATGTGTTTGGCTTAAAACTGAAAATGGAGCTTGATACAGGGTCAGGTTTGTCTATACTTCCAGGGGCTGACTACAACAGATTGCTTTCTAAGATGTTGTACCACTAGAGAAGACCTCAGTGATGCTAAAGACATACACAGGTGAAAAAGTGTCTCCCAAAGGCAAACTGAAGGTGAATATGATGTATGGAGGCCAAATGCAGCAATTAGAGCTTTATATATTGAAAAGTTGAGGGCCAATGCTTTTCGGACGTGGATGATTGAGAAGAAATCCAACTAGACCAGCACTCAATCAAGGCACTGGGTGTGGCATCAACAGGCAACAGTAGACCAAACCATAGCACTAACCAGAGACTGTCACAGCTGCTTAATGCTAATGAGAAGGTGCTTGAGAAGGGGATCGGTAAACTCAAAGGCATGAAGGCCAGAATTGAATTGAATGAAGCAGCAACACCAGGGTTCCACAAAGTGCATCCAGTGCGTTATGCACTACATCCGAAAGTGAATACTGAACTACAGAGCTTGGAGGCATCTGGAGTTCTCTCCAAGGTTATCTGCAGGAATTGGGCTGTACTCATTGTCCCAGTGATCAAGAAAGGGAAGGCTGGAGCCATTCGCATATGTGGGGATTTCAAGGTGAGCATCAACCCGGTATTGCGTTCTGTGCAGTATCCCCTGCCACGAATAAAACACAGTTTTGCATCTTTGGCAGGTGGGGAGAAGTTTTCAAAGATTGACTTGTTACAGGCGCATCTGAAAATGGAGATTGAGGAGTCAAGCAGAAAGTTCCTCACAATCAACACTCACAAGGGACTGTTCGAGTACAAACTTTAGCCTCACATCAGCTCCAGCAATTTTGCAAAGAGAAATGGACCAAGCGCTAGAAGATATCTCAGGAAGACAACGTTACGTTGACAAAATCATTGTGACTGGCAAAAATGATGAAGAGCACCTCCAGAACCTTGGTAAAGTGCTGACCAAGCTGAGTGAGTATGGTCTGTGTGCAAAGAAAGAGAAATGTTGTGGGCATGTCATTGACAAGCATGGCTTACTTCAGTCACAACAGAAGATTGAAGCAGCGCTACCCAAACTGAAAAGTGTGTCACAATTCAGGTCATACCTTGGCCTTGTAAACTTCTACCACCGGATTCTCCTAAACTTTGTTACAGTGCTGCATCCAGTGAACGCACTGTTACAGATGGGAACAAAGTGGGAATGCTCAGAAAGATGAGAAATAGTATTCAAGAAAACACAGAGACTAATAATATCTGATGAACTGCTCAACCATTATGACGCATCCCTGCCAATCAGACTGGCATGCAATGCGTCCCCTTTTGGCTTTGGAGACATGTTGTTACACATTATAAGAGTTGGATCTGAACTCCCAATTGTGTTTGCTTCAAGATCACTGATGAGCATAGAGTTTAACTATGCATAGATTGACTGAGAGGCCCTTAGTCTAGTATTGGGAATAAAGAAGTTTGAACAGTACCTCTATAGACAAAAATTTACGCTAGTGACAGATCATCAACCTGAGGAATGGAATTCCAGTGATGGCTACTGCCTGTTTACGATGTTGGGCACTGTTCTAAGGAGCCCACTCTTATGACATAGAGTTCAAAGGTACCAAACAACACAGCGATGGTAATGGCTTGACACATCTTCCACTATTGGCAACTGAAGAAGAAAATTCTTCATACTGTGACCAACAGAAGTGTTTCACACTGCATTGATAAACCAGTTGCCAGTAACAAATTCTGAAATACAAAGGAAAACAAGGAATGACCCGACATTGTCAGAAGTCTATGAAATCACCATGTAAAGATGGCCAACTCATGGTAACCCTATGCTTCCAGAGTTCTCAGAGAGACAAGACCAACTGTTGGTATGTCAAAGAACGCTGATGTGTGGATCTTGTGTTGTGGTTGCCTTTAAACTGTGCATCAGAGTGTTAGAAAATCTGCATGAAGGACACCAGGGTACAGTAAAGGTGAGGAGCCCGGAGCTATGTGTGCTGGCTGAATAGATAAACAGATTGAAAACTTAGCCATAAGCTGTTCGGGATGCTAAGAGGTTCGAAATGCATCCCCTCGGGCACCGTTTCACCCATGGGAATGGCCGTCTTCATTGATGGACTCCCATGTTCCTGATGTGGATGCTCATTCGAAATGGCTGGAGGTTATACCAATGAAGTCATCGCTGAGGACTATCTTCACCAGATATGGCTTATCTGGACAAATTGTGAGTGACCTTGGACCATAATACATGTCAGAAGAATTCCAACTGTTCAGGAAGAAAAAGGGCATCAGTCATTTCGAGTCAGCTCTTCACCACCAAGCAATGATTGGGTTAGCTGAAAGGTTTATCCAAACCAAGAAGTCCATTAAAGTGATGGATAAGGAGGACATTTCTCTACAGCACAAGGTGGACAATTTCCTTTTTGTGTATTGGAACTCTGTTCATGCAACAACAAATCAAATACCTGAAAAGCTGTTCACTAACAGTAATCTGAGATCTTGCATAGACCACCTGAGACCAGATCGACAGATGGAAGTGCAGAATAAAAAGTTCAGCCGGTTGCTAAGTGAAGCAACAAGGAGCTTCGAGATTGGATAGGAAGTCTTAGCGTGTGATTATTGAGAAGACAAGTCAACACCCGGTAAGATAGCTCCAAGAAATGGAGTACTGAGGTGCACAGTGGGTTTTGGAGATCAGACATGGAGACGTCATGCAGACCAGATACTGGATGCTCAACCAAAGAACACACCTAAGTCAAGCACATCCAGCAAAGTGGACACATTACAGTCACCCGACTTGTCTCTCAGTGATGATGTCACTGACAGCAACATGACATGGGAAACTGAGAACGTTGCCTTAGAGAAGACACCTACCAAACCTGCTACCACTCCATAGGTGCAGAGGTGCGACAAGAATATTGTTGTTGATAAGACATATGCCAAACCTGATGCCACTCCACAGGTCCAGAGGTGCTATCCTGAAAGAAACAGAGTGCCACTCAAAAGTCTGAATCTTTAGAACTGTGAAGTTAGTTATGGACTGTTATTTTGAAAGCATGTTTACATATTTGGATTATGAGCAGTGAAAGGGAAATTGAATATTTTGGACATGTACTGTTTTATGTTGAATTAATCTAAAAGGGGAGGAAACATAATGTATGCATCTATTTCTTTTAAAGCAATGACCCCCCTCCCCTCCTTAGCACAATGTATTGATCTGTTGTCTACATATGCACATTGTTCTCTATCTTCTACTGCAATGTTAATAGTTAAAGCCATCTCCCATGTGCGTGCTTTTATTTAATATGTATGTAGTTGTGTACAGACACAACAGATGACCTGGGTTCAGTTCCCACTGCTGCCTGTAAGGAGTTGCCTGTGGGCACAAGGTGGTAGTAAGTTAGAGAAACATATAAAATTAGTCAGCCCATCAAGGGTACCAGCCTCTGTTGTATCCAAGACATCTTCAAAGAGCGGTGCCTTAGGAAGGCAGTGTCCATCATTAAGGACCCCCGTCACCCAGGACCACCTCTTCTCATTGTTACCATCGGGAAGGAGGTACAAAAACCTAAAAGCACACACTCAACAATTCAGGAAAAGCTTCTTCCCCTCTGCCATCCGATTTCTAAATAGGCACTGAACCCATGAACACTACCTCACTACTTTTTTTGTACTATTTTCTGTTTTTTTTGCACTAATTTTAACTATTATATATAAATGCATGCTGTAATTACATTTTTTGCTACATTTATTTATCATGTATTTCATTGTACTGTCGCTGTAAAGTTAACAAATTTTACGACATACACCAATGATATAACACCAGATTCTGATTCTGAGTCTGAGTCGTACGTTTCCCCCTGTGATTGTATGGGTTTTACTTCAGGGTCTCTGGCTTCCTATCAAAGTCCAAAGACCTATCGGTTGGTAGGTTAATTTGTCATTGTAAGTTGTTCCACGATTAAGCTAGGATTACGTCGGGGGAATGCTAGACAGTGTTGCTTGAAGGCCTAGAAGAACCTATCCCACACTGAATCTCAATAAATAAAAGAAGTGATTTGATAACTCATTTAAATTCACTAACTGTTTGCTTGGTGCTCTTCTTATTCTATGTTTTATCACAGCAAATTTCTTTCCTGCTCTCTGTTTATTCATCAGCAATGCTTTTCTGAATGCTGAGAAAAGGGACTTGGTTTCCCACAGTTCCTTTACTCACGGGGACTGCATGTCCCTTGATCCCTCACCCCCAAATAAAACCTTTGATATTTTCATGGCCATTTTAAATTCAATGTTACTTTATTTCCATTTTCAGTGATGGTCATTTTCCCATATTGCCTTTAAACTGTGTTCACATCCCATATTTGCTCACTTGGACTGCCTTTTCTGCTCCACTTAAATTCAATGCAACTGTGTTTCCACACCTTTCAAGCTCGATGGGACTTCATTTCCCATGCAAGATTTGCTCCCTGGCACTCTATTACCAGTGCTCCTTTTGCTCACTTGCAAGTGGGTGATGTCTGAAACATGCTATAGGAGTTAGTTCAATTGAGTAATTGGAAAGGAGTTATAAATGTATCTGATATAAAGAATAAAGCTGGGTAGCTTTAACATGGACTAGGTATGGAGTTGATGAGCTAAATGGGCTTCCCTCATTTTGCAACCAATTTCTGATTCATTAAATCTCTTGGATTATTTTATAACTCCAACACTTCCCCAACCACTGAGGTTAGGCAAACTAGCCCATAATTTCCTTTCCTTTGCTTTCCTCCCTTCTTAAAGAGTGGAGTGACATTTACAATCTTCCATTCCTCTGGGACCATGCCAGAATCAGGTGACTCTTGAAAGATCATGATCAATACATCCGTTACCTCCTCAGCAACCTCTCTCAGGACTTTGGGAAGTAGTCCATCTGGTCCATGTGATTTATCCACCTTAAGGCCTTTGAGTTTGCCTAGCACTTTTTCCTTTGTAATAGCAATGGGACTCACTCCTGCTCCCTGAAACTTACGGACCTCTGGCACACTGCTAGTGTCTTACGGAACGAAGACAGATGCAAAGTACCCATTAAATTTATCTGTTATTTCTTTGTCCCCTATTACTACCTCACCAGCAGAGGGCTGAGGAAGAATGCTGAGGGTAGTTAGAGGGTATCCTGGGGAGGAGGGGGTGGTGAGGAGGGAATGTCTAGGAGGGAAAGGTGATAGAGCAGGTACGGGAGGGGAGAGGTGATGGATGGCTTCTGGGAAGGGTAAACAGATGTCGAGGGGAAGAGGGGAGAGAGGTAAGGGAGTGGGGAGGGGAAGGGGAGGGGGTGAAGGGGAAGGGAGATGGAGGAGGAGGGAATGTGAGGGGAATGGGAAGGATGTTGGAGGGCATCTGGAAGATGGAGCAGACACTGGCAACCCAGACAGGAAGGAAAGGTAACATTGTGGGTGCCCAGGAAGGAAGGGTTAGGTGCAATAAGGGGAACTATGCTGCAAAGGTCAATGAATTGGTGGGTCCATGAGAGGAATAAAGGGAGCTGTGGGTGCAGAGTGACGTGATGGAGCTGGGGATACTGGTGGGCAAACGGAAATTGGTGAAAGAGAATAGGTAGGGAGTGGTTGGTGGGGCTATACTACTAAAGCATGAGGTTGTGGGAGAAATGGTGGTTTGGGCTTGAGGGTAATAGCCAGTTGGTGTGCTGAGGAGTATGGCTTGGAGTTGAACAGTTGGGGGACTGCATTTTCAACTAGTGGCTGAAGGCAGGGCATGTAGCAGCTTGTGGTTAGGGCAGCTTGAAGATGGTTGGTGTGGGAGGGAGGTTTAAGATTCTGGTGAGATGGAGTATAGTCACTATCTTGCCTTCTTTACAGCTGCATCAATATGTTTGAACTGGGTTAGGTCCTCAGAGATCTCATATTCAAAGCAAAAGACCTTCTGGCTCCCAGACCTCATGCATCTGAGCTACCAGTGTTAGCTACAAATGAAACAGAAAAGTAACTGTAAGTCCTTTGATAATAGCTGCAATTTCTCAAGTTTTAATAAATATAAACTTTGAAATTATCCTGTGGGAAAAGTACATGAACATTTATCGATTCCTTTTGGAAGTTCATACTGCAAGATTAGCTCAAATCTGAATCAGTTTAAATAAAATGTGTCTGTTAAATTAGTGGAGCAGTAGATTTCAGAGTGATGTTTACAATCATCCTTTCATGGCCTTTCAGTGCCTTCATTTATTTCTTATTACATTTGCTTATGTCTGATACTGTAATAACACTGAACTAAAACATGAGCTCAGCTGAATTTGGCAGCTTATTGAATGTAGTGTAGAACAGGACTCTCATCAGGGAGGCAAACTGGAAATCTAATCTCACCTACAGTCCACTTTCATTCACTTGTCTGTATAGAGAAAATTTAGCTTGAGAACTCCTTAACCATTTCATTAGAACTCCTTAACCATTTCATTTGTTGTAGGTTAAGGATTCTTGTCTTGGGTCTGGCCTTTGGATTGTGTTGTTGGACATGATGATCCACCAAGACTTTTTTATACAGCCCAGGTGATGAGTTCTAATTCCAGATGAAAACTTGTCACAATTATCATTGCTCCCTTAGTAAGAACATTGATTAACCAGCCACTTTCCTTGTCAATCTGTCATCTTGCTGTTTGAAAAATACCTAACTGCATGTCCCTAAAATAATTAGAACACTTCGAATATATGACTTGTCTTTCATCTTATTCAATTCCCAAACTTCCTTACAATATAGAAGGCCATTTTGCCATGTGAGTTAATGTAAATTCAAAGAAATCCTGTTTTCCTGCTGATTTTCCCTGAGGCCTAATTTCTTTAAGGCTACATTCACACTAGACTGGATAAATCTGTAACCGAAGCTTTTTTCTCTTTGTTTTGACCCTCCGCCCATATTGAAACAGCATTTTCCTCCCCTGAAAATGGAGCTTTTCTAAAACACCCTCCAGAGTGTGTAAATTTGAAAATACTGATTGGCCAGAGTAAGGTGGGTGTAGTAACTGTAGATTTCTAAAAACGCTGTCATGACGTGCCGGAACAGATGGTGACGGCAGTGCAGCATTTCACTGTTTTCTTGAATGCAACACCCCACACACCCTAACAGTTTCAGAACAGACAGCGAGACTGAAGTTATAAAAGTTAGAAATGTACTCACCAAATACTTTGACCCATAACTTACTGAATAAATAAGTATACTCATTTTGCCCTGTTTTCTGTCCTTGCTTGAATGAGGGTGGTTTACCTATTTGTGCAAGTACTTCTCTGACAATAGATGTGTAACAGCCTAATGTAACATTGTATGGAAATACAAGATAACACTGATGAAGGCATGTTTTACACATTTAACAAGGGCTTTATTAATGCAACAGAGTTAGTCAGTTTTTCAAAGTTTATCATTAGCCGGGTCATACTGTCCATGAACTCCCTGTTTGTTGCCTCCATACGCTCCAGTATTTGCTTTTTTTTAGTTTTAAGTCCTCCTGCGCAAGAGCCAACAGCTGTCCGTTGTTTGCAATTTCCTTTTAAGTCTTTCTAGTCTGTAACTGCACTAATGCACACTTTCACAGCGAGATTCGACATCAAACATGTCACTTGTTTTCTGTAGATGTGTCCTGCGCATGCCCAGTAGGAGGAGATTTGCCCAAATACCCATTTTAATGTGGACAGAGGTATTTTCAAAAATGCTTGGTGTGGACGCCTATCGTTTTTTCGCGAAACCAGCGTTTTCAAAATTATCCGGACTAGTGTGGACGTAGCCTAAATCCTTGATCGACTCTGCACAGAAGCTAACATTTACCCAGGCAGTAGGTATGACTTACAATGGTTAATTATCCTACCAAACCAGATGTTCTTGAGATTCTGGAGAAAATTAGATTATCCAGAGGAAACCTTGATGGCCATTGAGACAACATACGTACAGACAGCACAAGAGATCAGGATGGAATGCAGGACACAGGCACAGTGAGACAGTAACTCTCCAATCTGCATCACTGTACCCCCTATGTAAATGACCATGTCGATTTTAGATCTTCTCCCAGCTAATGCTTTTACAGTATTTGGCGATATTATCAGAACGTCTTTTTATCCCAACTTAATATTTCTTTCCTTCTTTCTTGGAAATGTTTTTAATTCATCTGCAATAACAACTAGCAGATGCAAGCATCAGCACAGAAAGCAGAAATGCTGTTGGTTTTTATAAGGAGCTGAAGGACAAAGTGAAGTTCTGTTTACATTTACAAAAAGGTGTGGTTACAATCTTATGGAGGATTGGTAGTTTAATTTCCCATTGGTAGTTGTTCCTTGTATGTGAGTGACTGGCAGAATGAACATAGAACATCAAAGAATACAGTACAATATGTGGGCTGAAACCCTAAATAGCAAATCAAAAACACCAAAACACTAATCCCTCTGACCTACACAATATCCACATCCCTTCATCTTCCTTACATCCATGTGCCTATCCAAGCATCTCTTAAAAGGCTCTAATGTATTTGCTTCTACCACCACACCAGGCAGCGCATTCCAAGCACCCACCACTCTCTGAGTAAAAAACTAACCCCTCACATCCCCTTTAAACCTACCCCCTTCACCCTTCAATGCATGCCTTCTGGTATGAGACAATCACCCCTGGGAAACAGATACTCTCTGTCCACTCTATCTGTGTCTTTCATAATCTTGTAAACCTCTGTCAGATTTCCCCACATCCTCCGAAGCTTCAGAGAAGGCAACCCCAGTTTGTCCAGCCTCTCATGATAGTGCTCACCCTCCAAACCAGGCAGCATCCTGATAAACTTCTCTGCAGCCTCTCCAAAGCCTCAACATCCTTCCTATTATGGGCGACCAGAACTGCATGCAATACTCCAGATGAGGCCTGACCAGAATTTTATAAACTTGCATCATTATCTCCTGACTTTTGAACTCAGTGCCTCAACGGATAAAAGCAAGCATTCCATAATTCTTCTTAACCACCTTATCGACTTGTGGAGCCATTTTCAAGGAGCTGTGAACTTGGATTCCAATACGTCTCTGCTCAGCAACACTGTTAAGGATCTTGTCCTTGTAAGGTGCAATGCCTCACATTTATCTGGGTTAAGTTCCATCTGCCATTTCTCAAGCATGTCATAAGGATTACTTGTCTAATTCAGAACCAGAACTTCTGAGAAGGTCTTTTCATACCGAGTATTGTTAGTTATGCCAGTTAAAAGAACTCAAAACATAAAGGATCATTTCTGGCATATACACCTCAGTAAAACATCAAAGGAATGAAGTACTCTTCATTTCACTCTTTGCAATGACAGAACACTTCTAAATTGCTAGCATTGTTGTAATGGGGGAAAGCAACAAAAAAACACTGAAGAAATTAGATAACATTTCTTTTAGGTGAGAATGATTTAGGGATTAATATTGGCTATAGTACCAAGGAAAATGTTCATGCTCTTCTACAAGCAGTGTCATGAGATTTTAAATTTCCCTTGAGAAAGGACAAGAATTCACTTTAGTATTTCATAAGAATGACAGCACCTCTGGCATTGCAGCACTCTCTCAATCATGCACTGAAATATCAACTTCCATTATGTTTGAGTCTCCGTGGTGAGACTTGAACACACAAACCTGAAAGCCAGAAGTGAGTGTGAGAGGCATAACAATACACTTATAAGCTCAAACAGCAAGGGAAGAGTCATTAAAATTAAGATCCGAGATTAGCTTTATTTGTCAAATGTTCAGTACATTGAAACACCAAAGAACACAATGAAGTATGCTGTTTGTGTCAATGACCGGCACAGTCTGAGAATATGCTGGGGGCAGCCGTGTGTTGTCATGCTTCCAGTGCCAAAATAACATGCCCACAACTCACTAACCCTAACCCATTGGTCTTTGGAAGGCTGGAGGAAACTGGAGCACCTGGAAGAAACACATGTGGTTGCGGGGAGAATTATAGACAGTGGCCAACATTGAACCCAATTGTTGGAGCTGGAAGGTTTGACACGAACCGTTACGCCACTGTGCCCCGGGGCTTAAAATTGGCCAGTTCTGACTGGCAGTAGGGATCTCACAGTTTTAGCAACAGAAAATGATTTTGGCAGCACCAAGAGGACTTTTAGCCCACCTGCTGAAACAGTCGCTGAAAGCATTAATAAAGCAAAATTTCAGCAATCCTCTTCACTGAACAGTTGATGTTGTATTGCACAAATGTTTTCCTACAATGACCACTATTTTCACCGTCTGCCTCCCCCACTTCTTCCCCCTGTGGTGCTTGGCTGAGAGGAAGCTACTCCCTGTTGATGCTCCCTGAATTGCTTTACCTACACACAGCATAAATTTGAATGCATAGCACAGTTTATTTTAGTGAAGGCGAATCTACTTTTCCCCAGAAAGTAATACCTTAACAACCTTTCCTCACATCACTGTGGAAGTAAAAAATGCCTTAACAACCTTTCCCCTTGTCACTGTGGAAATTCAACTGATCTTTTCCCTATCGTGCTTGCATCAATTGTAGTCATTTCTTGTGGAAAAATTAGGCCATGTTGTCCCAGAAGTGCCAATCATGGGACACTCCTGGGATATCATTCTTACATTGCATTATGCTGGTATTTAAAATTTAAATGATAACTTGTTGTTGTTATTAGATGGTTTTAAATAGTGCATCCTAGAATACCTTTGTCAAAATGGATGAAAGCATGAAGAACATTGAAGGGTTTTTTCTTGTATTGAATAGTGCCTAAGAAGAATAATGTGAGCTGCCTTAATGACTATCACCCAGTAGCATTCACATCGACAATGATGAAATGCTTTGAGAGTTTGGTCATGACTAGACTGAACTCTTGCCTCAGCAAGTACCTGGACCCATTGCAATTTGCCTATTGCCACAATAGGTCAATGGCAGACGCAATCTCAATGGCTCTTCACAAGGCCTTAGACCACCTGGAGAATATAAATACCTATGTCAGGATGCTGTTCATCTTCTATAGCTCAGCATTTAACACTGTCATTCCCACAATCCTGAGTGATAAGTTATAGAACCTGGACCTCTGTACCTCCCTCTACAATTGGATCCTAACCGGAAGACCACAATCTGTGCGAATTGGTGATAGTACCTCCTCCTCGCTGACGATCAACACTGGTACACCTCAGGGGTGTGTGCTTAGCCCACTGCTCTCCTCTCTCCACACCCATGACTGTGTGGTTAGGCATAGCTCAAATACCATCTATAAATTTGCTGATGATACAACCATTGTTGGTAGAATCTCAGATGGAGACGAAAGGGCATACAGGCGTGAGATATACCAACTAATGGAATAGTGTCACAGCAACAACCTTGCACTCAACGTCAGTAAGACAAAAGAGCTGATTGTGGACTTCAGGAAGGGTAAAACGAAGGAACACATACCAATCCTCGTAAGGGATCAGAAGTGGAGAGAGTGACCAGTTTCAAGTTCCTAAGTGTCAAGATCTCTGAGAATCTAACCTGGTCCCAGCACATTGATGCAGCTACAAAAAAGGCAAGGCAGCATCTATACTTTATTAGGAGTTTGAAGAGATTTGGTATGTCAACAAAAGCACTCCAAAACTCCTATAGAGGTACCGTGGAGAGCATTCTGACAGGCGGCATCACTGTCTGGTATGGGGGACTACTGCACAGGACTGAAAGAAGCTGCAGAGGGTCACAATTTTAGTCTACTCCATCATGGACCTACAAAGTACCCAAGATATCTTCAGGGAACGGTGTCTCAGAAAGGCAGCGTCCATTATTAATGACCTCCAGCACCCAGGGCATGCCCCCTTCTCACTGTTACCATCAGGTAGGAGGCACAGAAGCCTGAAGGCACACACTCAGAGATTCAGGAACAGCTTCTTCCCCCCTGCCATCCGATTCCCAAATGGACATGAGCATTACTTCACTTTTTTAATATATATTATTTCTGTTTTTGCACAATTTTTAATCTATTCAATATACATATACTGTTACTTATTTATTTATTTTTTATTATTAATTTTATTTTTCTTCTTCCATATTTTGTATTGCATTGAACTGCTGCTACCAATTTAACGAATTTCATGACATATGCCAGTGATAATAAATCTGATTCTGATTCTGATTCATATTAATATTGACAACCTAGACTCAAGAATGAGGGTAGTGGTTTGGGACTTACCTAAAGGTACACGTTCCCTTTACCTATCATTTAAAAAATAGAGTTATTTCAGTAGCCAATAATATGTTGATTTCTCTGAACTTGCTCAAATTACTCTAAATCAGGGGTCCACGGACCCCTCAGTTATGATAGGGGTCCATGGCATAAAAAAAGGTTGGGAACCCCTGCATAGGAGCTTAAAAAGTTTGACAGTGGGATCATATACACCTTTAGTGGGTTCTATAGGCTGTGCAGTTCTATGGGTTCTACAAAGTGAATACATACAAAAACACTGACAATTTTAGATTAACTACCATGAACATGTTTCAAACATTCTCCCCTTCACAAAACCCAGCCCATAAAACTGACGCGTCTCTGACACCCTACTCCCCCCCCCCACTTTAACCAGCACATATTTTCCCTTCATTCCAGACATGACTTCCCCAAGACAACAAAACAATCTGAATCCAAAGGCACATTCTTGAATTTCCAGTTAACCTCCACATACAGGATTATATCAGCTCTCATACTCAAACTTTGCTCTTGCCTAAAACTAGGACCACCAACTCAAGCTACTATCAACAAATCAGCTGAGGTGTCACAGAAGCCAGCAAATTCCCTCACCCAACCAAATCCATAAATCACATCTTCAAGGAGCAGAGTCTCAAAAAGGCAACGTCCATTATTAAGGACCCCCAATACCCAGGGTGTGCCCTTTTCTCACTGTTACCATCAGGTAGGAGGTACAGAAGCCTGAAGGCACACACTCAGTGATTCAGAAACAGCTTCTTCCCTTCTGCTATCCGATTCCAAAATGGACATTTAACCCATGAACACTTCCTCACTGTTTTAATATATATTATTTCTGCTTTTGCCTGATTTTTAATCTATTTAATAGATATATACTTAAATTGATTGATTTTTTTCCCTTCTGTACTTTGTATTGCATTGACTTGCTGCTGCTAAGTTAAGAAATTTCACGACATGCGGTGATAATAAACCTGATTCTGATTCTGCTTTCTGTTTGACTTTTATATATATAAAACTGGAGCATCCACGATGCTGAGAAAGTCGTGAATAGCATATTCAGTGAGTTGGCCACACCGCAGGTAAAGGCTACACAGGCAGAAAAGGAAGGGGTGGCCACTAGACAGCATAGCAGTAGGCAGGTAGTGCAGGAGCCCCTGGGTCATCTCCCTCCTAAACAGATATACTGTTTTGGATACTGTTGGGGGAGATGTCTCATCAGGGGAAGGCAGCAGCAGCCGAGTTCATTGCACCATGGGTGGCTCTGCGGCACAGGAGGGAAGGAAAAGGAGTGGGAGAGCTATAGAGATGGGGGATCCAATTGTAAGGGGAATAGATAGGCGTTTCTGCAGCCGCAAATGAGACGCCAGGATGGTATGTTGCCTCCCTGGTGCAAGGGTCAAGGATGTCTCTGAGCGGCTGCAGGACATTCTGGAATGGGAGGGTGAACAGCCAGTGATCGTGGTGCACATAGGTAGCAACGATATAGGTAAAAAACGAGATGAGGTCCTACAAGGTGAATTTAGGGAGTTAGGAGATAAACTAAAAAGTAGGACCACAAAGGTAATAATCTCTGGATTACTACCAGTGCCATGTGCTAGTCAGAGTAGAAATAGGAGGATATTTCAATTGAATACATGGCTTGAAAAATGGTGCAAAAATGGAGGGATTCAAATATCTGGGGCATTGGAACCAGTTCTGGGGGAGGTGGGATCGGTATAAACAGGATGGTCTGCACCTGGGCTGGACTGGAACCAATGTCCTAGGGGGAGCGTTTGCTACTGCTGTTCAGGAGGCTTTAAACTAATGTGGCAGGGGGATGGGAACAAGTGCAGAGAGACAGAGGGTGTAAAATGAGGGTAGAAGCAAAAAGTAGTAAGGTGAAGAGTAAAAGTGGCAGACAGGCAAATCCAGGGCAAAATGCAAAAAGAGTCACTTTTCAACATAATTGTATAAGGGCTAAGAGTGTTGTAAAAACAAGCCTGAAGGCTTTGTGTGTCAATGCAAGGAGCATTCGTAACAAGGTGGATGAATTGAATGTGCAGATAGTTATTAATGAATATGATATAGTTGGGATCACAGAGACATGGCTCCAGGGTGACCAAGGATGGGAGCTCAACAACCAGGAATATTCAGTATTCAGGAAGGATAGACCGGAAAAAAAAGGAGGTGGGGTAGCTTTGCTGGTTAGAGCGGAGATTAACACAATAGAAAGGAAGGACATAAGCCTGGAGGATATGGAATCGATATGGGTAGAGCTGCATAACACTAAGGGGCAGAAAATGCTGGTGGGAGTTGTGTACGGGCCACCTAACTGTAGTAGTGAGGTTGGGGATGGCATTAAACAGGAAGTTAGAAATGCGTGCAATAAAGGAACAGTAGTTATAATGGGTGACTTCAATCTACATATAGATTGGATAAACCAAATTGGTAAGGGTGCTGAGGAAGAGGATTTCTTGGAATGTATGTGGGATGGTTTTCTGAACAAACATGTTGAGGAACCAACTATAGAGCAGGCCATTCTAGATTGGGTATTGAGCAATGAGGAAGGGTTAGTTAGCAATCTTGTCGTGCGAGGCCCCTTGGGTAAGAGTGACCATAATATGGTGGAATTCTTCATTAAGATGGAGAGTGACATAGTTAATTCAGAAACAAAGGTTCTGAACTTAAAGAAGGGTAACTTTGAAGGTATGAGACATGAATTAGCTAAGATAGACTGGCAAATGATACTTCAAGAGTTGACGGTGGATATGCAATGGCAAGCATTTAAAGATCGCATGGATGAACTACAACAATTGTTCATCCCAGTTTGGCAAAAGAATAAACCAGGGAAGGTAGTGCACCCGTGGCTGACAAGGGAAATTAGAGATAGTATCAAGTCCAAAGAAGAAACATATAAATTAGCAAGAAAAAAGCAGCACACCTGAGGACTGGGAGAAATTCAGAGACCAGCAGAGGAGGACAAAGGGCTTAATTAGGAAAGGTAAAAAAGATTATGAGAGATATAGCTGGCAGGGAACATAAGAACTGACTGTAAAAGCTTTTATAGATATGTGAAAAGAAAAAGATTGGTCAAGACAAATGTAGGTCCTTTTACAGTCAGAAACAGGTGAATTGATCATAGGGAAGAAAGACATGGCAGACCTATTGAATAACTACTTTGGTTCTGTCTTCACTAAGGAGGACATAAATAATCTTCTGGAAATAGTAAGGGACCAAGGGTCCAATGAGATGGAGGAACTGAGGGAAATATATGTTGGTAGGGAAGTGGTGTTAGGTAAATTGAAGGGATTAAAGGCAGATAAATCCCCAGGGCCAGATGGTCTGCATCCCAGAGTGCTTAAGGAAGTAGCCCAAGAAATAGTGGATGCATTAGTGATAATTTTTCAAAACTCCTTAGATTCTGGATTAGTTCCTGAGGATTGGAGGGTGGCTAATGTAACCCCATGTTTTAAAAAAGGAGGGAGAGAGAAACCGGGGAATTATAGACCTGTTAGTCTGACATATGTGGTGGGGAAAATGCTAGAGTCGGTTATCAAAGATGTGATAACAGCACTTTTGGAAAGAGGTGAAATCATCGGACAAAGTCAGAATGCATTTGTGAAAGGAAAATCATGTCTGACGAATCTTATAGAATTTTTTGAAGATGTAACTAGTAGAGTAGATAGGGGAGAGCCAGTGGATGTGGTATATTTAGATTTTCAAAAGGCTTTTGACAAGGTCCCACACAGGAGATTAGTGTGCAAACTTAAAGCACACGGTATTGGAGGTATGGTATTGATGTGGATAGAGAATTGGTTGGCAGACAGGAAGCAAAGAGTGGGAGTAAACAGGACCTTTTCAGAATGGCAGGCAGTGACTAGTAGGGTACTGCAAGGCTCAGTGCTGGGACCCCAGTTGTTTACAATATATATATTAATGATTTAGACGAGGGAATTAAATGCAGCATCTCCAAGTTTGCGGATGACACGAAGCTGGGTGGCGGTGTTAGCTGTGAGGAGGATGTTAAGAGGATGCAGGGTGACTTGGATAGGTTAGGTGAGTGGGCAAATTCATGGCAGATGCAATTTAATGTGGATAAGTATGAGGTTATCCACTTTGGTTGCAAGAACAGGAAAACTGATTATTATCTGAATGGTAGCCAATTAGGAAAAGGGGAGGTGCAACGAGACCTGGGTGTCATTGTACAACAGTCATTGAAGGTGGGCATGCAGTAACAGCAGGCGATGAAAAAGGCAAATGGTATGTTGGCATTCATAGCAAAAGGATTTGAGTACAGGAGCAGGGAGGTTCTACTGCAGTTGTACAAGGCCTTGGTGAGACCGCACCTAGAGTATTGTGTGCAGTTTTGGTCCCCTAATCTTAGGAAAGACATTCTTGCCATAGAGGGAGTACAAAGAAGGTTCAGGGATGGCAGGACTTTCATATCAAGAAAGACTGGATCGACTAGGCTTATACTCACTGGAATTTAGAAGATTGAGGGGGGATCTTATTGAAACGTATAAAATTCTAAATGGATTGGACAGGCTAGATGCAGGAAGATTGTTTCTGATGTTGGGGAAGTCCAGAACGAGGGGGTCACAGTTTAAGTCTAAAGGGGAAGCCTTTTAGGACTGAGATGAGGAAAAACTTCTTCACACAGAGAGTGGTGAATCTGTGGAATTCTCTGCCACAGGAAACAGTTGAGGCCGGTTCATTGGCTATATTTAAGAGGAAGTTCGATATGGCACTTGTGACTAAAAGGATCAGGGGGTATGGAGAGAAAGCAGGTACAGGTTTCTGAGTTGGATGATCAGCCATGATCATACTGAATGGCAGTGCAGGCTCAAAGAGCCAAATGGCCTACTCCTGCACCTATTTTCTATGTCTATTTCTATTCTTAAGGCAAGATTTGATGACTATTTGAAAGTAATATATAACTAATGTTTACAATCTGAATTCTAGAATTGTGAATAAATGCTTTGATTCCTGCAGAATTTAAAAACATTCAAGACCCATAACATCTCCATTACCCATCACTACTGCAGGTGAAATCATTATAATCTGCTTATATTCACACCACCCTATCTGTGGATATTTTATATTTTATCCTAAACTTGCTGTATATTTTTTTTCTTATTTTGCATGTCTTCCCATGTTAAATTTCATACTCTGAATCATCTTGAGAACCATTTGGATTAAGTGAATCCTATTAATTCAATTACTCTATTTTCTTTCCTTTAAGCTTTAATTCTGATGATGGTGAATCCACTACACCATTGCTTGCTAAAACGATTAACGGAACTCTAGTTGTATCAGTCACTGGTGACTTCTTTATCACCATCAAATACACATATTCACACATTTGAACTTGCCAGAGATCATCTTCGTCAAAAGGGAAAGTGTTTTTGTAGCTTTAAGTGATACTGTAATAGGTGTGGTTTTAAAATGGCCACAAGGCAAAATGAAATATTGAACATGTCTTATGTTATTTCAAGGAGATTCAATTGAAAGTGATGCTGCTTTTTAAAATGAATATGGACATGTGAAAACTGACTGAGAGTGCTCCTTAATCAGAGGGTGTAGAGTAGATGGCAATTAACTGATTATTTCATGACTTATTGTAAGTTTGTATTTGTCTGATGAGAGATGACAGCCCAGAAGAGACTAATGCTGTGCTGCATTTTGTATGCATGCTATTCTGGCTGCTCTATGATTAATAATGATACAGGGCTGTTTTACGCGCTAATACCACATCTTTCTTTTATACACAGTGGCCCGTTTTGGCACAAGAGTAGGCCATTGGTCGAGATTGTGTTCAGTTCTGTTCACCTCACAACAGGAAGGATGTGAATACTATGGAGAGAGTGCAGAGGAGATTTGCAGTGATGTTGCCTGGACTGGAGAACATGCCTTATAAGAATAGGTTAAGGGAACTTGGGCTTCTCTTCTTGGAGTGGAGAAGGATGAGAGATGACCTGGTAGAGGTGAATAAGATTAAGAAGATGAGGGGCATTGATTGTGTGGATAGTCAGAGGCTATTTCCCGGGGCTAAAATGGCTAACACGAGGGGATATAATTTTAAGGTGCTTGGAAGTAGGTACAAGGGGGGGATGTCAGAGGTAAGTTTTTTGCACAGAGAGCAGTAGGTGTGTGGAATGGGCTGCCGGCAATGGTGGTGGAGGTAAACACAATAGGGTTTTTTAAGAGACTCTTAAATAGGTACATGGAGTTTAGAAAAATAGAGGGCTATGGGCTTGGATAATTCTGGGCAGTTTCTAGAGTAGGTTACATTGTGGACACAACATTGTGGGCCAAAGGGCCTATTATGTTGTTGTAGATTTCTGTGGTCTATGGTTTTACTTGGATTTCTTAACGATGACAAAGATCATGTCTTCAACATGGTTTCCAAGATCTGCTCTAGTCCTGAACACCCTGAAACTACTTTACATATATAGGGTATGGCAGTGAATAGTTAGGGTCTGGGACTCATACCTTCAGTGGCTGTGGGTCTGAACCTCATTATGACCAATTGTGAAAATAAACTAAGTCATTAGTAATTTTGCAACAAGAACATATTGAGAATTAAATTTTTGTAATAATCCATTTTATTCACCTGTGTTCTTCAGGAAAGGTGGTTTGCTGTCCTGATTTGACTATTGTCTCACATTATGAAATACCACCCAAGGCCCATAATAAATGGGAAATATCTGATGCACCATCAATAACTCTTGGAGTCATGAGTCAAGGTAGACTTTTATTGGCTGGAAGAAAGCACCGCCAGCAGCAAGAGACCACCACACAACATCCTGGAGACGGAGGGAGGAGCAGTGTCACCAATTGCCTTTATACAGGGGTCTGTGGGAGGAGCCACAGGAGCAGTCAGCAGTGGGGGGGGGGGGGGGCATGTCCAGACAGGTATATGTAGCTCACCACAATATCTCACCAATGTTTGATATGTAATGGCAAGAAATTATGGCAACTGAGAGTTTTCTTTTCTCTGTAAAGTTGTATTTGGCTGCCAAGCTCAGAATACTGGTACCCATTGAATTTCTCATCAGGATGCTTGCAATTAATTTAATTTTCAAAAAAAAGAAACAATTAATAACTTATGAGTGACTAAAAGTATATGATCTGGGCTGCTATATGCATTAATTCCCAGGGCTGAATTTTATGGAAAGACCTCATTAGTTGTAAGACTGAGTATAATGCACATATGTTCGTGTTAAATTTTCAACTGAAGAAGCTTAATTAGCAAATTCTTCTGAGTTGAATAGTAGTTCATAGGAGCTTGGTGTCAGAGTTATGTAAAGTATTATTAAGACTACGTGGTCAAACGATAGTCAGTGGTTTCAGGCTCAAGACCAAAACCATGATTGTAAATGGTCAACAAATGATATTGCAAAGACTCAGTAACAATAAGACTAAGATGACATAATTGTACTATAAAATCTGTCCACAGCACAAAAGATTCTGCAGATGCTGGAGAGCAAGAGCAACATGTACAAAATGCTGAAGGAAATCAGCAGGTCAGGCATTAACTGTGGAAATGAATAAAAAGTCAACATTTCAGACTGAGACCCTTTGTCAGAACTGTAATTGATGAAGGGTCTCAGCCCGAAACATGGACTGTTTATTCATTTTCATAGATCTCTCTGACCTGTTGAGTTCCTTCAGCATTTTGTGTGTGTTGATCTGTTACACAGTGTTTGTTTGTTTCATTTGACAGGTGGATCAGATCTACAGTACATCCTAAACGTGAAGTGAGGGTGTGCCTTCTTTCATCATGAGCATTATTGCAGAGTTTAAATGTACTCCTGGCGGATATGTAGAATTTAAAAGCTCAGTTTTCTATTAACACAGGTCCATTGGTCAATGGAAAAGTAAATCAAGTGTCAATAGGCATCATTGGCATTTAATCCTTATTCATTGTGACTTTAATTGGAAAATAACTTTTAAAAGGCCTTTAGCAAAGAAGTTGAATATTTCATTCATTGAACTGATCTTTCCTCCTGGAAATAATGATCCCAATCCAGACGGAAACAAAGAATATACTGTTAATTTATGTTTTTAATCTTCCAGTGATGGAAGTGCCACTAGCAAAGGGAACATTTCATGCTCATCCTTCACTTCTCCTCAAAATGTTGTGGAAGGCTTTGTCCAAATTCCATCATCAGTTTTAATGTTTTATGTGTGGGAAATTAATGGAATTTTATCAGTGATCAGATGTGTTATTTGAGCACACTGCAATTCAGTGCCTCCCATTTCCCTACTTCAGTTTTGTCATGTTTCTGTTAACTTTCCTCCTTGCATCATTTCTAAACCTGTAAACTTTTTCTCAGGCTTGAACTATTTAAAAGAATAATACTGCAGTCCAAATTGCCACCTTTTAGGTATTAAGATAAAGCGGTTTAAACCCAATCAAATCATTTGCATTGTACAAACATTTGACCCAATCAATTCATGCCAACGTTTCTGTATCTCTGCTGTGTTGTTTAAAACCTGTCGGAATTTTAAAAGCCTCTGTTGGATTATTCTTCAATCATTAAGAAAAGGTGCTCAAATTTACCTCTCATTCTGTTTGTTGTAATGATTCTAATGTAGTACACCCTATTACTTTCAATTGTTTGATGTAAAACAATCACCTTTAAACTTTAATGCCACTGGGCATTCAGTGGATAGCTGAACAATCTTTCAGGTATATTTTGCTAATGGTATTAGATTAATATGATAACATTTATTCCCTATGGATAGTTATCTGCTTGCCATTCCCAGTACTTTTATTGATATTACTCAAGTTTTCTGTTTATCAGCATTTAAAAAATATATTTATTTAATGTCTAAGTTTTACCTATGAAGAGGAGATAAAACCTGAAAATCATGAGAATTAATATAAAGTTACAAAAATCATATTTCATTATAACATAACAGTGTTTATTGTTCAAAAGGTGAACAATCATTGTAGGTATAGATTTTGGAAGTATAGATTTGTCATTCTCATTCCTGGGAATTCATCTTGAAGACTGAAAAGTTCTAAATCAGTGTCCATCTATGCTTCTACTCTCCAGATAGCTGGTAAGCTCATATTTCTAGTTGAAATATTAATCACTTTCTGACCATTTTCTTTCTGCACATTATGAAATCGTCTTTCCAAATTTCATAATTCCAATTTCAAAAAAATTATTAGCAATGCTGACTTTAGGTAGTTGTATCTCGCCCACCCCCCTCTTCTCTAAAGAATTAGAAATGGAGATGCTACACAGCAGTGAACCCTGGAGTTCCATAGAAGCAGAGTTACCATAAATTATGATAAATTATTTTTCTGTAAAGTAAGTAGTTGCCCTTTGGGAATTCCAACATGTTCACTGCAACATTATTAATTCACACCCCCAGCATAAATATCAATCTAATCCCCATGGTTACCATTTGGCAGGAATGTCCATTTTAATTCTGCGCCCTTTGTGCAGTGGTAACTTACCCTGCCTTTGTATGTTGTAGGGCCGTACATGCCAAACATAAAGTGAAAATGTTATCATAATGTCGAAGATTGGTAATATTTTATACATTGACCAGCTTCTGAATCTTTTTCTAAATGGAAGGTTGATACCATTATGTCAACCTATTTAGCCATCAAAAAATGTTTCTTTGTAACGCTTTCTATCATAAACTTTGAATAATGATTTCAGGTTCTGCAGAGGACCAGTTTATGTATGTTTTACAGTATTAGCTGATCTGGCTTGCATATTCCTGAGGTATTAGCATCAAGCAGCAAAGCTCCGTTATAAAATTAAATTGACATCCCACAACTTTCAAAGCAGTTGTGATTGGTGATCTGGGGGAATATGAGATAAGGGTCTGACATTTGTGTCCTGGATAGGTGATTTATCTTTTTCTAGGGACGTCCAGGGGCTGGTAAGGTGCGTCCTTGACAACTGATGCTTGGACAGATGAAGGCATGAAGGTGTGGAAGTGGTTTCAACTGGGATTGGGACTGATGGAAATGATAATACAGATGTAAGGAACTAACCTAAACCTAAACTAAAATAATGAGGGGGATAGATCGAGTTGACGTGGATAGGCTTTTTCCATTGAGACTAAGGGAGATTCAAACAAGAGGACATGATTTGAGAGTTAGGGGGCAAAAGTTTAAGGGTAACATGAGGGGGAATTTCTTTACTCAGTGAGTAGTAACTGTGTGTGGAATGAGCTTCCAGTAGAAATGGTAGAGGCAGGTTCGGTATTGTCATTTAAAGTAAAATTGGATAGGTATATGGACAGGAAAGGAATGGAGGGTTATGGACTGAGTGCAGGTCAGTGGGACAAGGTGAGTGTAAGCGTCGGCACGGACTAGAAGGGCCAAGATGGCCTGTTTCCGTGTTGTAATTGTTATATGGTTATAACCAGGCAATATAGAGGGTTAAGGTAGTGTCCGATGCAGATGGCATTACAGAACTGGTTTTACATGGGTTACAGCAGTTCTGCAGTGGTTATAGTACTGAATGAGAAATGGGTTAATAATTCATAGATGTGAGTTCAAATCCAAATTTGTCCAATTTTAAAATAACATGAAATATAGGAAGTGACAAATATTTAAGCTTTCTCACCTCTCATCCTGATATAACCTCCACCTAACTAGCCCAACTAACCCGACTAGCAAGGCTTATTTTCATTGAAATATTAAGGATTCCTTTGACTCCAAAATGACACTCAATGGCAATCTTGGATTTTCCCTTCATCAGAGTCAGCATCAAACAACATTGATGATATCAATCAGGTTAAGCATTAGTCATACTGAAATGTGAACATCTTTAATTATCTAAGAAGAAATTCAATAAAATGGAACCACACATGAGATTCAGATAGAAATTGAAAACTCATTGATTTTTTTAAAAATTCAATTATTTTCAACAGGAACTTTGAAATATTTATCTTCAGGTAATTGGACTACATAAGATCAGCTTTGGAGAGCTGGTGAGATGTTCAGCTATAACAATGGCTGGGTACACTGTAAAAATTTCAATTGTGCTTCTTTCTAAAGGACTTGTATTTCGAGGGTTTACACAAAAATAACTCAGAAAGTTAAAATATAATGAATTTCCTTTTGTGAAGACTTATGATGCACCCTGTGAATGAAGCTTCTGAATTTTAATGTCCAATTAACCATATGCAAACTCCAGAAATTTGCAATTGCTTTCCAGTCTAATGATAGTAATGTTGGAGATGTTTTGCCACTATTCCAGCCACAGAATACAAGCCTCTGTCAAGACCTTTATTTGTGTATTCTATTATACAAGGATCTGCAAATGAAAAATCATCACGATCTTCAGAACATTCATCGTCTACAGTTCAATAGCAACTGGGGAATGCAACTCTTTACAGCCAGAGGAGAATTTTGATTGCAGTTTCATTATCAATTATGTAAACCATGACTTTGGCGAAAAATGCAATTTTATCGTGCTTTTCATGATGTTAAATTATCCTTATACACCAAAATGGAGTCTGTGCCCCAAAAGTTGTAGTTGTATGCTGAAGAGAATATTTCTGACTTCACGGAATCTGAACTATGTTCTATTTATAAAAGAAATTTTAGTGTTTGCTACCTGATAAACAGATAAGCAGATGACATAGCCCTGCTAGCCACAACAGAAGAAGACTGACCAGCACTACTCAATAATGTTTCAAGAGTCTCTGCTGAATTCGGATTGCTGATAAATGGCAAAAAGACCAAAGTTACGGTGATAAGCAAAACTGCAATTCAAGCTGACATCTACAATGGAAATGGCAAGTTTGGACAAGTGCCCTCCTTTATCTACCTTGGTGCAGAACTAAATGACACAAATGAATGCAGCAAGAAGATAAGGCCAAGGCCAGCAATGGCACGCACAAGAACTAGCAAACTCTGGAACATGTGGAAAGATAAATCTGTGACCACTGACACCAAGATACGCCTCTTCAAGAGCCTTGTCTGGCCAGTAACCCTATATGGCTGTGAAACATGGTCCCTAAAAGCAGCTTATGAAAAGAAGTTGACAGCATTTGAGATGTGGACATACAGACGGATTCTCAGGGTATTATACATTGAAAGGAGATCCAATAATTTAATCCTAGAAAAGAATGGCACGAAACCAATACTTCAGGAAACCGTTATCCAGAGGAAACTTTGTTACTTTGGACACATTTCAAGAACTGATGACACACTGGAACGCACTGTGCTTGAAGGCAGAGTAGATGGAAGCCACTCCCGAGACAGACTGGGGACAAAATGGATCGACAATATCAAGAAGTGGACCAGCTTCACCACCAGAGATGCAAGAGGTTTGACCGCCGACAGATTGCAGTGGAAGAAAGTGGTCGCCGAGGCTCTGGCAGAGTATGGCACACGATGATGATGATGATGACCTGATAAATCTTACAGTTGTTTGGACAGACATATAGAAATAGGGAAGTAAGTATGAACATAGATGCTTTATGGTGTTCCACAGTAATGGCAGCAACATTATCACAATTTTTGTAATTAAGGAGGCATAAAGCTTTTGTTTTTCTCTGTGCAGTGATAACACAAACAGGGAGCTTCAGATAACCTTGGAGGTTGATGAAAAGATTCCTAGCAAAGAATATTGAATTTGTTTTGTGATGGAGTACTGCTTTCAGAACAAACTAGCGATAAGGAGAATTGGTGTATATCTCTAAGTCCCTTGTGAATCATCCATACTTTATTTTTCTTAAACATTCTCCTTTATTTACCCATGAGAATCTTATAATGTAGCCAATCCCTCCCTGTGTAATCTCCAGAGACAAGTTTTTGCAATGTCCATCTTTTGAATGCTTCAGTTATACAGCATTACAAGAAGAACATGATCATAAACATAGAAGCAAAATATCACATCAAGCATAACTAACCAGTCTGTGCTGTTCATCATCAATGTGGTGATGGTACTGTCTGTAAACACCAGAGCAAAGGCCACTTGAAAACTATTATCTACTGCTGTCGTCCATAGAGGCAGTGAAAAGTCTTTTTTCCCTTTGGTTAAAAAAATTATGTGAAGCCAGAGGTACAAGTATTATATTTCCCTGGTGATTTCCAGCCCTAAGCACTTGCCAACCAATTTTAATAAGTTACGTTACCTAAGTGTGCAATTCATAACCAAGTGATCAGCAGTAGGGAGCTGTCTAGCTCATATCCTGTAACATGAGTTCAGTGATGGATAAAAATGACTTCTCTATGAACTAACCATCCACTTTTCACAAAAGCAAGAAGCATAATAAATGCACAGGAGGTCAGCGAACATTTATAAAGATAAGAAACAGACAGATGATTTAGATCTAACACTGTCAGAACTCAAAACTGAATGATAGGATTTTTTCCCCAATAGAATTGGATAAAAAGATAGTGAGAAAATGATGTTATATTCAAAATATTGACTGATCTCTTTTTCTTTCATAGCTGCAGACTGCTATAACTTTCCTGCATTTTCTGTTTTCGTATTCACTCCCAGCACCTTTTTGTTCTTGTGTTGTTGTGTTCTTGTGTTCTATGAAGCATCATGATGAAATCTTGAGATGTTTTCTGCAGAGCAGCGATTGCAATATGCCTTGAACACCAGGCTACTTTGACTTACCTGCAGGATCATACTGAAAGCTTAGTGTGAAGAGATGAGAAACTAGCAATGATAATAGACTTCTTCTCTCATAATTCACAATTTGATGATTTGATTTTAACATTTAAGTATTTGTTGTTCGTGCAGTGATGGTTAGTTTTTGCTTTTTAGTAGATCTTTTCCCATTCTATTGAGTGTTTTGTTTCTAATGTTAATGTCAAAGTTACACTTGGTTGGTTTTTCATTTTCAATAAGTGGAGTCAATATGCAGTACTGTTCCTGTCCAAAAGGTAAAGTAATCACGTTGTGGTATTTACATTTAATGGCAATACTCAACAGTGCAAGAAGATAAATTTGCTCTTTTTGACTCATTATTATGTTCCAAACCTCAAGTGTGATGGTTGATACTGAATTGGGACCTACACTTCTACAGTTTAAATAGAGGGGAAATTTTATTCAAATACAGGTGTGATTTATTTGTACATTCAGGGAACCAGGTTTAATTTAGATAAATTGATATGTTTACATGTCCGCCCATATGGAGGCTCATTTTTATAAAGGATACCTGAAAAAAATGGAAAAAAAAACATTAATTAGGATAGATATTTCATGTGCATTCTTGTCCACAAGCTGTGTTTGTGTTGGTGTGTCAATTTGTAGACACATTCCTTATGCATGAGATCTTCAGTTTCATTCAAGATGTGTGAGCATTTCAGCGGGGATGGGTGCTAGACAGCAAGAGCATGCTTGCAATTTATCATTAGAATATGGGCACCACAGTAGCATAGTGGTAAGCCCGACATTATAACAGCTTGGACATTGGAGTTTGGATTTAAATTCTGACTCTGTCTGTAAGAAACTTATACATCCTTCCTGTGAAGCATGTGGGTTTCCTCTATGTACTCCAGTTTCATTTTACAGTCCAGAGACAGACTGGTTAGTTGGTTAATTGGTCACAGTAAATTGTCCTGTGACAATGCTAGAGTTAAGTAACACACGCAATATGCTGGAAGAACTCAGCTGGCCAGGAAGTATGCATGGAAAAGAGTATAATCAAAGTTTTGGGCGGAGATCCCTCATCAGAACAGGAGAGAAAAAGATGTGGAGTCAGAGTTAGAAGGTGGGCTGAGGACAGGAAGAAACTTGAGGTGATAGGTTAAACTTGGAGGGGGGAGAGGTGAAATAAATAGCTGGGAAGCTGATTAGTGAAGGGGATACAGGGCTGGAGAAGGGAGTATCTAAAGGGAGCGGGCAGAAGGCCATGAAAGAAAGAAAAGGGGGGGGGGGGAAGCACCAGAGAGTGCAGGCAAGGAGATAAGGTGAAAGAGGGAAAAGGCGATGACGAATGGTAAAGGGAGGGAGGGGTGTCATTACTGGAAGTCCAATTGCCTTCTGTCATCTCCTATTAGTGTCCCCCTTCTCCAGACTTGTAGCTTTTCCACCAATCAACTTCCCAGCTCTTCACTTCAGCAGTTCTGTGGATGAAAATGCCTTGTGACTGAGAGAGGTTAGAAGTGGAGAATGGTTAGACTGGTCCAAGCTGACAGGAAGGCAACAGTTACTCAAATAATCATGTGTTACGATAAAGGTGTGCAGAAGAGCATCTTTGAATACACAACAAGTCGAACCTTGAAGTGGGTAGGCTACAGCAGTGGAAGAGCAGAAATGTACACTCAGTGATCACTCTAGTAGGTACGTGTGGTCACTGAGTGAAGATGTGCAAGCATGCTTTCCATTATTGTCCTAGTCTCCAGTCATCTATTTCAAAGTGATCAGCAAGGGAGAAAAAACAGAAATATCTTGGGGAATAAATGCAGCTTTGGAAAAAGACAATCCTATCTTTGAACCTCCAGTGTAATCGCATTTCTTTCATAATGTGACCAAAATTGTGCATGGTACATTTGCTATAGTCCAACACAAGGTGTACACATTTCTTACATAACTTCTTGCTTTTATCTTTGCCTAATAAAAGAAAATATCTTGTTTGTCTATTTAACAACCTTTAGAACATTTCCTACCATTTTTGGATATGGTTGACACATATTTGAAGATCCTTTAGTTCCTCAACACCACTCTACAACCTGACATTTATTATATTTTTCCTTGTCTTTTTTCACTTCCACAAATGCATTATCCAACTCTTCTCTGGGTTAAATATATTTTGTGTGTGTTGCTTGGATTTCCAGCCTCTGGGGATTTTCTCTTGTTTGTGCTGGGTTTAATTAGGGGGATTGCTGGGCTGTGTGGCTTGTTTGGCTGGAAAATCCTGTTCCACAACGTATTTCTAAATAAATAAAAAATAATAAAATAAAAAATCCTGAAGTAAATGTTATGGAAAATATATGAGTAAATTCCCCTGAGCTGTGCATGCAGCTCAATTTAAGGAGATGTGCAGAATTATTTGTCTTTCTTCTTGGTAAATAAAAGCAATATTGCATGGGGAAACAAGCACAGTATGAGAGATCACATTCCTGCAATTCTCTTATAAGTCTCATATCCAACAATGTAGAACAGCTGAGACCAAAGCTGTGCTGGATTTTGAGTTTTCCTCCATTTTATACAATGTATAGAAGGATCAATGAAACAAAGCATAGTTTTGGAATCACCAAATTTACAATGAGTTATGTTTCTTTTCTGCTGTATCACTTATGGCACCTCATGGCCATTTTGATATCATTATGATGGTAAAGCACAAAAGGAAATTACCTAAGTAGTGAGATCAGGTTCGATCGGCAAAGTTGAATGAGGTCAGGGATTATTATGACTTTGACATTTCTATTAATTACTTACCAAATGAAACTTCTTTAAAAGGTTATGATTTCAGAGCTGGAGTTCAGATGTCAGATGTATCCATCCCAATTATGATTTACTTACTACAATGCTGCTGTCTTTTTTAAAACAATACTTCTCAGAAGAACTTAAGAAGTGCTAAATGGGTTGAAAATAATATTTACTTTTTCATACTGCTACAAAGATGGATGAGATGAACAAAATTAAAATCTGAAAACTTGCTTCAAGAACACTCAGAGAATTAATCAACTAAAAGCTAAGTGATTCTAAGTTTTGGGGAAACATTCAATGCATGACACGAACTCAGTTTCATGACTTCAGTGGTCTGCAAAGTCATTAAGGGCATATTTTCCCCAGAAAATTACAGATATAGGAAGAAAGGATTGGTGGGAGCGAAGTATTATATTGCTTAGTGAGCTTGCAGATGTCTGAATGGATAATAGCAGAAACTTAGGAGAGTTAGCAAGAACAGTGGTGGGGGTTTTTATAGTGTTGAGGAAAAGTGCACACTTCACCCTCTTTTATATTGGAATTGTGCTGTGCTTTCATTTAGCTGGTTTAGTTACAGATCAATCCACAATAAAATAGTATAGGAAATTATTGCCTGAGATCTCAGAAAATAGCAGTTATACTTCATTTATCAACAACTTCACAACGATTTGCATTTCCACTTTCCAGTATATATTTTGACTCTTCCAGATTAATTTATATGCATTATGACAGACTGTGCTTTAGTTTTATAAAGGGAGAAGCACATTAGAATAGGTGACGGTCTCTGAAATTTAACAACTGAATATTAACATTCAGACCTGTAAGTCTGATACAACGTAGAAACTCCAACAGTGGCTGAATAGCAATTTTACGTAGATCTCAGCATATAATGGCTTGCTCATTCTAATGTTATGTACATATTTGATTCAAGCATGCATTGTTGACATTTGTAGTAGTTACTGCAGTGCATTGCAGTGATGAGGCTTAAGCAGTAGTTATTTTGAAGTTTTCTGAGCTTTTCTGTTGTACAAACATAATAAAAAAATTAAACTTGAAATTAAGCTACAACAAAAGTAGGGTATGAAATACTAGTACTTGGAAACCAGAAGTAACCAGTTTCTAAAAATAGATTCTTCGAGCCCTTCCTGGGCATTTTCAATGTGTAATGTTCCTGTTAATCCAGACAATGAAACCATAGAAGTGGCAGTATGGACAGCAAAGCAACATCACAATTAGTGGTGCTGTCTCACCGCTCCAGAGAGATGGGTTCAATCCCGACCCTAGGTACTGTCTGTCTGGAGGTTGCACATTTCCCTGCAAACAATGGATCGTTCCAGGGTTCACTAGATCGCTTCTCAATTGCTGAAGATGAGCTGGTTGTTAGCTTAATTGGCTACTGTAAACTACTCCCAGTGTAATGGATCGATGTGCCGGTGTGTGTGTGTTTATACCGTTGTTGAGGGTGCAAGAGGAAAAATAGGATTGCCATTTATGGGTTAGCCTGGGCCTGGGGGGTCCACAAGGCCTATTTCTGTGCTGAATGACCATGACAATGATCTGCTAATACCTACTACCTCCTCAGGCTAAGCTATGTAACCTTAACCTATGTACCCTAGCATCCTTGAATGATGTTTTTATCAAACACTAATGTAATTCCGTTTTAAACTTTCCAAATAGTTATTGGTTTTATTGTAATATGTGTTCTATGAACCCTTTGTGAGAATGAGGTTATCTAACAGCTTGCTCTGTCTTAAAGCGATGACCTTCATTTTATTGGATTCTCCTCTCAATCTCCCATGTTTCACTGTGAAAAGATCAATTACACAGTGTATCTTTACAACTATCTTCGGTTCCCTGTAGTACATCCCTTTAAGGCTCATTATCCTTCTTTTGTCCTCAGAAATGGAATTAATCCACAAGTGTTAGCCTAATTAATGGCACATGGAAAGTCAATCTCACATTTTTTTTCATATCCTTGTGTTTTCTTACAACATAGGAGGAGGCCATTTTGCCCAACAAGTCTATGGAAAATTTCAGAGCATTCCTATCAGTCCCACCACTCCACTTACTACATTCTCTCTCATATGCCCATAATTTCACTTCTTTGAATTTGCACCCTAGGCAGAGCAATGACTTGCTCTAGTATATATAGTGCTTTCTATGTACTAAGATATTCCAAGTCTTTTCACAGGAATGTTAACAAGTTTGACACCATATGCATTATGCATAATGGGAAAATGACCAGAAATCTTGGCAAGGAGAAAGGTTTAAAAATGTCCATAAGAAGATGAGAGACTGAGAGGTAGAGAGGACATATATAGGAAGGGAATTATGCAATGGTTTCTCCTTCAGTAGGAAAGTACAATCCCTAGAAGTGAACTCCTACTACTATTAGAGATTGTTTTAGGATTGGGGAGCAGGAGTTTAAAGAAGCCAGAATAGGAGGAGAGCAGAAATTGCGGTGGATTCTTGTTTATGGTAATAGAAGACAACCCTAGGAAAGGAACTGAAAATAAAGAGGAGAATTTAAGAATATAATGTTGCCCTACATGTTGTCATTGAAGGTCAGAAAGTAAAACAATGATGAATGAATGGAATTTTGTGTGAGACAGTGTACGAGAAGAGGAAACTCAAGGCAGTGCATGGTAAGGAGAATGTTGTGTGATCTCAAGTTAATGAGAAAGAAATATTAATGAGGGTGAGAGAGTGACTGGGGAACAAACCAAGGGATAACAAAGTCATGACTGAGATTTCCAGCAGTAGTGAAGTGTGATCCTGGGGAGGATGTCATAGAGGAGATATTCTTTGTGATGAAACAGACATGAGTTTGGAGCCCATCATTACAGAACATATAATAACAAGGTTGTGAAGGATCTAGTTTAGACATAGATGGTTTAGGGAGAAAGACATGGAACTGGTGCCCAAGAAATATAAAATGCAGCATTATAGATTTAATTACAGTTCTGTTAATATAGATTTAACGGATGACCTTGGATGCCAACTTGGGCAGAATACTTGTGGTCCTTAAAATATTAACATTTAGGATTACCAGCTTCTATGATGGGAGGGGAGAAAAATTAGATTTAATTTTGAAGCTCACCCTTATACTTCATTTTCTATACCTTGTATCTCTTTTTGTGTCTCTTTTATATCCCTTGTATCTCAACATAGTCTATCATTTGGGTTATTAGGTAATTAACAAGAGTCAACAAAATGAAGTTAGGTTCAGTCAGAGTGGCCATAGGGTGAGCAGAGAGAATTAGAGTGGGAAACTGAGGCTTTGACTCAAGAGGCTTCAGGAAGAAGATCCTGAGACTAAGTTGAAGTTACTGTTGAGCTTCTGTTTCTTTCTTTATCGGTGCTCAGCTGGAGAACCACAAACAAATCCAAAGGCAGTGGTGTGGCCCTTTTGCATCATGTGGAAGGTCTGGAAGATCTCCATGATTCCTAAATGCTGTATCTGTGAAAAAGTACATCAGGTTGCAAATCGTTGCAAACCATTTTAGGGATCTGGAGCAGGAGATGAATCACCTATGGATTATTTGGAAGAATATGGAGTTGATCAAGAAGAGCTACAGGAATGCAATCACACAGGAATGTAAGGAGATATCTGGGTGACTGTCAGAAGAGGGAAGGAAAACAGGCAATCGGCACAGAGTACCGCTGTGTCTATTCCACTCAAAACCACTTTGAAGACTGTTGATATGAATGCCCTACCAGGCCCCTGGCACGGAGTATGGCTCTGTGGCTCAGAAGGGAAGGGAGGAGAAGAGAAGGGTGATATTAATGTAGTATGTAGGAGAGGATACAAAAGTGTCCAGAATAAATTTTAAACAGTTCCAAATATGTTAAGAATATTAATTGATGGTAACATAGAGGCAAAATTGAAAAGGTCGATGAATGCAGGACTGTAAGTATTATATTTGAATGCATGCAGTAAATGGAATAAGGAAGTTGATCTTGTAGTGCAGTTATAAACTGACAGGTGTAATATGACAGGCTCATGATAAAAAAAAGATTAATTCAGCATGGGTTCCTGACAAAGATACCTTGACTGTCTAGTCTGTTGGAATTCTTTGAGGAAATAACATGCAGTACAGGTAAAGGAGAGTAGAGGATGTTGTTTACTTGAATTTTTAGAAGGCCTTTCACAAGGTACTGCATATGAGGCTGTTAAACAAGAAAGGAACTCATGGTTCCTTCCTCTCTACCAATCAGGGTCCAAAACAGTTCTTCCAGGTGAGGCGACACCTCATGGGTGAGTATGTTGGGGCCATATACAATGTCCGGTGCTCCTGGTGTGGCCTCCTGTACATCAGAGAAACCCGATGCGGATTGGAAGATCATTTCACTGAGCACCTACGCTCTGTCTGCCAGAGGAAGCAGTATCTCCCAGTGACCACCCATTTTAATTCCACTTCCCAGTCCCATTCTGATATGTCTATCCATGGCCTCCTCTACTGTCGCGATAAGGCCACACTCAAGTTGATGGAACAACACATTATATTCCATCCGGGTAGCCTCCAAACTGATGGCATGAACATCGATTTCTCAAACTTCCAGTAATTACCCCTACCCCTGCCCACAGCTTCACCAGTCCCCACCGCTCTTCCCTCTCTCTCCTTATCTCCTTGCCTGCCCAGCACCTCCCTCTGGTGCTCCTCCCCCTTATTCTTCCTTCCATGTCCTCCTGTTCTCTCCTATTGCTCTCCCCCTTCTCCAGCATTGTATCATTTTCACCAATCTACATCCCAGCTCTTTACTTCATCCTTCCCCCCTTCCCAGTTTTACCTATCACCATGTGATTCTCTCTCCCCTCCCCCACTTTTTAAATCTACCCCTCATCTTTTTTTTTCCCCTGTCCTGCTGAAGGGTCACAGTCTGAAATGTCAGCTGTACTTTTTTCCATAGATGCTGCCTGGCCTGCTGAGCTCCTCCAGCATTTCTGTGGGTATTGCAAGGAACCCATGGTATTACAGGAAGGATCCAGGCATGGATAGGAGACTAGCTGACTGGCAGGAAGCAAATAATGGGAATAAAGGGGGGCTTTTCTGATTGACTCATGGTGTTGCACAAGGGTCAACATTGGGACAACTTCTTTCCATGTTATAGGTCAATGATTTGGAAGATGGAATTGATGGCTTTATGACCAGGTTTGCAGATGATATAATGATAGGTGGAGGGACAGATAGTGTTGAGGAAGCAGGGAGTCTGCAGAAGGATATAGACTAATTAGGAGAATGGACAAAGAAGTGGCAGATGGAATACAATGTAGGGAATTGGCAGATGGAATACAATGTAGGGAATTGCATGGTCATGAGCTTTGGTAGAAGGATTAAAGGCCTAGACTATTTTCTAAACAGTGAACAAATTCAGAAATCAAAGGTACAAGTTGATTTGGGAGTCCTTGTGCAGGATTCCCTAGAAGTTAATTTGCAGATTGAGTCAGTGGTAAAGAAGACCAATACAATATTACCATTCACTCCATGAGGACTAGAATATAAAAGCAAGGATGTAATGTAATGCTTTTATAAGGCATTGCTCAGGCCACACTTGGGCTCCATTTCTAACAAAGTATGTGCTGAGGTTGGAAAGTGTCCAGAGGAGGGTCACAAGAATGATCCCAAGAATGAGAAGAATAAGATAAGAGTATTTGTTGGCTCTGAACCTGTACTTGCTGAAGTTTAGAAGAATGAGGAGGCCATCTCATTGAAGCCTATCAAATATTGAAAGGCCTAGATAGAGTGGACATGGAGAGGATATTTCCTATAGTGGGGGATTCTATGACCAATGGGTACAGCCTCAAAATAGAAGGGCGTACCTTTAGAACACAGGTAAGGAGGAATTTCTTTATTCAGATGATGGTGAATCTGTGAAACTCATTGCCACAGAGGCTGTAAGGGCCAACTCATTGGGTATATATAAAATGGAGATTGGTAGGTTCTTGATTTGTAAGGGCATCAAAGAATATGTGGAGAAGGCAAGAGAATGGAGTAGAGAAGGATAATAAATCAGCCATGATAGAAAGGCAGAGCAGGCTCGATGGGCTGAATAGTGTAACTCTGCTTTTATATCTTATGGTATTTTGGTTAGTTAGAGGAACAGATAAGAGATTCAGTGAGCATAAAAGAGACTCCCTGATGCCAGGGCCAGGTACATCTCATATTGGGTCCACAACATTCTTCAGGCAAAGGGTGAGCAGCCAGAAGTCATGATACACATTGGTACAATGACATAGGTGGGAGAAAGGATTAAGACTTGTAGAGTGATTATGGGGAGCTAAGTCAGAAACTAAAAAGCAGGACCTCACAGGTGGTAATCTCTGGATCGCTGCCTGTGCCACGTGCCATTGAGAGTAAGAATAAGATGATATGGCAGATGAATATGTGGCTGAAGAATTGATGCAGGGTGGCAAGGTTTCAGATTTGTGGATCACTGCAACCTCTTCTATGGAAAGTATAACCTTCACAAAAGTGATAGATTATGTCCTAATGTAAGGAGGACCAATGTCCTTGAGGGTAGGTTTGCTAGGTCCATGGGAGGCAGGTTTAAACTACAAAGTTTGTAGATTGGCAGGTAAATGGGAATGAGAGGATTCGATTAGAAGATGGAGCAGTTGATATAAAGGTAGATGCAATGTTTGGAGAGACTGAGGAATAATAGGCAGTAATTGCAGTCAGCTGGTTTAGTTGAAATGTGTCTATTTTAATTTGTATCAGGAACAAGTGTGTTGAACTTTGAGCATAGATCAGTACATGGAACAATGAAGTCTGGCTGTAAGTGCCTTGGCTATCAGAATTGCAGGAATGACTGCTGGATGTTCCGGAGGTTTGATGTTTCAAAAGGGTCAGAGCAGGAGGTAAAGGGAGGGGGTATGACATTGCTAACAAGGGGTAGTCTCAAAGCTACAGAAAGGGAGAATGTTGTAGAGGGATAATTTACTGAGTGTGGGTTGAAATCAGAAACAGGAAGGGAGTAATTTCTCTATTAGGAGTATTCTATAGCCCCTTCAATAACAACAGGCATTAATAGAGCAGATTGGGTAGCAGATCTTGGAAAGGTATATAAATAACAGGGCTGTTGTCATAGGTGACTTCAACTTCCCTAATATTGATTGACAGATTTTGGGTGCAAAAGGAATTTCTTAGATGAGTCTAGGAAGGATTTCTGTCATAATATGTAGACAGGCCGACTAGAGGACAGGTCATATTTGATCTGATGCTACGCAATTAAACCGAGTCAGTTGACAGATCTCTTGGTGCATGTGTTACAACACTCACCCCTCTGCACCAGCTTCTGAGGTTTAGACGTTCTAACTCTTTGGAGTACGGATAGCTGGTATGGTTCCTTTAAAGAGTCAGGACAGTCCCGCTAAACCGCAATCATGTTTTGGGCACCAAGGGTTGAGCATTTAAGGAGCAGCTGAACTGAGGTTCAGAGCTCAATTGTAAGCCTACTCGTGATTTTGCCTAGTGTTTGTTTGATCTAGTTTGAAGCTGTGTCTTGACCCTAGCCTCCGATACTCCCGCATTTGGGTCCAAGCCATTTTCATCACAGACTCTTCACAGTATGATTGATCCAATATAGATCCAGTGGGGTATCAGTGCCTTTCATCTGCCATAGCAAAGATATTTCCCTACAGAGCCTGGAGATACATGACCTCCAGGCAACAATTGGTCAACTTTTGCAAGGAGGAGGCCAGAGCTATATGGGAGAACCAGCTGGTCCCACTCTGAAGCCAGTACATCATCCAACCCTGGAGACTCAATGGTAACTTGGCTTCCTGCCACAACTTCCTCATCCAGTGCTCCCTAGAGTTTGAGCTCCAGCCATCCTGGTTTCCATTGGATCACAGAAGGGTGACTTTCATTGCGAATGCAGGTCAGAGGTTTGCTTGGATTGGAGGAATCATGGCCGCCATGAGGGACATGTTTCATCACCCCACTGGAGAAGGCTGAGCCTCAGACCAGATGAAGGTTTGACAGAGGGTGGGGGGTGGAGGTCACGTGATTGAATTTCAGGCCTTGGCCCAGGCGAATGGTTGGAAGGGGAAAGCCTTGGCCATGGCTCCACAGCTCCACAGCCACAGGCTCCAAGATAAACTGAAGGATGCCCTCAACTTCCGAGAGCCAGAAGAGAACTTAAAGTTTCTCATCAACTATTCCATCCATCTCGATAATCATTTGGCAGAGTATCAATGGGACTCTATCATGAGGTTGAGGAAGGCTAGCCTTAGCCTTGACTCCCTTCATTGTCCAATTTCTGCAACTTAGGATCATGATCAGCCTGTCACCTGCTCAAGATCCAGTTGAACCAATGCAGATTGGTTGCCCTAGAGTCTGTTGATGAGAGGTCCCAGTGCCGGAGTCAAGGCTGCTGCTTTCGCTGTGGGGAAGCAGGCCACCTGCAGGCTGAGTGTCCATGGCTGCAGTCACCCAGGGAACTGCTGAGACTGTCCAAATGTTGTGGGGATAGTAGCCACTATTCCAAACCCCACAGAATCTGGTTTTGTGCTGAAGGCAGAGTTTACCTGGGGTAAAAACCTGAGGCAGCTGAGGGCTTTTGTGGACTCTGGGACAGCAGGTAATTTTCTGGATAGAGGAACTGCCTGTTGGTTCAACATACAGCTGCAAGAATTGAGTTCGTCCTTGCCTCAAGTGTCTTGGACAGTCACCCACTAGGTTCCAGTCAGATCCAGCAACAGACTGAGGTGTTGCAGATGAGAATAGGGGATCATATGGAAGACATTAGTTTCTCCACTCATACCCCAGAAGCCTGCATATCTTTGGCTGTCTCAGCATAACCCACCTGTGGACTGGAGGGAAAGGAAGAATCACTGCTTGGCCCAGCAATTGTAAGAGGGTTTATTTTTTGCTTGGTATTCTGACCTCCCAGACTCTCCTGAGACCAGCAGCCAATGAGGGGACAGACTTCTGCTGAGGGTAACACATGGAGCCTTCAGGAAACTCAGTCCTGCCTTCAAGGGAAGATAAGTTGGCTCCAGCCAATTAGCCCTGTATGAGTCCTGACACAGTCCAGTCGGGGGTGCACTGGAATGAGAGCTCAAGATCAAGAGTAAACCAAGAAGTGCCCAAGCAATGTGGAACTCTAGTAGGAAAGGTAAAGGGCTCCAGTTGCCAAGTACCATTCAAGGGGAAGGTTCCAAAGTGGAGATCCTTGGAACCTGGTCCCAGGAGCAGAAGGACCATTTGTTGCACCTCACTGCTGATGTTTGAGGAGATGAACGAGAACTTGGACTGTGATTTTGCTTCTGTTTTCACTAAAGACTCTTATGGACCTTTGGGGGAGGCTCTGGGATCAGACGAAGTGCCCCCGCTACCAATGGAATCTCAGGAGTCAACCTCAGAGGAAGGTTCAAGGGTAATTGTGACACCCAAGCCAATAGAAATCTCTTCTGTCTACAAGGATTCGGAAGAGGTTTTCAGTATGGGAAAGGTCTCGACTCTTCCACTGCACTGACCCTATGACTGTGCAATAGATCTACTGCCAAATACCTGTCCTCTATGGGGTTAATTATTCATGCTCTGAGGACCAGAGAGAAGTGGGAGTATATTTAGAAAGTTCTTTCCCTGGAATTCATTCAGCCCTCAACCTCCCAAGCTGGTTTCTTTTTCGTACAGAAGAATGGGAGTCTGCAGCCTTGCATTGAATATACAAGGATGAATCGTGAAATGGTCAAGAATTGTTCCCCCTTTCCAATCCTCAACATGCAAGTTTCTCCAAGGTGCAAGAGTATTCTCGAAGCTAGACTTGTGGAATGCATACAACCAGGTTCACATAAAGGAGGGTGATGAGTGGAAGATGCCATTTAAAACACTGACAGGGTACTATGAGTCCGTGGTCATACCCTTCAGCCTTTTGATCATGCCAGCAGTTTTCCAGGCCCTTATAAATGGTGATCTCTGGGATGCTCTCCATCAGTATGCCTTTGTATACTTAGAAGACATCCTAATATCCTCATTGCTCATCGAAGCGACATCCTAAAGAGGCTGCTTGATCATGGACTTTACATCAAGCTGGAGAAGTCTAACCACTATTTCTCTTTTGGGCTGCATTACTTCTAAAGGCAATCTCATGATGGACCCTATTAAGACCCAGGTAGTCAGAGATTGGCCATAATCATCCAGTGTGAAGCAACTCCAATGGTTCCTGGGATTTGTCAACTTTTATCAAAAGTTTATCAAGAACTTCAGCTCAGGAGTGAGTCCACTGATGGCATTAACCAAGAAATCCATGGGCCGTTTTGTTTGGACTACCAAGATGGCAGCTACTTCTGCAGAGCTCAAGCATAGGTTCATGACAGCCCCCATTTTGGTTACACCTAACCCAGACCTTCCCTTTGTCATTGAAGTGGATGCCTTGGATGTAGTAGCGGGTGCAGTGTTGTCTCAATGGACACCTTCGGACAACAGACTGTACATGTGGGTGTTCTTTTCCAGGCGACTTTCTCTGTTAGAGGTGAATTACAACATTGAGAATAGAGAACTTTCGTGGTCAAGTTGGCTCTGGAGGAACGGTGTCACTGGCTCAAGGGGGACAAAAACTCTTTTATCATATGGACAGAAGATAACAATGACTTATGTTCAGGAAACCAAGAGACTAAATTCCAGGCAGGCCAGGTATTCTCTTTTCTTTAACCATTTTAGTTTCATCCTGACTTATTGACCAGGATCTAAGAACCAGAAGACAGATGCCTTGTCCTGTCAGTTTGATGAACCTGAACGAGAAAAGCAGCATACCATCATTTTGCCTGAAGCAGAGGTGATAGCGCCAATTCATTGGGGGAATCAACACACTTGTTTGCAAGGCCTAGATGCAAGGGGAGATTCCTCAGAACAACCCTTCGGGTAGTCTGTTCATTCCTAGTCCTATACAGTCTCTGGTTCTTCAATGGGGGATATGTATCAAGATTGACATCTCACCCAGGGATTGCCAGAACCCTCTGTTCAATAAGAGAAGATATTGGTGGCCTGGAGTGGCGAGGAAGATCTGTCAATATGTGTTGGCATGCGAGGTGTGTGCCTGGAACAAGAACCCCTGCACATACCCTCAAGGACCTTCACCCTCTGCCTATTCCAGAAAAACCTTGGGCTCACATCTCACTGGAATCCTCCTTCCAAGGGGCAGACCGTTATTATGGTAATTGTGGGTCATTTTTTGAAGGCCTGTAAATACTTTGCCTTGGGCAGACTTGTGTCTGTGGAGGAGACAGCCAAGATTGTCCTGCAGCAGGTATTTAGGATCCACAGTTTTCCAGTGAATGTTGAGTTGGATAGCAGTCTGCAATTTGCATCACGTTTTTGGAGAGTGTTTTGCAAACTGATTGGAGCAACAGGAAGTCTTTCCTCTGGGCTTCACCTGCAGTCCAACATCCAGACAGAGCAGGTGAACCAATATATGGAATGTACCCAAAGATGCCTGGCTTGTGAAAGACCAGACCAATAGTACAGTCAGCTGATGTGAGCAGAGGTTGCCCACAACACTTTATGGCATTCAGCTCATGGGATGTCTCCTTTCGAATGCCAATTTGGGTATTCTCCTCCAATACTCTTCCCTGAGCAGGGGGCAGAGGTTAGGGTTCCTGAGGCTGAAGATCTTGTCCGATGTTGCAAGGAGAGATGAACTAGGGCAAGGGAGATTTTGTGAGCCTCCACCCAAAAGGCTGAAATAAAGGCTACCTGCAAGAGAATACAGGGACCAGTTTTGCAGCCTGGGCAACAGGTTTGGCTGTCAACTCAGGATTTGCCACTCCAAGTGGAGTCCTGGAAATTGGAGCCCAAGTTTATTAGGCTCTTCAGGATTCTCAGGAAAGTAAACCCAATGGCCTAACCTTGCAGCTCCCCAAAATCCACAAGGTCAATCCCACTTTCCATGTTTCCAGGTTAAAGCTTGTGAACACCAGCCCGTTAGCCCATCATCAGCCCGCCGACACCCAGGCTTGTTGATGGAGAATAGACTGTTTTCACTGTGAAATGAATTTTGGACTTGCATGCTATATGAGGCATTTGGTAATATCTTATGGACTGGGAAAGACTGGGACCGGAGGAGAGGTGGCTGGGTTCCTGAAAGGGGCATCTTGGCTCTGGCTCTCATTCAAGACTACAATCATCATCTTTCTGAGGTGCCAGGGCCTCAGGAGTCAGCCTTAGAGCAGGGGTTCCTGTTAGGACCCACACCCATCCATGCCAGCTTCAGACACTCTAAATCCCCAGAGTACGAATAGCTGGTGCGGCCTCTAAAAGATACAGAACTCCCCTGCTAATTGGCAACCACGTTTTGGGTGCCAAGAATGGAGTGTTTAAGGAGCACCTGAACAAGGATCGGTGTTCAATCATAAGCCTACTCGTGATTTTGTCTCGTGTTTGTTTTATGCTCCGATTCTTGATCCAGTTTGAAACCGTGTCTCGATCTTAGCCTCAGATACTCCAGCATTTGAGTCCAAGCCATTCTTGTCACAGTGTGAGCATTTCAGTGACCCTAACCTTTTCCACAGCCTTAGACAGGGATAGGAGCAAATGGAATGGAAAATTATTTAATGGAGGAGGGTGATTTATGATGTTATTTGGCTGGAACTTGGGACCATAAATTGGTAACAGATACATTCAGGGAAATACTTATCTGAACTGTTTTTTAAGAATTGCTTGCATGTGGTTCCAGATCAGTTTATCTCATTGAGGCAGGAAAAGGATGGTAGGATGATCTTTTTGGCTTTTAAAAATAGCTTGGCTCGGGAAGTGGAAGTATGGGTTAATGAGTTTGCAGATGACACAAAGGTTGGTGGTGTTGTCGATAGTGTAGAAGGTTGTCAAAAGCATCTACAGACATTGATAGGATGCGGAGCTGGGCTGAGAAGTGGCAGATGGTGTAAAGTGTAGAGTGATACACTTTGTAAGGTTAAACTTAAAGACAGAGTACAGGGTTAATAGCAGAATATTTTGTAGAGTGGAGGAGGGATCTTGGGGTCCATGCCAAGAACGTTCAAAGTTGCCATGCAGGTTGATAGGGAGATTAAGAAGGCATAAGGAGTGGTGGCCTTCATTAGATGGGGGACTATGTTTAAGAGTGAGCATTAATATTGTAGATCTATAGAACTACATTTAGACCAAACCTGAAGTATTGTGTTCAATGCCGTTGGTCTCATTATAGGAAAGGTGTAGAAGACTTAGAGAGAGTCCAACAAAGATTTATCAAGATTAGGAAGCATGTCTTATGGGAAAAGGTTGACAGAGCTCTGCTTTTTCTCTTTGGAGTGAAGGAGGATGAGCGGAAACTTGATAGATAGGGATGTATAAGATAACAGGCAAAGATGGAGAGGACAGCCAAAACCTTTTCCTCGGGCTGGAAATGGCTAAGATGAGAAGGCATAATTCTAAGACGATTGAAGAAAAGTATAAGGAGATGTGAGAGATACGTTTTTTACAGAGTGGTGAGTGCATGAAATGCACTGCCATCGGGTGTGTTAGGGACAGTTACATTAGGGATATTCAAGAGTCTTAGTTAGGCAAGTAGATGAAAGTAAACTGGAGGGCTGTGTGGGAGGGAAGTGTTAGATTTATCTTGGAGTATGTAAGTAGGTTTGCATAACATCGTGTGCCGAGGACCCTGTTCTGTTCTGTTATATGTTCTGATTAAGTTGAATTAGTCCAGTGTTACTCTATCTTCAATGTTTTTTCTCCTGCGGAGGTTGATGTTGAACCACTGCTCAGCATTCTTCTTTCATGGTTTAAAAGGTCTGAGATTGTGAAAGGCTTGGTATGAATTCAGAACCTTTTTGTTTGATCTGCGCAGTCCAGCAGCATGAGAAACTCAGCACCTAACCTAGGAGAAAATGTCAGTTCTGGAAGAATGTTGACTCTCATGACTCATTCCAATAGCAACACTCCACGAGGACATGTCAAAACTGAAGTGATACTTTATTCAGGAGTGACATTTAATTATATTCAATAATGAGCACTCATGTAATTGGAATGTTTTTGTTTCTGGATCAGGACTGTACAATTATAGAATGGAAATTTGTAACATTTCCAGCATTGCTGCATTGCCATTTTAAAAATGGCAGTTAAATTTTGACTATAATGCCACAATGAATCTACCCTGCACATCGGACAAACATGATGTTCCATATGGAGCTAGAATTTAAATGTTTTATGATTTGTTCCTTGATTTTCTGATTATTAATGTACTGATAAGCTGAGTAAACTATTTTTTCTGGCTGGTGGTGTTGGTGCAGACACTAGATTGGAATCCCGGCCTTTGAATGAGGTGATAAACACATTTGCTTGCATGTGCTTAGTAATTATATTTTATGAGCTGCTTTTTTTATTTTGAATGAGAAAACTGGAACTGCAGAACCAAGTTTTGATCCAAATGCAAATTAAAGTTTTATTGGCTCAGAGGTTCAAAGAGTTGCTGAATTAGTACCAAGCAGGAAAGCTTTGGGGCAACCTTATTCGAGTTTCTATGGCACATGGAGAATTTGAAACAAACAGTGACAGGAGCAGTGCAACTGAAGGTGTGAATAATCAATCGCGTGCAGCCTTGAGATATCTGTCGGATGCTTTACTTTGGCAGTGCACCAAGAGAACAAGCCATTTAAAACAGAATTCTTCGGAGGCGAAGAGAAATATAGTTGCTTCCATAATTAGCCAAAGGCTTTATCACTTTGTTTAACTGATGACACTGTTTGCAAACAAAAGAGGGTATTAGAATTACCATTAGAGTAATCCGCTGCCTGTCATCAGAAAAATAGAATTCCGACAGTGTCAAATAAAAACTGATAATGCGCCTGAATATTTTAATTACTCTACCAATTGTGCCCATGACCTAAACTCTGGAATTCTCTCCATCCGTTAAAACATTCCATAAAATCCCTCAGAGACCAATCCTTCTGTCACCTGCCCAGAATTTTATTCTGTTGCATATTTTTCTACTTTGGTAACTTGGGATGATTTACTATGTTGTAAGTTACCATGGCTTATTCCCATGGATATTTTCTGCTTATAAATAGGACATCATATGGCGTATAAAGACAAAATTTCCCCATGAATTAAATTAATCATGGAATAATTGTTTTTTAAAGCTAGACATGAGCAGTATGACATCAATTCTAAATATTATTAAAGGAAATAAAACTTGGCTTTTGCATAGGTGGAATGTTAGTAAGTTCATCTAGAAGACATGCATTTGAGTTGAAAAGAGAACATTTGAAGAAGGTGTGGAGAGCAAGTTTTTTTCACAGAGTAGCAAGCACCTTGAACTGCAGTGGAAGCAGGAATGGAGGGATATGAATTATGTGCAGACAAGAAGAAATTTAGTTTAACTTGGCATTACCTTTAACCAGAGCGTAGTGAATCTGTGGAATTCATTGTCACATGTGGATGTGGAGGCCAAATCATTGGATATATTTAAGGCAGAGGCTGATAAATTCTTAATTGGTTAGGGCATGAAGGGATATAGGGAGAAGGCAGGAGGCTGGGGCTAAGAGGGAAAATGGATTAGCCATGATGAAATGGTGAAGCAGATTTGATGGGCCAAATGGCCTAATTCTGCTCCTATCTATACCTTGTGTTTAGCACAGGTACTGTGGGTGAAAGGGGTTGTTGTACTGTTCTTTGTTCTAAGTCCATTTTGGAAAGGTAATATATATATTAGTTTGGATTTTGCTGTCAAATATGCACTCCCTTAAGTGCCAATAGCTTTAGCATTGCAGCACTAAAGGGAAGTTACAAAACTTATGGTTGACTGCTGACAGGTCATGTGCTGCCTGCACTCCCTGTGAAGCCCAGTGACAGAGCTGGATCTCTTTGAGATATCCAGTAATGATACTGGGAAATCTACGCTCTGATCTTCTGCAAGGTTGCGCCTAGTGCAGGATCTGCAAGCCTAGATTCCATTGGCGATGTAGGGTTATGGGAGAGAAAATAAAATGAATCAAGTTCCATTTTAATTATTTCTGAATCGTTTGATGTTTTTTGAATTTTTCAAAAACCAATTTTGTATTTTAGTTGTAAAGTTTTTCTAAGTGTCAGAGTTGGATCTGGACAATGCCAGTTGCTAAAAGGCTTTCTGAAGTGTTCTGTGGATTCTCATTCCATTATGTCTTCGAAGGTCCTGCTGCAACTGAGGGCTTTGCCAGAGTGGACAGTATAGCACAAGAACAAGCACTTTGGCCCAAGATGTGCTGAACTATATTTGGATGAGTGGATGAGTGGTAAGTATATTTGGATGAGTGGGTAAGTATGGTCAATGGGCCCCTGGTCATAAAATCCAGGTTTTTGTTATTATTAATGAAATGCAGAACAGAAAATTAGTTTTGTTTCAACTAACGTTCTAAATAAAGGTAATTTGATGAAAGTGTCAATCAAGCTTATTAGTAGGCTTAACACGAGGAAATCTGCAGATGCTGGAAATTCAAACAACACACACAAAATGCTGGTGGAACACAGCAGGCCAGGCAGCACGAAGGGTCTCGGCCCGAAATGTCAACAGTGCTTCTCGTATAGATGCTGCCTGGCCTGCTGTGTTCCACCAGCTTTTTGTGTGTGTTATTAGTAGGCTTGATTTTTTTTTGTTAAAGCTGGTAAAATAAATAAGAAAAGAAGATTAAAAACAGAAGATGTCAGAAGTGATGGGAAGGAAATAAAATGTATTGTTGCAGAAATAATAGAAGTCAACCCAGAACCAATTTGTTATTGCTCTTATTATAACTGTTGATTTAGTCGCACTTTTATCGAAACTAAAAGTTGATGCATTTCTTGAATGAAAAACAAAATTCAGTATGTGGTTTTCCGAATCACAGGTGAAAACTATAAGGGCACCCCCTTGCTGAACTAAACACAACAAAGAAGTAAATGTCATACACACAAAATGCTGGAGGAAATCAGTAGGCCTGGCAGCATGTATGGAAAAGAGTAAACAGTCAATATTTTGGGCCAAGACCCTTCATCAGGACTGGAAAGGGTAAATACCCATTTGACTAAGGCTTCAGTTTGGTTACTGATATGTTATGTTACTAAGGTATTCAGATGTGATTGCCAGAGAGCATTAAACATGTTCAGAGGGGAAAGGTGGTAAAACTTCCATGAGAAACTAGAACTGAATCAGTTTTCTAAAGACAGATTTTAGTTCTTCATTTTCTGCTATTTGTTAATGATCACATTTTGAATGGGAATGATGTGGAGTTTGTATTTACCAGTCATTGATTGATCCATCTTAGTCAATGATAGGAACTATTTTGTTCAAGTTGAAATTTATTGTCATCTGACTGTACATCTCGTACTGTGCTAAAGTCTGAAGCAAGTATATGTATATAGCTAGGGATTTTTGTACAGTACTGTATTTGTTGATGTGGAACGGAGAGTGAATTTCTAAATCTGGCAGGAGCAAGGGATGTTGGGACCAGTGAGGGTGGAGTGCCACAGGATGGGTGTGGGTCAGGTGGCAGAGAGGGAGTGCCAGGGGCAGGGGGTGGCACAGTTGCAGACATACCCAACCCTGAGACACCAGGCAAGGTCATTTGATTCCAGTTAGTTTATTGATCATTACCAAATGAGTCTCTGGTGCTTCCTGCTCCTGCTCCTCTTCCTTCCCCTTTTTCCAGCCATGATTCACCTCTCCCAGCCCCCTTCCACTATCATTCCACAATAGTTACCCATGTCTGAATCACGTTTATCATCACTCACGTATTTCATGAAATTTGTTTTTTTTGCAGCAGCAGCAGTAGTACAGTGCATTACATAAAATGTCTACAGTACTGTGCAAAGTCTTAAGCACCCTAGCTATATGTGTGTGCCGAAGACATTTCTACAACCAAACATAACAAAGTTGCTCAAGGTCACAGTGCATTTACAAAACATATATCATATACAATACATAAAACAAAATATTACAACAAGTAAGTTAATAAAATATAATTCAAAGTGCATAGAGTGTACAGCATAGGTTAACAGTAAAATAGTAAACAGAAATGTGAACAGCTCACTATTCCAGTGATGAGATGTCGGTGGTGGCAGGGTATTCATTAGTCTCACTGCCTGAGAGAAGAAGCTGTTGCCCAGTCTGGCACTCTCAGTCCTGATGTTCCTGTACCTCCTTCCTAATGGTAGTGGGTCAAGGATATTGTGACAGGGATCCTCAACAAATCTTCAGGTCTGTCATATACAACACTCACAGTAAATGTCACAAATAAGGAGGAGGGAAACCCTGGTGAATCTCTTGCCAGTTTTTATTATTCTCTGTAGTGTCTTGCAATCCGATGCCTTGCGGCTTCCATACCACGCGCTGATGCAACCAGACAGAACTCTCAGTGGTGCTCCTGTAGAAAGTTGTTAGAATGGGGCTGGGGAGTCTCCCCAGAAAGTGTGGACATTGCTGTTGTTGAGTAGCTCGCTGAACTGGTTTTTTAGCTTGCAGATTTTTCATTACCCAGCTAGGCAACATCATCAGTGCATCTTCGAATGAAATGTTGGTAATTGTTCATCTTTTTTGTGTCCTGTGATTAGTCTGTTTTTGTGTGTGTGGGTATATGTGCCATTTCTATTGGTTACCAATTATGTGATCCATTACTGGTTCATTAAAATCCAGTTAGGTGATAATTGTTGTCCAGGTTGAGTTAGTTGACCGTTATGTTAATGTCGTCCTCATTGACTGATGCGTGCGATCAGGTGTGAAATGGCTCTTGACTCTGGATTGATGACTTGATGCTGAAGTGGGATTTAAACTGGGTTCATTTTGATGTGCTTGTTGATAGAATTCTGTGTGGAATACAAAGCCTCAAAGAATTCTGTTGTGCCTTCTTGACTATTGAGAAGAGGTTAGATATCCTTTATCTGCATACCAAGGAGATTTGTGATCCTCACTCTCTCCAGGGCAGAGCCCTTGTTGTGCAATGGAGACTGGTCATCTCTCTTGTTTCATCCACGTTGAGACTCAGGTTGTTGTTTTCACACCGCTTGAAAAGCCTCTCTACCTTCTCTCAATATTCCAGCTCATCATTGTTGCTGTTGAGGTCAACCACTGTAGTACCACCTGCAAACTTGATGATACTGTTTGAGCTGGATCTGGCGCTACAGTCCTGAGTCAGCAGTGTGAACAGTGGCAGACTGAACACAAATCCTTGGGGGCACCAGAGCTCAGTATGATGGAGCCTAAGATGTAGTTGCCAATTTGCTCTGACTGGTTCTTTCCATCAAGAAGTCCAAGATCCAAATGTAGAGAGCGGTTTTGAGTCCCAACGAGGATCAGTTACACAATTAACAGGAATAGTTATCAAATTTAACCATACACTGAAGATTTGATTATGGTTTCATCTTTTCAGACCAGACTTGCATGAATGGAATACAAATGGAGGCCATTGACATTCTCTGATTCCTGATATGCGACCTAATTGTACATGCATGTATTTTGCACCATATTAGTCAATATCTTTGATTAAAATAAGGCTATCAATATCGAATGTCAAAATCAATAATTGATAAAGCAGTAGCTGACATTACTGAATGAGAGGTAGAAACATGGATCTCACTTTTCACACTGAAGTGTGTGCTAAAATCACTGGTGCAAGACCTGGTTGTAACAATTTAGTTTTCTACTGATGAGAACTACAGTTAACACATTTTGATGGAATATTGATATTTTTTTCTCTGAGCAAACATGAGCTCAAGATTGCTTGACCTCGCCTTGTGAGTTATATTATTTTCTTCTTTAAATCAAGAAGGTACCAAAGCATAAGCTGCTAAAAGTCCAAGCTGATAGGGATAAAAGGGCATCTGGTATATAGTTGAAAATTTCAGCGCTGGGCCAGATTGAAAAGGTCAGGGTGCGGTGGCCAGAGGTGACGGATGGGCCAGTTCAGTCTGCTGCTCTGCAACATTTACTCTATTCTGCACTAAACTGAAGCTGTGGCTTTGTGTCTGTGGACAGGCTCTCCTCAGCAAACTTCAATTCTGAATGCTATTTGCTTACTTTTACTCTGTGCACGATTTGGGTTCTTTTCTCTGCACTTCGGGTGCATGATGGTCTTTTTTAAAAGGGGTTCTTTTAGGTTTCTTTGTTTTGTGGCTATCTGTAAGAAGACAAATCTCATGGTTGTATAAGGAATACATACATTGATAATTAATATACTTTGAATTTTGAAAAAGTGATTTGGAGATTTAAAGATTAGGGAAAGGAAAACAGGAGAATATAAATTTATGTAAATAAATAGTGAAGAAAAACTTCAATATGATTTTAAAACAATGGAAAAGGAGGAAAATATCCATTAAAGATATTTAATTTCACAAATCTTTCTCAATAAATCTGTGTTTTTACAACTTCTGACAAAGTGGCCCCCAAGTACAAATTGCTGTTCCCTATCCAGAACAGTGAAAACAAAAACATTGCAAAAGCATTAATGTCCACATTAAGGAAATTCTGTTATTTAAAAACACTAAGTAGTATTTTCATGAACTTACAGGGATGAGCACTCATATTTCCATTGTTAATAATGAAATGCTGTTGTGGTGAACTACATGTGCCTGTCTGGACGCGCCCCCTGCTGACTGCTCCTTTGGCTCCTCCCACAGACCCCTGTATAAAGGCGATCTTAGCCTGGGCCAGACCTCTCAGTCTCCAGGATGTAGTATGGTGGCCACTCACTGCTGGTTCCTTCTTCCAGTCAATAAAAGCCGATGTCTCGCCTTTACGTCTCAGAGTGATTTATTGATGGTGCATCAGCTGCAAAATTTCCAACAACTCGGAGATAGAATATTGTAACACCTATTGTTCACCAGATTGCTGAAGTATTTCCACATGAGAATGAGTGAGCACAGATGTAGGATCTGTGGTCAAATCTGCAGATGATACAAAGATAGGTGGAGGGGCAGGTAGTGATGAGGAAGCTGGGAGTCTGCAGAAGGACTTAGACAGATGAATAGAATGGTGAACAAAATAGCAGGCGGAATGCAGTGTATAGCCGTGCACTTGATAGAAGGAATAAAGAAGCCAACTATTTTCTAAATTGGGAGCAGAAATTGGAAGTGCCAATGGACTTAGGAGTCCTAGTGCAGGATTTCATAAAGATTAACTTTCAGGTTGAGTCAATGGGCCGAATTGCCTTATTCTGCTACTATATCTTATGGCCTTATAGGATGCACATAGTGTTCGTGACTCTGATTTAAGTGATCTGTCAATACTAACTATATTACCTGAGATTCTTGAGTGAGATCAGTTTTATGTGTGGCTCGCTGTAATTGAAGTTAGACAGCACTGATCAATATCTGCCTGCTACTTTTGAGGATGTCTTTGCTCAGCACAGTCAATGGAGCTTTGGGAACTTGTCATGATTATGGCTCATCCAGATTTCTGATGCAGCATTGGATTCTTTAGTGGACAAGATGGTGAGGAGAAAAGGGTTCTTATACTGATGCACCATCAATAACTCACTCTGAGACGTAAAGGCGAGATATCGGCTTTTATTGACTGGAAGAAGGAACAAGCAGTAGTTGACCACCATACTACAGCCTGGAGACTGAGAGGCCGGGCTCAGGCCTCAATCGCCTTTATACCAGGGTCAGTGGGAGGAGCCTCAGGAGTAGTCAGCAGGGTGCGTGTCCAGACAGGTATATGTAGTTCACCACATAATACTCTTTCCACTATCCTCTATATCTGAAGTTCCTACACTCTGTTCTCTGAGAGGAGATTGCACCTGTACTCTGTTCACAGAGCCAGGATGTGGTTGCACTCTTACAACAAGCTCAATGACCTTTTACAAACGTTCTGAAAAGAAACTGTAGAATAGATAGTGACATGCAGAAGAGTGGCACACAAGTAGATAGCTGATACTGTACATTAGAAAGGAGATTTGGTTATAATTTACCATTCTGGGTATGGATACCAAACTGATCAGCAGCAGAGGAAAGGGAAATGATCCTTGAAATGGCAGTGCAATCTGTCCGTCTATGACAGCCGGGCTAAAAAGACAATCTGAATGTTGTCTCCTCTCGTCTTCCTTTTCTACAATATACTGCCATCTTTTTCTTCCAATCCAACCCCCCCCCCCCCATCACCAAGTTCCCCTTTATGCTCACTCTGCAACTGTTGGCTTCTGATTTGAATTCTCACTCTTGGCAGGCTGCAAAAGGATGCCATGAAAAAGGAAAATTCACTCCTCTGTATTCTCCAAGGCACCACAGGGCAATCCAAGCAAAAGAAATTTCTTTCAGAAAGGCAGATGCTAATGGTAGCACTGCTTCTGTTGCAGCCACATGCTGTTTTTATATGAGGCTTTTTCACTGGAGAGGAAAGCAGGAAGACAGTACAGCCGTTGTCTGACAGTAACCATCCTTTTGGCCTAGTGTAGTGACTCAAAGATGAAGGAGACATTAAATTGGTCAAAATACTCCATTTCTGCTTATGGTAGGGTACTGAACAGTGACCATTTTAATATTCTGGTTATGTTACTGACCATCTCCATGTTAAGAAGTAGAAGTAATTGCATCTGTTTGAAGTTGTATGTTCAAATATGCAAAATGTGAATGCAATCAGCAACACTGGGCAGCAAAAGTTTAGCCATCTGCCTGCAGCATTCAAGGCAAAAAATTATGATTTCTTCTGTTCCACTGTGCGAAACATTTATCATCCCCTCTCACCCCCACCATTCCATGTGACAGTGTGCAGAGCCATCCTAACAGCGTTCTGACCTCTGTAGCCATTGGCAATACAGTTCAAGCCCTAGTCCGTGGCAGCCACATTTAACATGAATCCATAGTAAAGTATCATCCCCTCATTCTTAGCAGCATACTGAGTTGAATTGAAGATAAAGATACTCTCTAAATCCCCATGCTGAATAGTACCACTGCTATGCAATTTTTCATCCTTTTATTCAATTTTCTGGGCTATAACCCAACAGAATTTTGCCCACACTTTACTCATTTTCAGTCTTCATCTTGCACAGTTGCAGATTCACAATAGACAGCATAGAAGCAGGCCATTCTCCTCATATTCAGAACAACTTCCAACAGATTGCACCATTCATCATACACATTAGGAACTATTTATAATAGCTATTATACCTACCAATCTACAGGGGCTTTGGGATGTGGGAGAAAACCAGGGAATGGATAAAATCTATGCAACCATAGGGAGAATATGCAAAGTTGCACACAGACAGTACCTGAGGTCAGGTTCAATACTCAAGTGTACTCATTCTGAAAAATCCACCAGTTTAGATCAACAGAACATCCAATGTTGAGCAAAAGGCTAACTCAACCTTTATTTCAACCAGTCTCAAATAAGCTGGCAAGTGACGATGATGTCACCTTTGCTGCTAATACTAAACAATGGGTTGTTTATACAGCGGGATAAGTGGCATGCACAGTATTATTGAGGTTCATTATGCAGCCTTGGTGTTAAATCACTGTTGCCTAATGTTGATATGAAGGTCTGCCTACTTCTGATATGCACTGCCATCACTTTTTCTGCCGTTCCTTATATAATGGGTGATAGTAATTGTATACTATCATGTATACTAGTATACTATCATGCAGCAATTGGTACTTAGTATCATCAAGATATAGACTTTGTGGAGACAACTTGCAGATTGTGTCTTTTGCTTACATTTGTCTTGAAGCTTCAGCTAACTTGAATGAATTTCTGTGGCAAGCTAATGTTCCTTCCAGTGCAGATGACAAGCTTCAGCAAATAACCACACTGTGCTCTGCTTTCAATTATTTAAACTATGTCGAGTTTTACTGCCTGTTCAATTTTCCAGCCTATTTTTAAATTTTCAGCTATACTTTAGTGCCTTTCTAACCATATGTAGTCTAGTTAATAATGTAAGATGCATTGTGGTAAGTCAGTGAAATCAGTTAATACACAAATGTTCCTAATATATGAAATTAATATCTCTCCATTTTCCATTTCACGATAATCATTGCTACTAAAGTATTACTTAGCTCCCAAATGTTTTGAATTACTTTGTCTATTCAAATAAAAAGCAGTCCTGATTCTGTCTTCAAGCTCAAACTCAATCTCAAAGACATATGTAGCACATTTACCAACCGGCTTTTCACTGAAGAATGAAGTTTTCAATAAATAATGATGAATAATAAATAATTTAAAGCAGACTAATTTTTCTACTGTTGTAGTCAGTCTACTGCTTTACTGAATCTAAACCATACAGCAGATCTTTACACTATGTGCTCAACAATTAGTGGCCTATCTCTTACCTTTTGGTTAATCTGAGTTCAACATGTGCTTAGTCTATTTCACATTGACTTCTGCTCAAGAAAATGTTGTAATTATCATCTGAAATGTTCATCAACACTTCTCAAGGTTTTTTGTACAACTAACAAATCAAATTATAACATTTCAAAACAGAGCTGCTATTGAACAGAAACCAGAGGGGAGACAATATCCTGGCCAGGAGGATCAATTGTGCTAATCAGAAGGTCTTAAACTGGTTTGGGGGGGATGGGAAGCAGAGCACCAGGTCAGAAAGTGGAAGGATGGGGAGGAAAGTAGCTACCAGTGCCAGTAAAAACAGGCAGGAGCAAAGTAATAGATATGATAGGACAGATAGTGTGAAGTGTGAGTATTTTAATGCTAGGAGTATTATGGGTAAAGATGATGAACTTGGAACATGGATCAATGCGTGAAACTATGATGCTGTGGCCATTACATAGACTTAACTGAGAGAGGTACAGGAATGGGCACTTAATGTCCCAAGGTTTTGATGTTTTAGAAAAGATAGAGAGGAAAGCAAAAGGGGTGGGGGATTACACTACTTATCAGGGACAATATTGCAGCTGCACTCCAAGGGGACATAATTGGAAGGCCTGTCCACTGAGTCTATAATTTTATAACTTAAAAATAGGAAAGGTGTAATCACTCTGATGGGATTGTACTACAGATCCCCGAATACCTACCAAGACATTGAGGAATAGAATGCCGACAGATTAAGGAAAGGTGTAATAACAATAGGGTTGTTGTCATGGAGGACATCAACTTCCATAATATAAACTGGGATCTTCTTTGTGCAAGAAGTATAGAAGGGGTAGAATTTGTTAGGTACATTCTGGAGTTTTTCTTAAATCAATATGTAGATAGTCCACCAAAAAGACGGGCTATACTGGACGTGTTGTTGTGTAGTGAGCCTGGCCAGGTTCATGGACCATTCAATGGGTGAGCAGTTAGGAACAGTGACCACAACTCCTTAAGTTTTAAGATAGCTATAGAGAAGAGTAAGTATGGACCTTGCAGAAGAGTATTAAATTGGAGCAGGACAAATTACAAGAATGTTAACAGAAAATGGGGAGAATTAATTGGAAACAGCTGTGTTGGAAAGTCTACATCTACTACCTGGAGGGTGCTTAATGATCAACTGCACAGAAATTACAAGGATGGCAAGGTAACCAAATTGAGAGAGGTGATGAATTTAGTCAAGAAGAAAAAGGAAAAGTATGTAAAGCTTATGAAGCTACAATCAAACGGAGCCCTTGAGGATTATAAAGAAGTGAGAAAAGAACTCAAGAAGGGAATTAGGAAAGCCCGGAGAAGCCATGTAAAGTTCTTGGCAAGGAGGATTAAAGTGAATCCCAAGGAATTTGATATATACAAGAGCAAGAGCAGAACTAGGGAGAGGGAAGGACCACTCAAGGATAAAGGGATCAAATTGGCTTGGATGCAAAGGATGTATGTGTGGTCCTTAATGAGTACTTTACATCAGTATTTACTCAGGAGAAGGGTATGGAGGATAGGAAGATTAGTGCTGAGAGTATGGATATGCGAGGGCATTTTTAGGTAAAGGAGGAGATAGTATTAGGTCTCTTAAAGAGCATTATGGTGGATAAGTTGTGAAGTTATTGAGAGAGGCTCTTCATGTTTTCTCAAGCAGAGGTGAGGTCCCAGAGGACTGGTAAGTAGCTAATGTTGTTCCATCAATCAAGAAAGGAACCAGGGATAATCCAAGAAACTGTAGATCAGTGAGTTTCACATCAGTGGTAGGGAAGTTGCTAGAGAGAATTCTTATGGATAGGATTTATGAGCATTTGGAAAACCATTCCCTAATTAGGGAGAGCCAGCTTGGCTTTATGTGAGGGAAATCATGTCTTACTAACTTGACTGAGTTTTTTGATGAGGTGATGAAAATGATTGATGAAAGTACAGCTGTGGATGTTATATACATTAAACTTAGTAAGGCATTTGACAAGGTCCCTCATGGGAGGCTCATCCAGAAGATTAAGATGCATGTTATCTGTAGTGAACTGGTTGTTTGGATTCAGAACTGGCTTGCCCATAGAAGACAAAGGTTAGTGGCAGATGGGACTTATCCTAGCTGAAGGTCTGTAGTTAGTGGTGTTCTGCAGGGATTTTTAATAGGATGCCTGCTGTTGGTGATGTGTATAAATGATCAGGATGAAAATATAGATAGGTGGGTTAGTAAGTATGCAGATGATACAAAGATTGGTGTTATTGCTGATAGCTAAGACCTTGAGATATGAATCAATTGCAGAAAGGGGCAGAGAAATGGCATGTGGTGTTTAACCTAGCTAAATATGAAGTGACACACCTTAGTATGTTTAATGTGAAAAGACATTGCATTGTTAAGGGCAAGTTCCTTATCACTGTTGATGAGCAGAGGGATCTTGGGGTCCAAGTTCGTAGCTCCCTGAACATAGCTACGCAGTTTGCTAGGGTGGCCAAGAAGGCATATGGCATATTAGTTGAGGTATTGAGCTTAAAAGTCCGGAGATTATGTTGCTGCTTTATAAATCTCCAGTTAGGTTGCATCTGGAGTATTGCGTACATGAAGGATGTTGAAGCTTTGGAGAGGGTGCAGAAGAGTTTTCCCAGGATGCTGCCTGGATTAGAGGGCACATACAATAGTGTGAGTTTTGGCAAACTTGGTTTGTTTTATCAGGAGTGGTAGTGCAGAGGAAAAATCTGAACAAAGGTTTATAAGATTATGAGAGGCATAAATTGAGTGGGCAGACAATAACTTTTTCCCAGGGTTGAAATGTCTAATACCAGAGGGCATGCATTTAAAGTGTGGGGAGGTAAGCTAAAAGGAGATGTGAGAGGCAAATTTTTTTGCACAAAGTGATGGGCGCAGTGGTGGGTGAAGCAGATACATTAGATACTTTTAATCGGTGTTTAGATAGACAGATGAATGTGAAGGAAATGGATGGATATGGACATTGTGTAGGTTGAAGGGATTAGTTTAGTTGGTCTTTTGATTGCTAATTTAATTGAATTGATACAATATTCACTATGAAGTAGTCATTAATTTTTGGTTTGTGAATGGCACTTGTCCATAAGCTGTTGAGTCTTATAAAATGTGTCTTGGGCTCACAAATTAGCAGAAGGAGATTTGAAAAGTTGAATACTCACCACTTGGCAAGTAAAAAAGCAGCCAAGTAACTTTGCCTGTGGCAAATGCCAAAGCATGTATGTCCACAGAAAATAAATGTCAAAGCACTCTGGTGTATATAATTGGATTAAAATGATAAGATAAATTCTAGGTACATTTTTCCAAAGCTGTCACCTAAGTTCTTCACAGGTGCAAATTTAAAATGTGAACAAGGTGCCAACAGCAAGATCAGAAAAAATAGATTTTAAAAGATGCCTTGAGGATGGAGGAGAATGAATACAATAATGGAGGAATTCCTGTGCATGGGGATAGAAGTCCAAATCAATGGCTATCTTGAATGAAATAAAGGAAGTGAGGAACACAAAAGCCTATACTGCGGACCATAGAGAACCTGAGAGGGTTCTACAACTGGAATTGATTACAGGGTCGGGAATCAGCACTGCAAAATTAAAATCAATAGAAGAAGAAATGAAAAATGTTGATCTGTTATTACCATTGGTTGGATTCAAGGTTATGCCTTCAGCTGAATTATTTAAGCCTCTGCCTACTGGTCCAGTAACTTAATAATTATGCTGCCATACCTGATATCTTCAATCAAGAATGATTTTTAGCAGTGACCCAGTACCTGCGCCTGAATGACAATGCTGTCAGCTAGAATTCAGCAGGAGGTGAGTGAGCCATCACTACTTGACATTGTTTTCAGTGTTCATGACAATGCTGTTAGGAGTACCACTGCACTGTCCTTGCAGAGAAAAAGCTGGTCTTAAAACTGAATGCATCTTTAAGCTAGGTTTGACCCAATGTCTATGAATAGCAGCTATCTGTCAAAGACTATCAGCACTCTCTTTGATAACAGGGACAAACAGCAACATGTATCCTCAATCAATTAATGTTAAGGATTCTTACAAATGAAAGTTCACAAAGAATTTTTTCATGAGCCCAGTGATTGTTAGATCTCTGACTCATTATTGAAAACTGTAATGCCACCTGAAGCTAAGATCATGTAACAGATGATATTCATTTCAGCACCACATTGTCAGCTGGTTCTCTTGTGGTGTCTGGAGAAGTTTGGTTGTATGGTCTGTTTCAGAGGAGGAATCAAGCTTGCTTTTCAGATGGGAGCAATGACAAACCTACAATATACAATCACAAGACTTGGATAGATTAGGTGAGTGGGCAAATTCATGGCAGATGCAATTTAATGTGGATAGATATGAGGTTATCCACTTTGGTTGCAAGAACAGGAAAACAGATTATTATTTGAACGGTGGCCGATTAGGAAAAGGGGAGGTGCAACGAGACCTGGGTGTCATTGTACACCAGTCATTGAAGGTGGGCATGCAGGTACAGCAGGCGGTGAAAAAGGCAAATGGTATGTTGGCGTTCATAGCAAAAGGATTTGAGTACAGGAGCAGGGAGGTTCTACTGCAGTTGTACAAGGCCTTGGTGAGACTGCACCTAGAGTATTGTGTGCAGTTTTGGTCCCCTAATCTGAAGAAAGACATTCTTGCCATAGAGGGAGTACAAAGAAGGTTCATGGGATGGCAGGACTTTCATATGAAGAAAGACTGGATCGACTAGGCTTATACTCACTGGAATTTAGAAGTTTGAGGGGGGATCTTATTGAAATGTATAAAATTCTAAAGGGATTGGACAGGCTAGATGCAGGAAGATTGTTTCAGATGTTGGGGAAGTCCAGAATGAGGGGTCACAGTTTAAGGGTAAAGGGGAAGCCTTTCAGGACTGAGATGAGGAAAAACTTCTTCACACAGAGAGTGGTGAATCTGTGGAATTCTCTGCCACAGGAAACAGCTGAGACCAGTTCATAGGCTATATTTAAGAGGAAATTAGATGTGGCCCTTGTGGCTAAAGGGATCAGGGGGTATGGAGAAAAAGCAGGTACAGGGTTCTGAGTTGGATGATCAGCCATGATCATACTGAATGGCGTTGCAGGCTCGAAGGGCCGAATGGCCTACACCTGCACCTATTTTCTATGTTTCTATGTTTCTAAGACTGGAAATTTAGAACTGGGATCTGTGTATTTTGTAGTGTATTAAGAGGGTAGGGAAATAGTGTCCACTTTCTGTAGTGTGAAGGTTAGTTTTTAACTTGCCTGCTAGATATTTCCATCCAGTGCTGCCATGGGAAGGCCAAGTTGTCCAAGCATTGCCAAAAAGTGGTCAAACCTTAGGCAGCATGGCCCATATTCCCCTTGTAATGCTTCATAGAAATGAACATTGTTCTGGAAATAATGTTCCATGCATCCTGATCAGGAAATTGGGTAAAGGTATAAGGATTATTTTAATCCAAAAATACCCAGTGATACAAAATGATCCAAAATAATCATTGTCACATTTTATTGTTGGACCATTTCTTATTCGGATAATTGTCTTAGAGAGTCATTACAGATTTCATTTCATTTATGTCTGATATCAGTTATTTTATTTTGTCCCATTTTATTCCTAAGAATGCCTCAGAACAACCATATGTATCAGACCTGCAATCATTTGACTATGACTATGATTCCCATGATAGGCCAGCAAAATAACATTAATATTTCTTACCTTTCTGTTTTCCTGTCCTTGACACTGTATCTCCAATCAGTGCATTCATTTCTTTATGTTGATAAAATATTAGTTTGGCCTTATCTTTAGAACTTGACTGTCTTTGATTCAGTTGTCATGTTTCTTGTTGTCACAGATTTTATTAAGCTATGGCCAGTTACCATGGTTCTCATTTTTTTGTGTTTTCCATAAGTTTTATATGTTTGCTTTTTCTCTTTGTACATTTTCTCTTTTTACTTGTGCTATTTTTCAGTAGCAATTGAGAAATTTAATACTTGTAAATGTTCACTAGTCTGGAGTCTTTTAATCTAGCCATGTAGATTCTTAGACTTTAATTAGAGGGCAAATTATAGCTGTCTGTAGTAATTTCTCTGTTATTACTTAAAAACTCAAAAGCATTATTTAAACATATTAAAAACAAAATTATTTAAAAATGATCAGAAAGCCATTTTAAAACATTTGAAATAAATTGGAAAAGGACAAAGAAATGTTGAAACTACAAATGGCAAAGTGTATCTGTTCATATTCAGACAGAAGGTTTGATTGATTATTGTGTATTTACATTTCAGTAATTAATATTTGAGTAATATTTTAAATATATTGTTTGATTAAGCATTCTTTGTTGTTTACCTAACACATTACAGGTTATATGTAAAAGTACATAAATGGCATCATGCCACCGTGTAATAGGTGTGTGCCCTCACTAAAAGAAAAAAAGAAGTTTACCAAATAATCAAAATAATCTTTTGATTAGTTTTATGTTTTGGAGTTACAAATCTTCACAGTCATGAATTAAGAAAGGTACTGGATGATGCTACTACAATGTTCAGGGATGACATTGGAATACTCAAACATATCATGGGAAAAATAGTGTTAAATGAAAATGCCACACCTAAGTTTTACAAAGTGGTGATTTTAAAGCCACCACCAACCCAGTATTGAAAGTAGATCAATCTCTCCACCCAGGATAGAGGATGTCTTTGCAAATCATTCTAGAGAAAGCACTTCAGCAAAGTGGACTTGGCTGAGTCCGACCTACAGATGGAGATGGAAGAAGAATCCCAAAGTGTTTCTCACCATAAACACTCACAAAGGGCTTTATTGCTATAATAAACTTAATTTTGGAGAGGCATCTGCACCTGCACTCTGGCAGGAAATATGGACCAGGTGCCCAGGCACTCAGTGTTACCTGGATAACATCATTGTTACCAGTGAGGATGACAAAGAACATCTTCAAAATCTCAAGACAGTGTTAAAAAGATTGTAAGATTATTGGCTCAGAGCACAACACAAGTGTGAATGCTTTAAACCAAGCATCACTTACTGTGGTCACAGCATCGATGCACAAGCTTTATGCAAGTGTGCTGAGAAAATTCAAGCAGTGATGGATGTTCAAAGGAAATATCACAGTTGCAGTCCTTTACAAGATTTGTTAACTACTATAAAAGGTTCCTGCCAAACCTATACTCAACCCCTTGAACTCATTATTACAGATTGGGAAGAAATGGCAATGGACAAAGCAGTAGGAGGTAGATTTCTAAAAGTCTAAGGAAATGGTGGCACCAGACACTGTACACACACATGCTGATCCATTTCTTCCAGTGTAGCTTGCCTGTGATGCTTTACCTTATGGTATAGGTGCAGCCATATCGCATGTTATGAGTGATAGAAGTGAATGCCCTATGGCCTTTGCATCATGTTCCCCAACTGCTGCAGAGAAAAACTATGCACATATTGACAAAGAGGACTTGAGTCTGATTTGGGGTGTAAAATATTTCAACCAGTACTTTTTGAGAGCGCGTTTGCCCTCATTGCTGATCATCGACCACTAGGGTCCATTTTCAATCCACAGAAGAGGGTTCTTCTAATAGTAGCAGCATAAATGCAGAGATGGACTCTGTCTCTAGAGCACAAATTGAATTCATGAGAATAATTAATCAAGGAAATGCTGATGGATTGTTCCATTTTCCCTTGGAAAAAGAAAGATCTGAAAAATTTACAAAAGAGGATACTCCTCTTCATGTATTCTCCCTATTGCAAGTTGAAACTATCCCTATTATGGCAGAGATGATCCAAAGGGAAATCAGATAAGAGTTCACACTGTCACAGGTCTAGATGGCAACTGAAAATTGCTCTCCATAGAATAACCCTTTCATTTCTGGAGTCATTCTTGTGAATCTCTTCTGAACCCTCTCCAATTTCAGCACCTTACTTTTTTTTTAGATAAGGAGCTCAGAACTGCTCACAGTACTCCAAGTGAAGTCTGATCAGCATCTTAAAAGGCCTCAGTATTACATCCATACTCTTATATCCTCCACTTCTCAAGAAGATTGAGGCAAGCAAAGCTTCCACCCCCTATCTTAATTGCGTTTTGCAGGACCACCATTGAGAGAATCCTGACAAGTTGCATCTCCATCTGGTATGAGAACAGTCAAGCATCAGACCAGAAGTCTCTACAAAGGACTGTGAGAACAGTGGAGAGATTCATAAGGGACATCCTACCATCCATTAGGGACACTTATCAGGAGCACTGCATACACAGGGCCCTTAATATTATTAAGGATAGTACTCATCCATCCAGCATCCTCTTTGACTTTCTACCATCAGTCTGGAGACTACAATGCATAAGAACAAGAATGGTCAGGATGACCCCACCCCCCCCCCCCAGGCCATTAGGCTTCTGAACGCCTGGCTACATAGTATTCCAAGTGTCACTGCTGTTTCGTTCCTTATAATGCACCTAGTTTGTTATTTTTGTATACTTTATCAGTAGATTTTATCCTTACTTTCATAAGTTAATGTGTGTTATGTGATTTGTGTGCTTTACACCCTGGTTCAAAGAAATGTCTCATTTCTATATACATTATATTACATTTACCTTCCTTTTCTTTCTTATTCAATTTTTTTATTGATTTTCATATATACATATAAAAAAACATAACATAATAATGAGTAAATTATGAATACAATGGACTTGAAGTCACGTTGATAATAAGATAACAATATCCTATTAAACATCAGCAGAAAAAAATACCTTAATCAATCAAGTCCATATGATTACATATGAAAAAAAACAAAAATAACCATTAAAAGAAGAAAAAATTTGAAAATATGTGAAAAAAGTATATATTAAGAAAAATAAAACACTAAACTAAACTAACATGGGCAATAGTAATAGCTTACAAGTATATGATAGTGTCAAAAAAACTCCAGAACTCCATACCTGAACATGAATAAGCAGAAAGAAGGTCTGGAAAAGGCCAAATTAATTCATATGAAAATGTCGAATAAACAGTCTCCAAGTTTCTTCAAATTTAATTGATGAGTCAAAAATAGTGCTTCTAATTTTTTCCAGGCTCAGATAAGAAATAGTTTGAGAAAGCCACTGAAACGTGGTAGGAGGATTTACTTCTTTCCAATTTTGTAATATAGACCTTCTGGCCATTAATGTTACAAAAGCAATCATTCGTCTGATTGAAGGGGAAAACTGATTACCCATTTACCTTCCTGACAGTCAACTCAACTTGCAAGTTAACTTTTAGGGAATCCTGCACAAGGACTCCCAAGTCCCTTGCACAACAGATTTTTGAATTTTCTGTCCATTTAGAAACAAATCTTTGCTTTTGTTCCTTCTATCAAAGTGCATGACCATACATTTCCCAACACTGTATTCCATCTGTATTCACATGAGGAGCAAATTACTTTCCAGGTCACACATTTCTGCATTTGAGTGCTTTGATTTCCACGATCATTTTCTGTACTTTATTTATAACTGAGAAAAAGATCATGTTGCAGTTGAATTTCCAGAGCTGGCCAGAGATTAATTTCTGTATTTACAGCACATTAGTAAATTGGTTTTAAAAGTTAGCTGTCTGTAGTTTTGTAAAGAAAAAGTAAGTTATCAGAACAGGAAACCTAGCCAGCAACTAGATCCATCATTTTATTGATGTGAGCTTCACTTACTTTGTTTTGTGACAATACTGTCGTAGTTCAAGTTGTGCCGCACCATCCAGCAACACTCTTATTTATCCCTAGCCTAATCACAGGCCAATTTACTATGACCAATTAACCTGTTAACCAGTGTGTCTTTGGAAACTGGAGCATCTGGAGAAGCCCATGTGTTAATGGGGTGGACTTACAAAATCCTTATAGACTGAACTCCGAACTCAAATGTCCTGAGCTGCAACAGCATTATGCTAACTTCTTCGTTACCATGGTGACCTAATCTAATTTTACAATCAGATAGCATTATTTCAATAGTTTTCTAAGTGTGTCAGGGCCTTCTTGATGGTTGGGATCCATTCTGTGCTGTGAAATGTCTCTCAGTTGAGGTCCTTGCTCATCCAGAAGAAATGAGGGGTAGACATGGGTTTCCTCTGTATGCTCCAGTTTCCTCCCTCATTACAAAGATGTATTGGTTAGTAGGTCTAATGATGCACTAGATCAACATTGTGAAGTTAGATATTTTTGCACATAATGTAGGAAAATATAATCTGAAAATGATATTTCTGAGTACTAGCACCTGGTATAATATACAGACTGAAGTAGAGTTACAAAATCATAGAGTACAGAATTGGACTCGTTGGCCCACCTCTTCCATTAAATCCAATCCCATATTCCTAAATTTGGTCCATTCTCTACCCAGTGATTGAAGGTTTTATCTCGATGCTTCTTAAATGTTGTGGGAGTATCTGCCTCTATCAATTGTGGTCTCACTACTTATTTCAACCATTTTCTGATCAAGTCCTAACTGATTTAACTGATTAAAAGGCAATACCAAACGAGTTGTGTTTCCTTGGCCCACTTCCACAGTTCATCTAGATCCTGTTGTAATCTCAGATAAATTTCTTTACTTTCCACTACACCACCAATTTAATGTCATCCACAGACAACAGTGTCATCCAAACAACAGTGGACTTAGCACCGATCCTGCCACATTTCACTGTAACAACCTGAAAAACAGTTCTCCATTACTACCCTATGACTATTTCCACTAAGCCAATTTTGTATTCAGTTAACAAGCTCACCCTGGATGCCTTGTGAACTAACCTTTCAATGAGTCTACCATGTAGGACCTTGTCAAAGATAATATTAATGTGCAAACAGAAAAAGTCCACTGCCCCGCTCTCGTTACTCCTCTTCATTGCTTCTTCAAAAACCTCAATCAAATTTGTGAGACATGATTTCTTATGCACAAAACCACACTGACAATTGATAATCATTCCTTCCTTTCCAAATACTGGTAGATCCTATCCCTAAGAATCCTCTCCAGTAACTTTCCCATGACTGATGCTTGGTTCATGGGTCTGTGATTCCCTGGCTTGTCCTTACAGATGTCTAAATAGGGTATAGCATTTGCCATCCTCTTGTCTTCTGGTGCCTCACACATGAGTAGAAATGTTGCAAAAATTCCTGCCAGGGTGCCTGCAATTTATTTCCTTGAATAGACAATCAGGGTCTGGGGATTTATTCACCTTAATATGCCTCAGAACCACCAGCACCTTTTTTTTTTGTAATGTGGGCATATTCCAATACACCACTAATCCACACCCTTAATTCCTTAGCCTGCATGACCTTCCCAATAATAAATGCAGATAAAAATTATTATTTATTAACAATGATTATTTAACAACTCCTCCATTTCCTGTAGCTCCACGTGATAATGACCACATTGATCTTAAACTCACTCTCTAGTTCGCCTTTTGCTCTTTACATGAAGAATATCTTAGAATTCTCTTTCATTTTATTGGCCAAAGCTATCTCATGTCCCCTACTTGCTCATCTGATTCTTTTCTAAAGAGTGCCTTTATATCTCTTATACTTTTCAAGAGATTTGTTTGATTCCAGTTGCAGATACCTGACATATGCCTAACTTTGGCAATGTCTCAATATCCCTTATTATCCACATATCCCTGAATTCTGCCAGCCTTGACCATCAGTCTAGCTCAAAGACCCTAGCCCTAAATTCTCCCTATCTAACACTTTAAAGCCTTCCACTTTATTGATGTTCCATCACATGCTAACAGCCTCCCCCAATCAATCTTTGTTGCAAATCTAGTGTTTTCAAAGTTTATCTTGCTCTAATTTAGAACTTTCTGGACCATTTCTTTCTTTTTCCACAACTATTTTAAAATTTACTAGAATTATGGTCATTGGTCCCAAATGGTTCCTCAACTGACAACTTAGACACTTGGCTTGCCTCAATTTCCAAAATGAGATTCAGTTCAGACTCCTCTAGGGTAATCTATGCAGTGTTTAAGAAAACTTTCTTGGACACATTTTACAAATGCCATCCCATTCAATCCTTTTGCACTAAAGCAGTCCTAGTCAATATGAAGGAAGAAAAATCACTTACTATTACAATCCTGATATTCTTACAGCTATCTGCCACCTGTTCCCTGCTCTAATTTCTGCAATACAATCCCTTCAAGTTGATCATCCCCTTCTTATTTCCAAGTTCCACCCATATACTTTCACTGGACATGCACGTAAGAGTGTCCTCCCTAAGTACTGCTCTGATGTTCTCCCTGTTCAAACATGCAGCTTTCAAGACAAGTCAAGTCAAGTCAAGTCACCTTTTATTGTCATTTCGACCAAAACTGCTGGTACAGTACACATTTTCAGGACCATGGTGCTACATGAAACAGTACAAAAACAACACTGAACTACATAAAAACAACACAGAAAAAACTACACCAGACTTCAGACCTACACAGGACTGCATAAAGTGCACAAAACAGTGCAAGCATTACAGTAAATAATAAACAGGACAATAGGCACAGTAGAGGGCAGTAGGTTGGTGTCAGTCCAGACTCTCGGTATTGAGGAGTCTGATGGCTTGGGGGAAGAAACTGTTACGTAGTCTGGTCATGAGAGCCCAAATACTTCGGTGCCTTTTCTCAGGTGGCAGGAGGGAGAAGAGTTTGTTTGAGGAGTGTGTGGGGTCCTTCATAATGCTGTTTCCTTTGTGGATGCAGCATGTAGTGTAAATATCTGTGATGGTGGGAAGAGATACTCCGATGATCTTCTCAGCTGATCTCACTATCCGCTGCAAGGTCTTGGGATCCGAGGTGGTGCAATTTCCGAACCAGGCAGTGATGCAGTTGCTCAGGATGCTCTCAATACAACCACTGTAGAATGTGATGAGGATGGGGGAAGTGGGAGATGGACTTTCCTCAGCCTTCACAGAAAGTAGAGACGCTGCTGAGCTTTCTTCGCTATGGAGCTGGTGTTGAGGGACCAGGTGAGTTTCTCCGCCAGGTGAACACCAAGAAATTTGGTGCTGTTAACGATCTCTACCGAGGAGCCGTCGATGTTCAGCAGGGAGTGGTTGCTCAGTGCCCTCCAGAAGTCAACAAACATCTCTTTTTGTTTTGTTCACATTCAGAGGCAGGTTCTGGACTCTGCACCAGTCCGTTAGCCTCCGCACCTCCTCTCTGTAAGCTGACTTGTCGTTCTTGCTGATGAGACCCACCACCGTCGTGTCATCTGTGAACTTGATGATGTGGTTCGAGCTGTGTGTTGCAGCACAGTCATGGGTCAGCAGAGTGAACAGCTGTGGACTGAGCACACAGCCCTGGGGGGCTCCCGTACTCAGTGTGATGGTGTTGGAAATCACTTACTTCCACTTCTATCGTGCCTGTCACGTCTGTAATCTGGAACATTGAGCTGCCAGTTCTGTCCTCCCTCAGCCATAATATTACAGTCCCACAAAGCAATCCATGCCCTGTAATCCTCTGTCTTGCTTATCAAATTAATTGCATCAAAATAAATGCAGTTCATATCATGGCTGTAGTCTTAGTCAAATTTCCTTACTATCTATACCACCTGCAGCTGTCACTTGATCAAGCATAGGTAGCAACCATAACTTCCACTTAATTATCTTCCAGATATATTCTCAAAGAAGACAAAAATTGAACAAAACATATTGTAGTGCGGTTAAATGAAATCAGTGCAGGGCTTGTTATATTATCTTATTTGAATGGTCCATTAGAAACCACTACAATGGATTTCCTCGAACAGTCTAATCTTCTGCAATCCAAAGACTTTATAGGTGCTCTGCTCTTTAATAAGTTTGCATTTAGTTTTGCTGCTAAACATTAAGATAAACAAAGAGATGTAAACCTTGGAAAAACTATTTCAGTTATTTAAACTAACTCATCAAATCCACTTGCATGGCAGCTTTAGCTCAGACACTTCTTACTATTCCACTGGCAGTTCGTTCTACACTCACAGCACCCTTCAAGTGAAGATGTTTCCCCTCATATTCCCCTTAAAAATTTCACACTTCACACTTAAGCTATGACTTCTATTTCTACTCTCACCCAATCTTAGTGCAAAAAGCCTGCTTGCATTTACCCTGTCTATACCTCTCATAATTTTGTACATCCCTTCCAAATCTCCCATCATCCACCTACGCTCCAGAGAATACAGTCCTAACCCATTCAACATTTCCATATAACACAGGCCATTAGGTCTCGACAAAATTCTTTTAAATTTTCTTTGTACACATCTGCATGTAGATGTCCAAAATTGCACACAATACTCCAAATTTTCCCTTACCGACATCGTCTATGATGTCGACATAACAGATAGATAGACAGACAGACAGACAGACATACTTTATTGATCCCGAGGGAACTTGGGTTTCATTACAGCCGCACCAAGAATAGTGAAGAAATATGGCAATATAATACCATAAATAATTAAAACATAATAAGTTAAATAATAACAATAAATAACAACAATTAAATAATAATAGTTATTATTATTATGTAATAGCAATAGAACACCTGTACTTAGTACTCCAATATGTAAAGGCCAATGTGCCAAAAGCTCTCCTTTATGACCCTATTTACCTGTGATTCCACCTTCAAGGTCTTATGGATCTGACCTCCCAAATCCCACTGTTCTACTGCGCTCCTCAGTGCCCTACCATCCACTATGTAAGTCCTACCCTGGCTTGTCTTCGCAAAGTGCAACACCTGTCATTTGTCTGCATTAAATTCAATCTACTATTTTCTGCCTATTTCACCAGCAGGTCCAGGTCCTGCTGCAAGCTTCATTAGGCTTTTTTGTTGTCCACTATTTTTCCAGTCATGGTGTCATCCACAAATTTGCTATTGCAGTTTACCACATCATTCTCATACAAATCATTAATATAGATGACAAACAACAACAGATCCAGCACTGATCTCTGTGGCACACAACTAGTCACATGCTTCCAACCAGAGGAGCAACTATCTACTACCACTCTTTGGCTTCTCCCACTAAACCAACGTTGAATCCAATTTACCACATCATCCTGAATGCCAGATGACTGACCCTTCTGGACAAGCCTCACATGTCGGAAATCATCAAAGGCCTTGCTTTGTCCATGTAGGAATGTCCATTGCCTTTCTTCCATCAACTTTCCTGGTAAACTCCTAGAAAAAACTTTATATGATACCTTAGATACAACCTACTGCACACCAAGCCTTGTTGACTATCTCTAATCAGGCCCTGTATATCCAAATACTTATATTTATCCAGTCACTTGGAATACTCTCCAATAATTTATCCACGATGGATGAAGTTGAGTGAAGTTATCCCCTCTGGTTCAAAATGGTTGAGGGGTAATAACTGTTCCTGAATCCTGCGCTTTCTTCCTGATAGCAGCAGTGAGAAGAGAACATGGCTTGGATGTTGGGAGTGCTCAATATTGGATATTGCTTTCTTGTAAGGCTGCTCCATATAGTTGAGCTCATTGGTGGGGAGGGCTTTACCTGTGATAGACTGGGCTGTATCCATTGCTTTTTGTAGGCTTTTCCGTAGAAGGGCATTGGCATTCCCATACCAGGCTGTGATACAGCCACTGAATATACACTCCGTCACACAACTACAGAAGTCTGTCAAAGTTTTAGATAGCATGCTGAATCTTCGCAAACTTCTAAGAAAACAGAAGTGCTGCCGTGCTTTCTTCATAATGGCACTTACATGCAGAAGCCAGAATAGATCCTCTTAAATGATAACACCAAAGAATTTAAAGTTGCTGACCCTCTCCACATCTGATCTTCCAAAAAGTACTAGCTCATGGACTTCCAATATTCTCCTCTGAAGTCAATAAACATCTGTTTAATTTTGCTGACACTGAGTGAGAGGTTGTCTTTCTGGCACCACTCGGCCAGACTTTCAATCTCCCACCTATATGCTGATTCACTTTTGATTCAGCCAACGACAGTGGTGTCGTCAGCAAACTTATGTATGGCATTGGAGCTGTGCTTAGTCTCACAGTCATAATTGTGAGTAGAACAGGAGGTTAAGCTCACTGCCTTGTGGTGTACCTGTGCTGATGGAGATCATGGAGATGTTGTTGCCAATCCAAACTGACTGGGGTCTGCAAGTGAGGAAATCAAGGATCCAAGTCCACAAGGAGACATTGAGGTCTAGGTCTAGAAGCATATTGATTAGTTTTGAGGGCATGGCAGTATTGAATGCTGAGCTCTAGTTAATGTAAAGATTTGACTGCATCTTTGCTGTCCAGATGTCCATAAGACATAGGAGCAGAATTAGGCCATCTGGCCCATTAAGTCTGCTCCACCATTCAATCTTGGTGGACCCGTTTTCCCTTTCTCCTCCTCAATCCCAGTTCCCGGCCTTCTCCCCATAACCATATATAACCATATAACCATTACAACACGGGAACAGGCCATCTCAGCCTTTCTAGTCCGTGCCGAATACTTACTCTCACCTAATCCCACCTACCTGCACTCAGCCCATAACTCTCCATTCCTTTCCTGTCCATTTACCTATCCAATGTTTTTTTAAATGACAAAATCGAACCTGCCTCTACCACTTCTACTGGAAGCTTGTCCCACACAGCTACCACTCGCTGAGTAAAGAAGTTTCCCTTCATGTTACCCATAAACTTTTGCCCCTTAACTCTCAACTCATGTCCTCTTGTTTGAATCTCCCCTACTCTCAATGGAAAAAGTCTATCCACGACAACTCTATCTATCCCCCTCATAATTTTAAATACCTGTACCAAGTCCTCCCTCAAATTTCTACGCTCCAAAGAATAAAGACCTAACTTGTTCAACCTTTCTCTGTAACTTAGGTGCTGAAACCCAGGTGACATTCCAGTAAATCTCCTCTATACTCTCTCTATTTTGTTGACATCTTTCCTATAATTTGCTAACCCTTGATGCCATGTCAAATCAAGAACCTATCAATCTCTGCCTTAAATACAACCAACGACCTGGCTTCCACAGCTGCATATGGCAATAAATTCCACAAATTCACCACCCTTTGGCTAAAGAAATTTCTCCACATCACTGTTTTGAAAGGGCACCCTCTAACCTTAGGCTATGCCCTCTTGTCCTAGACTCTCCCACCATGGGAAACATCCTTTCAGCATCTACTCTGTCTAGGCCTTTTAACATTTGAAAGGTTTCAATGAGATCCCCCCTCATCCATCTGAATTCTAGCGGGTACAGACCTAGAGCCATCAAACGTTCCTCGTAAGATAACACTTTCATTCCTGGAATCATCCTTGTGAACCTCCTCTGGACCCTCTCCAATGCCAGCACATCTTTTCTAAGATGTGGCTCACAATAATCAAACTGGGGCCTCACCTGTGCCTTATGATCCTCAGCATCACATCCTTGCTCTTTTATTCTAGAGCTCTTGAAATGAATGCTAACATGTCATTTGCCTTCCTCACCACTGACTCAACATGCAAGTTAACTTCCAGAGTGTTCTGCACAAGGACTCCCAGATCCCTCTGCAGATGTCTGGATTTTCTCCCCGTTTAGAAAATAGTCCTCACATTTATTTCTACTACCGAAGTGCATGACCATGCATTTTCCAACATTGTATTCCATTTGCCACTTTCTTGCCTTTTCTCCTAATCTGTCTAAGTCCTTCTGCAGCCTACCTTTTTCCATAATACTACATGTCCCTCTACCAATCTTCGTATCATCTGTAAACCACAAAGCCACTATTCCATCATCTAAATTATTTATCTACAGCATAAAAAGAAGTGGACTCAACACCGACCCCTGTGGAACACCACTAGTCACCGGCAGCCAACCAGAAAAAGATCCTTTTACTCTCACTCGCTGCCTCCTGCCAATCAGCCAATGCTCATAATGTTCCTGTAACACCATGGGCTCTTAACATGGTAAGCAGCCTCATGTGTGGCACCTTGTCAAAGGCCTTCTGAAAATCCAAATATACAACATCCACTACATCCCCTTTATCTATCCTGCTTATAATCCCCTCAAAGAATTCCCACAGGTTTCTTAGGCAGTATTTTCGCTGAAGGAAACCATGCTGACTTTGTAATATTTTGTCCTGTGTCACCAAGTACTCCATCACCTCATCCTTAACAATTGACCCCATCATCTTCCCAACCATTGAGGTCAGGCTAACTGGTCTATAATTTCCTTTCTGCTGCCTTCCTCCTTTCTTAAATACTGGAATAACATTTGCAATCTTCCAGTCTTCTGGCACCATGTCAGAGTCCAATGATTTTTGATAGATCATTTCTAAAGCTACCACAATCTCTAACACTACATCTTTCAGAACCCGAGGGTGCAGTTCCTCTGGTCCGGGCGACTTACGTACCTTTAGGTCACTCATCTTTTTGAGCACCTTCTCTCCTGTAACAGAAACTGTACCCACTTCTCTTCCTTCACACACTACAAACTCAGGCATACTGCTACAGTAGTGTCTTCCACAGTGAAGACTGATATAAAATACTCATTTAATTCAGCAGCTGTCTCCTTGTTCCCTGTTATTATTTCTCCTGCCTCATTGTCTAGCAGTCCTATGTCCACTCTCATTTCTCTTTTATTTTTAGCATACTTCAAAAAACTTTTACTACCCACCTTGATACTATTTGCTAGCTTGCTTTCATATTTCATCTGTTCCCTTCTAATTATTTTTTTAGTTCCTCTCTGAAGGTTTTTTTTAAGCTTCCTAATACTCTATCTTCCCACTAATGTTTGCTTTGTTGAATGCCCTTTCTTTTGCTTTTACAATACCTTTGACTTCCCTTGTCAGCCACAGTTGTACTATTTTACCTTTTGAGCATTTCTTTATTTTTGGAATACACATGTTTTGCACCTTTCTTATTCTTCCCAAAAATGCACACTGTTGCTGCTCTGCTGACATCGCTGCCAGCAGCTCCCTCCAATTACTTTGGCCAACTCCTCTCTCACACCATTGTAATTCCCTTATTCCATTGAAATACTGCTATATCAGACTTTTCTTTCTTACTATCAAATTTCAAGTTGAACACAATTATATTGTGATCACTGGTGCCTAAGGGATCTTTTCCCTAAAGTTCCCTAATTTCCCTTTTGCATAACACCCAATCCAGTATAGATGATCCCCTAGTAGGCTCAACAACAAACTACTCTAAAAAGCTATCACTTAGGCACTCAACAAACTCACACTCTTGAGATCCATTACCTATCTGATTTTCCCAATTAACCACATGTTGTGTGGCGCGTGGCCAAGTGGATAAGGCATCCATCTAGTGACCTGAAGGTCGCTAGTTCATGCCATAGCTGAGACAGCGTGTTGTATCCTTGAGCAAGGCACTTAACCACACATTGCTTGGTAACGACACCGGTGCCAACTTGTATAGGTCCTAATGCCCTTCCCTTGGTCAACATCGGTGGCATGGAGCGAGGAGACTTGCAGCATGGGCAACTGCAGATCTTCCATACAACCTTGCCCAGGCCTCAGTTATCATTGAAAATCGATGGACAGCCAAAGAAGAAGCATGTTAAAATCTCCCATGACGAGCATTGCCTTTTTGACTCACCTTTTCTACTTCCTGCTGTAATCTGTGCTCCACCTCCCAGCCACTGTTGGGAGGCCTGTATATAACTGCCATCAACATCCTTGTACCCTTGCAGTTTCTTAACTCAACCCACAAGGACAAAGTCACCTCTTTCTACTGATTTGATGCCATTCTTTTCCAGTAGAGCCACACCACTCCCACTGCCTACCTTCCTATTCCTCCATTATAATGTGTAACATTGGACATTCAGCTCCCAACTACAACCATCCTTCAGCCACAATTCAGTGATGACCACAACATCATTCCTGGCAATCTGCAATACTGCAACAAGATTATCCACCTTATTTCTGATACTACATGCACTCAGATACACCTTAAGTACTGTATTTGTTGTCCTTTCTAACTCTGCATCCCTAATGATTTGATACTGAGCCTGTTGGCTGCAACTAAGGCCCATCGCCTGCCTACACTTCCTGACAATCGACTGCACACTATCTTTACTTTTTTACCATCCGTCCTATCCTGAGTCCCTTCACTCCAGTTCCCATCCCCCTGCCAAGTTAATTAAAATTCTCTCCAACAGCTCTAACAAACCTACCCGCGAGAACATTGCTTCCACTTGGGTTCAGGTGCAACCCGTCACTTTTGAGCAGGTCATACCTCCCCCAGAAGAGATCCCAATTATCAAAGAACCTGAAGTCCTGCCCCTGGCACCAGCTTCTCAGCCACGCATTTATCTGCCAAATCATCCTGTTTTTTACCCTCACCAGCAAGTGGCACAGGCAGCAATCCAGAAACTACTATCCTGCTTCTCAGCTTTCTACCTAACTCTTTAAATTCACTTTTCAGGACCTCATTGCTTTTCCTTCCTATGTCATTGGTACCAATATGTACCAAGATATCTGGCTGTTCCCCATCCCTCTCCAAAATGTTGTGGACACTATCTGAGACATCCCTGACCTTGGCACCTGGGAGTCAACATACCATCCAGGTGCCTCATTCACATCCACAGAATCTCCTGTCTGTTCCCCTCACTATTGAGTGCCCTGTCACTACCACTCCCTTCTGCTCTCTTTCCCTTCTGCATCACGGACCCATGCTCGGTGTCTGTAACCCAGTCGCTGTGGCATTCTCCTGGGAGGTCATCCCCCACAAAAGTATCCAAAGCAGTATACTTGTTTTTGAAGGAAATGGCCAGAGGGGTGCTCTGCTCTAACTGCCTATTTCCATTTCTCCTGACAGTTACCAAGCTACTCGCCTCCCGTACCTTTGGGGTGACTAGTTCCCTGTAACTTTGATCAAGTATATCCTCGGTCTCCCATACAAGCCGAAGGTTATCCATTTGCTGCTCCAGATCCCTAACATGGTCTTCAAGGAGCTGCAGCCGGATGCACTTAATGCAGATATAGTTCGCTAGGAGACTCCAACATCCAGCATGAAGAGCACACTACAGCCATTTAATTAGTACAGTAAGAGAGGGAGAAAAATACAAAAAGGAAACCTTAACAGATGCTCCACACAGAGCCGACGCCTCTTCCGAGCTGAAGCCTCCTTTGAGCCAAAGCTTGATGCTTCTACTCTCGCCTCTGGCCTACTCCCGTACAATGGTTGCCTCGACAATGGCCGCTTCGCTTATCCCTTCTGTACTTTTATTTAATTCATAGAGCTCTGTTGACATCACTGTTAGGCCACATACAATGGACAAACGCTCTCGAAGCTCCCTGTCTAGATAACCGCCACTGACCTGTGAGAAATGTCTCTTGGTAGAGCTCTGTTGACACCGCTGATAGGCCTCGTACAATCCCGGGGTTGAGTGAAGAGCCAATGAAATGGTACCTGCGATTGACCCGTGGCAAATTGAAGAGGCTCCAAGTCACTTCTCGGGCAGGAGTAGAAATGTTTCATAACCATCCTCTCAAAGCACTTCATTGCAGTGGATGCAAATGCTGCTGACAATAGTCATTGAGGCAGGTTACCATATTGCTCTTTAGGCACTGGGTTAATTGAAGGTTTCCTGAAGCAGGTGGGTACTTCAGATTGCTGAATCGAGAGGTTGGAACACTCCAGCCAGTTGATCAGCACCAATCTTTCTCACTCGACCAGGCACCCCGTCTGGGCCAGATTCTTTCTGTAGCTTCACTCTCCTGAAGGATGCTCTCACAACAGCCTCAGAGACTGAAATCACAGGGTCATCGGGGGCTGTGGGAGTTCATGAAGTTGCCTCATACTGTTGACGGTCAAAGTGAGCATCAAAGGCATTGAGCTCATCTGGGAGAAATAACGTTGCCACCTGTGTTGCTTGGTTTCACTTTGTAGGGTATTACTCAAGTCATAGAAACATAGAAACATAGAAAATAGGTGCAGGAGTAGGCCATTTGGCCCTTTGAGCCTGCACCACCATTCAGTACGATCATGGCTGATCATCCAACTCAGAAACCTGTACCTGCTTTCTCCCCATACCCCCTGATCCTTTTAGTCACAAGGGCCATATCTAACTTCCTCTTAAATATAGCTAATGAACCGGCCTCAACTGTTTCCTGTGGCAGAGAATTCCACAGATTCACCACTCTCTGTGTGAAGAAGTTTTTCCTCATCTCAGTCCTAAAAGGCTTCCCCTTTAGACTTAAACTGTGACCCCTTGTTCTGGACTTCCCCAACATCAGAAACAATCTTCCTGTATCTAGCCTGTCCAATCCCTTTAGAATTTTATGCGTTTCAATAAGATCCCCCCTCAATCTTCTAAATTCCAGTGAGTATAAGCCTAGTCGATCCAGTCTTTCTTCATATGAAAGTCCTGCCATCCCATGAACCTTCTTTGTACTCCCTCTATGGCAAGAATGTCTTTCCTCAGATTAGGGGACCAAAACTGCACACAATACTCTAGGTGCGGTCTCACCAAGGCCTTGTACAACTGCAGTGGAACCTCCCTGCTCCTGCACTCAAATCCTTTTGCTATGAATGCCAACATACCATTTGCCTTTTTCACTGCCTGCTGTTACTGCATGCCCACCTTCAATGACTGTTGTACAATGACACCCAGGCCTCATTGCACCTCCCCTTTTCCTATTCGGCTACCATTCAGATAATAATCTGTTTTCCTGTTCTTACAACCGAAGTGGATAACCTCACATTTATTCACATTAAATTGCATCTGCCATGAATTTGCCCACTCACCTAACCTATCCAAGTCACCCTGCATCCTCTTAACATCCTCCTCACAGCTAACACCGCCACCCAGCTTCGTGTCATCCGCAAACTTGGAGATGCTGCATTTAATTCCCTCGTCTAAATCATTAATATATATTGTAAACAACTGGGGTCCCAGCACTGAGCCTTGCAGTACCCTACTAGTCACTGCCTGCCATTCTGAAAAGGTCCTGTTTACTCCCACTCTTTGCTTCCTGTCTGCCAACCAATTCTCTATCCACATCAATACCATACCTCCAATACCGTATGCTTTAAGTTTGCACACTAATCTCCTGTGTGGGACCTTGTCAAAAGCCTTTTGAAAATCTAAATATACCACATCCACTGGCTCTCCCCTATCCACTCTACTAGTTACATCTTCAAAAAATTCTACAAGATTCGTCAGACATGATCTTCCTTTCACAAATCCATGCTGACTTTGTCCGATGATTTCACCTTTTTCCAAACGTGCTGTTATCACATCTTTGATAACTGACTCTAGCATTTTCCCCACCACCGATGTCAGACTCACCGGTCTATAATTTGCCGGTTTTTCTCTCCCTCCTTTTTTAAAAAGTGGGGTTACATTAGCCACCCTCGAATCCTCAGGAACTAATCCAGAATCTAAGGAGTTATGAAAATTTATCACTAATACATCCACTATTTCTTGGGCTACTTCCTTAAGCACTCTGGGATGCAAACCATCTGGCCCTAGGGATTTATCTGTGTTTAATTCCTTCAATTTACCTAACACCACTTCCCTACTAACATGTATTTCCCTCAGTTCCTCCATCTCACTAGGCCCTCGGTCCCCTACTATTTCTGGAAGATTATTTATATCCTCCTTAGTGAAGACAGAACCAAAGTAGTTATTCAATTGGTCTGCCATGTCCTTGTTCCCTATGATCAATTCACCTGTTTCTGACTGTAAAGGGCCTACATTTGTTTTGACCAATCTTTTTCTTTTCACATATCTGTAAAAGCTTTTACAATCAGTTTTTATGTTCCCTGCCAGCTTTCTCTAATAATCTTTTTTCCCTTTCCTAATTAAGCCCTTTGTCCTCCTCTGCTGGTCTCTGAATTTCTCCCAGTCCTCAGGTGTGCCGCTTTTTTTGGCTAATTTTTATGTTTCTTCTTTGGACTTGATACTATCTCTAATTTCCCTTGTCAGCCACGGGTGCACTACCTTCCCTGGTTTATTCTTTTGCCAAACTGGGATGAACAATTGTTGTAGTTCATCCATGCGATCTTTAAATGCTTGCCATTGCATATCCACCGTCAACTCTTGAAGTATCATTTGCCAGTCTATCTTAGCTAATTCATGTCTCATACCTTCAAAGTTACCCTTCTTTAAGTTCGGAACCTTTGTTTCTGAATTAACTATGTCACTCTCCATCTTAATGAAGAATTCCACCATATTATGGTCGCTCTTACCCAAAGGGCCTCGCATGACAAGATTGCTAACTAACCCTTCCTCATTGCTCAATACCCAATCTAGAATGGCCTGCTCTATAGTTGGTTCCTCGACATGTTGGTTCAGAAAACCATCCCACATACATTCCAAGAAATCCTCTTCCTCAACACCCTTACCAATTTGATTCACCAAATCTATATGTAGATTGAAGTCACCCATTATAACTACTGTTCCTTTATTGCACACATTTCTAATTTCCTGTTTTATGCCATCCCCAAACTCACTACTACTGTTAGGTGGCCTGTACACAACTCCCACCAGCGTTTTCTGCCCCTTAGTGTTATGCAGCTCTATCCATATCGATTCCACATCCTCCAGGCTAATGTCCTTCCTTTCTATTGTGTTAATCTCCTCTCTAACCAGCAATGCTACCCCACCTCCTTTTCTTTCCTGTCTATCCCTCCTGAATATTGAATATCCCTGGATGTTGAGCTCCCATCCTTGGTCACCCTGGAGCCATGTCTCTGTGATCCCAACTATATCATATTCATTAATAACTATCTGCACATTCAATTCATCCACCTTGTTACGAATGCTCCTTGCATTGACACACAAAGCCTTCAGGCTTGTTTTTACAACACTCTTAGCCCTTATACAATTATGTTGAAAAGTGACTCTTTTTGCATTTTGCCCTGGATTTGCCTGTCTGCCACTTTTACTCTTCACCTTACTACTTTTTGCTTCTACCCTCATTTTACACCCTCTGTCTCTCTGCACTTGTTCCCATCCCCCTGCCACATTAGTTTAAAGCCTCCTGAACAGCAGTAGCAAACGCTCCCCGTAGGACATTGGTTCCAGTCCAGCCCAGGTGCAGACCGTCCTGTTTATACCAGTCCCACCTCCCCCAGAACTGGTTCCAATGCCCCAGAAATTTGAATCCCTCCCCCTTGCACCATTTTTCAAGGCACGTATTCAACTGAAATATCCTCCTATTTTTACTCTGACTAGCACGTGGCACTGGTAGTAATCCAGAGATTATTACCTTTGTGATCCTACTTTTTAGTTTATCTCCTAACTCCCTGAATTCACCTTGTAGGACCTCATCCCGTTTTTTCCCTATACCTTTGGTACCTATGTGCACCACGACCACTGGCTGTTCACCCTCCCATTCCAGAATGTCCTGCAGCTGCTCAGAGACATCCTTGACCCTTGCACCAGGGAGGCAACATACCATCCTGGCGTCTCGTTTGCAGCCGCAGAAGCGCCTATCTATTCCCCTTACAATCGAATCCCCTATCACTATAGCTCTCTCACTCCTTTTCCTTCCCTCCTGTGCCTCAGAGCCACCCATGGTGCAATGAACTCGGCTGCTGCTGCCTTCCCCTGATGAGACATCTCCCCCAACAGTATCCAAAACAGTATATCTGTTTAGGAGGGAGATGACCTCAGGGGACTCCTGCACTACCTGCCTACTGCTTGACTGTCTAGTGGCCACCCCTTCCTTTTCTGCCTGTGTAACCTTTACCTGCCGCAGGTGCTGGGCATCGTACAGTAATTCAAGTTTGTTGCCGAATTGCAACTTCACATCCGAGAAGCCTTTCTGTAGATCGTTTTAGGACCTCTGATATTTAACTTGGTCATCAGACCTAAATGCCACTGGACCTCAGCAGGTTGTGGATCTTATGGTTCATCTCGGGATTCTGGTTAAGTCAGACTCTGAATGATTTTTTGAGGACCTGTTCATTTTTATAATGACAGCCGTGCTATATTCATTCAAATCCTTTTCAATAAGTTCATGAACATGGTCCAGTCCACCAACTCGAAGCAATACCATAGCCACGCATCTACTTCCTGCAAGCCCCTCTTCGTTGTCCTTGCTCTTGGAACCTTGCTGTTTAGACTCTGCCTATATGCAGGTAGGAAGAGGACAGCCAGGTGATCAGACTTCCTGAAATGTGGTCCAGGCATGGCATGGAACTCTCTCTATTTGTTACTTCTATATTTTTTAAGGAAACTTTCTTGAAGACATTTGACAAACTAAATGCAATTTAGTCCTTTTCAAGTCTGGGACTTCCAGTCAATACTTAGAAAGTTAAAATCACTTACTATTACCTTTTTATCTTGCAACTGCCTGCTATCTCTCTAGAGATTTGCTCCTCTAAATCCCACTGACTCTGATCATTCCTTTCCTGTTTCTCAGTTCCACCCATATAGCCTCAGTAGATGGGCTCTCCAGTCTGTTCTGTCTGAGTACTATCATGATATTTTCCCTGATGAATAAAACCAACCCTTCCCCTTTAAAACCTTCCCCTCTATCTAAAACAAAGCAACTCCAGAACATTGAGCTGACAGAATTGCCTACTATACTCCTCCATTGAAAAATATGCAACTCAGAACATTAGTCTCACAATGTTCAACCTTTCACTTCCTGTCTTTCTATGTAGGCTGAGCAATATGCTTCCGCACAACTACTCCACTAGCTGCCCTGGCACTCTGGATTTTTTCCAGAGTGTAGTTGAACCACCCACCCTCCCAACAACACCCCCCACTCCGACCCCAGAGCAGCATTAACAAAACTTTGGTCCTCTTCAATTCAGGTGCAAACTGTCCCATTTGTACGTCCCAACTTCCCTGGAAGGAGGAAGACCAATGATGCAAACATCTGAAGCCCTCCCATCTGCACAATCTCCTTAGTCATGTAATAAACAGTATTATCTTCCTATTCCTAGCCTCACTAACATGTGGCATAGGGAGCAATCCTGAAATCACAACTCTAGATGTCCTATCCATTAAGTTAGCTCTTAATTCCTTGAACTCACTTTTCAGGACGTCATCACTTTTCCTGTCATTGTCATTGTTACTGTCATCAACCATGACCTCTGGATGCTCACCCTCCTACTTAACAATGCTGTGGACTCAGTCCAAGAAGTCCCTGAGTCTGGCACCTAGGAGTCATCACATCATCTGGCAATCCCATTCTGATCACAGGACCTCCTGCCTTTTCCCCTAACCAATTAACCCATTATCAATAATGCTCACCTCTTTTCTCCCCTTACCTTCTGTGTCAGTGAAACAGATTCAGTGTCAGAGCCTCGAATGCTGTGGCTTGCCTCTGCTAGGCTTTCTCCCCACCCTGATAATATCCAAATCACTATACTTGTTAATGAGTGTTATGGCCACAGGTTGTCCTGCACTGGATGCTAATCCCCTTTCCTCTCTTGACAGTCACCCAGTTGCCTGTGTGATGCAAATTAAGTTTAACTACTTCTCTCTGTTTCCTGTGAATCAGCCCCCCCATCTTCCAAATGAGCTGAAGGTCTTCCAGTTCCAGCTCCAGTTCCCTAACACAGCCTGTAAGAAGCTGGATGTACTTCTCGTAGGTGCTGTCATCAGGGATACGGAAGGCCTCCCTGTCTTCCCACATCCCAGAAGAGCACCACTTCATTATTCTGATTGTCATTGCTTCTGCTGTAACTGGGAAAGAAAGAAGGTAGGGAGGAAGGAAGGGAGGGATGGGTGTAGGGACCTACCCACTCACCCACCGTCCTACCCAGGCCCACTGTGACAACGGATGCTCTGCTTAAACCTAACATCTTTCTATTGGGCCTTGCCAATTGCTTAATAACCCATGAGATCTCAAACTCTACAGAAAGTTTCAACGGGGCCCACTCACTTCTTAAATCTGCCATATCTCTCTTCCACAAGTAACTGTTTATGCAACCTCAAACCTCATAGAAAGATAACAAGCAGATTGTACCAGGAAGGGGAGTGGAGGGGAGAAGGGGTAGAGTACAGTGGTCATCTCATCTTTCGACTCTCAGTCCTGATGTAGCATTGTGACCTAAAATGTTGGCAGTTCCTTTCACAGATTCAGTCAACTCTGACTTCCTTCAGCAAATTGTTTGTTCATGCATCATTATCAAGTTATTTTACAATACCACCTTCCCCATAGCATTTCCTATGGATGAAGTCTCAACTGTGCCCTTTTTTGTGCCTCCAGTACCTTCTGCCATTTCTCCTTTCCTGCACAGGCAGCACATCTGATGTCATGGATATTCCTTGTCTGAGCAGTGAGCATGAATTTGCTGTCAGAATTTTACTAATGTTGTTCTGTACTGTAAATAGTTATCCATGGATAAGTAGAGGGTCCTCTTTGGTTCTCCTTCCTTCCTTCTGGGTACTTGCTTGAATACAAAGTAGGATTCTTCTCTTTCTCTGTCTTTGTTTCTCTCTTTCTGTCTCTAATAATCCTTTCTCTCTCTCCCACCCTCACCAACCTCTAAAAGAAGGATGTGACTCAAGCACAAAAGCAGGAAGTACTGCAGATTATGAAAACTTGAAATGAAATCAGAAGATGAAACAGCTAGCAGATCAGGTAGAAACTGCCGAAAGAAACCCTTCATCTCCAGCTGTCTCATCCACTACAGTTTCTAGCATCTCCTGATTTTATTTATTCCCCTAGAATCTGTGTTTATATGCTGAGCTGCCCTTCCAGTCTTATTAAGTACTTTTTCCTTTAGATGAGTTTGTAATCCAGGAGAAATGTCCTTAATTTACCGGCTCAAGTGAACACTCACCATCCTGTAGGATTATCTGAAGAAGAATAAATTTTGGCCCAGCATTATTCTCTTTCCTGATCTGTTTATTAATTTTATGGGTGTATTGATTGTGCAGAATGTTGTGTAACAAACAGCAATTGCTCCAAACCATAGTTTAGTTTGTAAAGTGTTTGAGATAGTGTTAAGACAAAGTGTTTTGTAAACAATTATTTTAGCTTTACTTTCTTGAGGATGTTTTAAGAGCTAACACACTAACACTGCATAGCTTGATGGTCATATTTCCTTGACCCACTTCATACAGTCAATTTTGATTGCAACTTGAGAGAGAAAAAAAATCAAACAACAATTTTATATTAGAACATACTGTGAAGATCTCTTACTAAAAATTTCTATGTGGAAACCATCATGAAATTCTCTACACAGGCATTTCTTAAGTAACAATATGATGCAGTTTCTTCAATCTGTTTGAGAGGCTGTAAAGAAGATTCACTTGAATGATGCAGGAGAAGCGAGGTTAAAACTTTTTGAGGAATGGATAAGCAGATTGTGATGCTTTTCTGTTGAAACAAAAAGTAGCAGATAGTGATGTAATTGAGGTGTATGACATTATGAAAGGTTTTGACGAATTTTCTAAATCTTTCTCTGGGTCTTATCCATCACATAACTTGTGGTACTTGTGTGTTACATATTAAAATTTTTATCAGAATGCTATCAATACTTAATACAAGGGTTGTGAAGATCATTGTATTGCTCCTAAACTTTAGAATGCCAACAGATAAAGGTGCATGCTCATGCACAGTTGTGCTCAGTCATGTCCAGTGCATATCAGGACACCAATTCCTCATGCTGAGAATAGATTAATTTTTCTGATGTCCAAGAGGTGGTTCTGGTGAACAGCATAAATGTATTTAAAAGGAAGCAATATAAGTAAAATATCAGACTGGAATGGAGGATTATGATGATAAATTTAATAAGAAAATATGCGAGGAGACCCGACTTGAATAAATAAATGAATTCGGGCTGAGTGGGCCAGAGACAGTCTTTGTGCAGTATTTCTGCTGCTAGTCTATTTTCTACTCTCTGCTGAACCATGATTTTTTCTTCTGGTTGCCTTTCATTTACAGTCAATATTTTGGGCCAAAGCCTGTCATTGGTCTAGCTTCTGTAATCACTTCTAGGGTTTGATGGTGAAGTATCATTCAAAAGTACACAGTGGATTGGGGACAGTGGGGAGGGTGTAAAAAAAGTCAAATAATGGAAGTCGCAGTGGAAAAACAATCAGGACTGGAGCATCCAAACCAAGGCCTAGTCCACTTCAATTCTTGACTTAGACATGCTGAAGGGATGCAATCCTAAACAACTGGTTTGATATTTTACCATCCATGAAGCCCATGTTTTGCATGGGGTATAAACAATGTTTGTCCGTAATCTTGTGCTTGAAGTGTGAACATCAATTTGGGGTAAGGATCATGAGCTGTAGATGACAGACAAATACTTAGTGGGAGCACAGTAGGATGAGGTTCAGATATTCCAGGATGAAGGAAAATCGGGCAGGTGATGGATAAAATTAAAAAGCTTTTGCTGAGGATGTATGTGATGTTGTAAACAAGGCTCAATCAGTAATAATTGCAATTTAAAGGCTATGTACCTGGATTAAAATGGTTCTTTTGGACTAACCTGCAGCAGTCCCTTTAGTCACTGTTGAATCAAGAGAATATATTACAGTGGCTAATGCGAACATATCTTCATTACAGTTACAAAGTTTGTCATTTCTAACACTCCGAGAAAGAGATCTGAAGTTTTCAGTGTCTTCGTCTTTGCATAAATAAAGTGTTTCACTGGTTGGGAGTTCGGTGTGTTTTAAATTTTCAAAAGTTGAAAGACTTTCATTATGATTTCTGTATGCTTCCAAAAGTGAAGAACTGTTTTACATGTTTTCTGCACACACTGGTTGTTGTTGTAGTGTCTTTTACTAATCTATTAGGTGATATAAGTCAAGGACAGGTATAGAGAGTTGAATAGGATGTTACCTACAATCTCTTAATATGGTAACACAATCTGAATTGGCTGAGTAACTACCTCCATCTAACTCAGTTGTCCAATGCTGAATGGATATCTTTATATATTTCTCACCCGTCTAATTCACTCATGCACCAGCTTCTATTTTCTGTGGGAATTTTTGGAGCTGCAGGAACTCCATTAACCTCAGCAGACTACAGGGCCAGAGCAATTTCTGTAGGATGGGATCTAAGAGAGTGGCAGTTTGCTGTAGCGTACTTTGGCTAGCAGCCTCTCTGCTGCCTGGCAAAATTCTCCAGGAAGGACTGAAATTAGAAGGTTCCCAATTGAATCCAGCGTTGGTCCTCCAAAGGTACCTGGCCCTCTATTGCCTCTGGTCAGGTGAGGTGCTGCAGGAGCTCAAGAATTTGATGCTTTTCTGACACAGTTGATGGAAGATAAGTTAGATGGCTTATTCACTTTATTTGCAATGTACCAGACACTCCATATATGCGGCTTTACACTGATATTTTTGGCAGAAGCGCCCAGTGAAGCTGAGGAGACTGGGTGGATAGGGGACACACTTCTGTAGAAATGACCCACTCCACAACTTAAGTAACCCATCCAAAAAAAATCACGTCATTTTCCGTTCATTGATCTCTTAAGGAATTGTTACACATTGAGAACATTGTGATAACTCAGCTCCCAAGAAGCCTTGGTGAAATCATTAACCACATACATTAATCGTTGCTTTTATTTGTTTCATAGTGTTGTATAATATACTGTGTTATAATAGAATCTGCTTATCAGCCTTTAACAGATTGGCTTCCAGATAAAGCTTTTCATCACACGCATTTGACACATTCATTGATGAGTTGAATATTGTGCTTATCGCCCTGTAGTTGTACAAGGTTTAAATTACTTTGTGGAGCAGATGTTTTGAAAACGCTTCACATTTCTAATCTGTGGAAGGAAGAACACATTGAAGAAATCGTTGAGAAATTTGCTCTGGTATGTATTAGCTGCAGGGATGTAGACCTGCAGGGATTTATTTATGAGTCTGAAATCATCTTTAAATATAAACACAACATTTACATAGCGAGGCACACCATGCTTTGCAGAAAGGAAATGGTGTAGAATATCTGCTCCCGGAAAATGTCAATGAGTAAACTGCATAGCACAATATTTATACTGCAGAAAGGAAGAAGAATATTAATTAAATCTTACAGCTACTAAAATCCCAAAGCAGCATGATAGTAAATGCTAAATGATGAAAGAGATAATTATCATAAAGTAATTCAATTTGTGAGGTCAACAAATACATTGTTATTCATGATAAAAAGCAATGTCATGAAGGTGTTGAAGAAACTACGTTGCATTTTAATTCAAATTTCTTCTCTATTTTTATCTAGGCAGTCAATTAAAATCCATTGGGTCCAATTAGAGAGTCTTGTCTCAATACTGACTACAGAGAAACGGGTAGAAAGAAGAGCCGCAGAACAAATGTGATGCAACCAGTCCTACACTTGTCTAAATTCTAGACTGCTTTAAGCTGTGGATCAGTGAAACTGGAAAATACAGTTACCTGCACTACGGATTTGACCATGAGATTCAGAAATATATTGTCTTTTCTTACTTATGCCACTAAATTTCCTATTTGATGGCATTCAGAGAGAATGTCCAACTGCAAAAGGATTTTTGATTAGTAGTGAAGCACCTATATTTGCTTTAGTTGCCTCAAGAGATTTGCCTCTAAACCTTGCATAAAGAAGTTGTCTCCATCTGCTAATAGCAACACATGCAGAGTGACAAAACCTTGACGCAATAGCATCATGGGGAAGGAAGCTGTTAAAAGAGATATCATAGACAGCTCACCACACCAACTTCACTGATTGTCAGAACTTTTGAAAATGTAGAATATTTCTATATGTTTTTTTTTAAATTTCCAAACCTCTACCACTCATTGCATGTTTAAGTACTTAGATCATAAGACATGGGAGTAGAATTATGCCATTCAGCCAATCAAGTCTGCTCTTCTATTCCACCATGTTTGATTTATTATCCTTCTTATTTGCTTTCTCCTGTTGATGCTTAGACCGATCATGAGACTATCAACCCCTGCTTTAAATATACTCATTGACTTGGGCTTCCAGTTGCCAGTGACGATGAATTCCACAGACTCACTACCATTGGCCTAAATAAATTCCTCCTTATCTCTGTTCTAATTGGACATCCCTCTAATCTGAGTCTGTGCCCTCTGGTCCTAGACTCACTCATTATAAGCAATATCCCCCCCAACATCCATCCATCCTGAATTTTCAATGTTTAATAGGACTCAAAACTGCTCATAATACTCCATGCAGTCTGATCAATGCCTTATAAAGCCTCAGCATTATGTCCTTGCTCTTATATTCTATGCTAACAGTCGAAATGAATGCTAACATTGCATTTGCCATCCTTACCACCAACTCAACCAGCAAGTTAACATTTAGGGAATTCTGCATAAGGACTCCCAAGTTCCTTTGCACCATTGATTTTTGAATTTTCTCCCCATTTAGAAAATAATCTCTGCCTTTATTCCTTCTACCAAAGTGTATGAACATATTCTATCTCCCAATCTGTCCAATTCCTTCTGCTGAATCCCTGCTTCCTCAGTGCTATAGCCTCTCCACCTTATCTCTGTATTGTTTGAAAATCTGGCCACAAGGCCATTAAGTATATCATCCAAATCATTGACATACAATGTGGAAAGAAGCAGTCCCAGCTTACCTGTGGAACACCACTAACCATTGGTAGCCAACCAGAAAAAGCTCCCTTTATTCCCACTCTTAGCCACCTGCCAGTTAGCCAATATTCTATCCATGCTGCTATCTTTTCTGTAATACCATAGACTCTTAACTTGTTAAGCAGCCTCTTGTGTGGCACCTTGTCAAAGACCTTCTGAAAATCCAAGTAGAAATCCAGACTCATATATGTCTATCTTGTCTGTTACTTCATCAATGAATTCCAACAGATTTGTCAGTCAAGATTTCCCCTTAAGGAAAGCATACTGACTTTAGCCTGTTTTATCATGTGCCTTCAGTTACCCCAAAACCTCACATTAAATAATGGATTTCAACATCTTGCCAACCACTGAAGTCAGGCTAACTGGCCTATTATTTCCTTTCTTCTGCCTTCCTCCTTTCTTAAAGACTTGAGTGGCATTTGCAATTTTCCAGTTCTCTGGATTCGTGAAAGATTATTACTAGTGATTCCACAATCTTTTCAGTTACCTTTTTCAGAACTCTGGGATGTAGTTCATCTGGTGTAGGTGACCTTCAGACATTTCAGCTTCCTGTCCACTTTCTCTTTATAAATAGCAGTAAAACTCTCTTCTGTCTCTTGAATCTCCTGAATTTCTGGTATATTGCTAGGGTCTTCTATTGTGAAGACTAATACAAAAGACTTATTAATTTTATTTGCCATTTCTTTGTCCCCAATTGCTACCCTTCCAGCATCATTTTCCAGAGGTCTGATATCTACACTTATCTCATTTTTATTCTTTATATATTTGGAAAAAAAGTTTTGGTATCCTCTTTGATATTATTGCCTTTCTTACTTTCATATTTCATCTTTTCTCTCTTCATGGCTATTTAGTTGCCTTCGGTTGGTTTTTAAAGCTTTCCAATCTTCTACCTTCCCACTAATTTTTGCTATATTATATGCTCTATCGTTTGCTTTTATACTGTCTTTGACCTCACCCGGCAACCATGGTTGCCTCAATCTCTTTTCACAATACTTCTTCATGTCTGGGATGTCTCTATCCTGCACCTTCTCAATTGCCCTGCGAAACTCCAGCCATTGCAATTCTGCCATCATTCCTGCTAGTGTCCCCTTCCAATCAAATCCTCACTCATGCTCCTGCAATTCCCTTTACTCCAATGTAATACTGATACATCTGATTTCATCTTCTCTCTCTCAAACTGCATGGTTAATTCTATCATAGTATAATCACTGCCTCCTAAGAGTTCCTTTAACTTCAGCTCCCTAATCAAATCTGGTTCATTTCACAACACCCAATCCAGAATTGCCATTTGCCTAATGGGCTCAACCACAGGCTACTCTCAAAATCCACCTCATAGACATTCTACAAATCCCATCTTTTGGGGTCAGTACCAGCATGATGTTTCCAATCTACCTGCTTATTGAATTTCCCCCATTTCTGACATAAGATTGCCCATTTTACATTCCTTTTCTATCTCCTATCATAATTTGTATCCCACATCTGGGTTTCCATTTAGAAGCCTGTATAGAACGCCCATCAGGATCTTTTTATCCTTGCAGTTTCTTAATTCTATCCACAAGGACTCTTCCAATCCTATGCTCTAAGAATTTGATTACCGCTCCCTACTCCCTCATCCCTCCCCCGACATTAGAAAAGCAGGAGCAGGACAAATGACCTGTTGAATTTGGTCCCCCATTCAATAACAGAATGGCTAGTCCAATCTTGGTTGCAGATTCAATTCATTGCCTATTTTCCATACATGTTGACTCCAAAATCTGATCCAAAATTCTCCCTTTTGTGGCCATGAATATAATTATTCAGTCTCCAAACTCTCTGGGTTAGGGAATTCCAAAGATTCATTTCCCTGAGAGAAGAGCTTCCTCCTGAATGAACAGTCTTTGTTCCAAAGAAGCATTCCTAAGTGCTTAATTCCTTCACAAGTCTCGGTATCTGTCCTAACAAGCCTCTCAGAAGTTCATATTTAGAGTACTGGCCTAAATGTGCAAGCTTTTCACACAGCACAACCTGTATTTCAGGTTGAACTTTCTCTGAACTACCTAAAAGGCAAGGTTTATTCTTCTCTAAATAAGAAACTAAAACAGCAGCAGTTAATGTTGCCCAACTGTTGTTTCATCAGAGCCATGTACAAGACATCCTCATTTGATTTCTGAGATGGGATCCCTGACCTTAAGCATGAACTGGTTCTCCTACCACAGATGCTGCCTGCCTGGATGGGTTCTTCCAGCATTTTCCTTTTTTGTTTCATTTCCAATAGCTCCAGTTTTATTTGTTTCTATAAACAAAGGCTAACATTCATTTTGTCTTCTTAATAACTTGTTTCCATGCTAGTTCTGCTTGGGTCTGGACGTCCATGTTCTTCAAAAATGCAGCATTTTGTAATTAGCAGCAATTTCACAACACCAAAATGCCTTAGGATTAAAAAGTCATAATTGGTTCCATACACATAAATTGAGCATTTGAATGCTCACACAGCATCTGCATGTTAAGGGAATGATAGAGTTTTCAATTGGTTTGAAGATCTCTGGGTTGACATTGAAGCTCTTTTGCACTATGATGGTGTTATCTGTTACTCATGCATCGTTTGTCAAGCCAGAAGTCAGGCCAGATCTGCATGTCTACGCTACCTGGAGCAATTCTCATGTATCCAGCTGTAAATTCCAACTATGAGGCATTAGTCACTGCCCCCTCAAATGATCTCTTGGATAAAAAGTTTGCAACAATAATCCCTTCATTTCTACTAGTGTGTATGGCTATACACTGGCAGGAGGTGACTTGCTGACTCTTTGAACAGACAGATGTAAGAATGTGGCTCGCAGAGGACTCTTGTGGGACTGACCCCTTTTCTCCTCTTCTGTTAGCCTCTTATATAAGGAAGAATGTGCCATTGCCCAAGCATCTTCAATTGCCATTTCTCCAGGTTCCGACTTCATTGTTTCCAACAGCCTCTGCTCTACTCACTCACTGCAAGTATTTGACAGGGGTAACTTTGATTTTGCTAAGGGTTGCAACTTCTGGAGTTTTGGGCTGGATAATTGCTATAATTGTTTTCATGTTGTGTTGATGTCGCATGATGGGTTTTGATGATGGTCGTGTGCCCTTATGAAGGTGAGGACTTTAAAAATCAGACAGCAGGCCACAATTACACGTTCAGTGCAAAGCTGCTTATGACGTGCCAGAGGTGAAAAACATTTACAGTGCAAAAAAATGGCAAAATGACAAAAAGAAAGAATACAGTTGAGCACAGTGAAATCGGGCTTCCCATTGTCCTGAATAGTCACTGACCAAGACCACTTTGAAAGCATTGAAAATGTAAATGACTTCTTTTGCAGAGATCAGCCAACAGCAAAATCATATATGGATTTGCAAACAGTGATTGAACTTTCTGGATGGAGTCCTATTCAAACTCCCCTTCAGGGTACTTTCACAATAACTAGATGCCCAGCTGAAGGATAATAAATCATACCTTCATCTAGATCAACAAGTAGGAGTCAAATTCTGTCAGGTCATCATATCTGCCTTTTGGACATTGGGGTGACAACAAAAATAGATTTGATGAGAAAGACTATTGAGCTCTCTGTCCCATGGATCAGAAACTTTGATGTAATGGAAAAACGTCTCCAAGAATGTGCAGATATGCTGGAGTCTGAATGCTTTGAACAAAGCCAGTTGTTTGTGAAACTCATTAACTGCAGATAGGTCAAAATTGTTTGCTGTGATGATCTGTTCTGAATCCAAATGACTAAGATAAAAGTGAAAATAAAATGCACACTATATTATATCTTGTTGATTCTCCAAAATAGCTGGAACATCCTAAGAACAAACAAGCAATAGAAATGCATAGAACACAAACATAGAAGAGTACCACATAGGAGTCAAGCCCTTCAGTCCACAATTGAGAGAATATCTACCGATACTGGATATCAAAGTAATACTCACAAAATGCTGGAGGAACTTATTTAATTGGACCTCTTGATGAAGAGCCTCGGCCTGAAACATTGACGGTTTACTCTTTTCCATAGATGCTGCCTGGCCTGCTGAGTTCCTCCAGCATTTTGTGTGTGTTGCTTTGGCACACAATGTTGTGCTGAATCAATTAAATAAGTAACCCTTGGTGTCCTGGAGTAAGTAAATCAACACAGGTAAAGCCAATGGGCTCAATAAACTGATTAGAAAGGCTGGCTCTGTTATAGGCGTCAAACTGGACACAAGGCAAGCTATGTTAGAACAAAGGGCTCTACAGAAAATCTTGGTAATTCTGGATAATGTTTCTCATCCTATGCATGCCACCTTGGCTGAACTTTCAGAAATAGACTAAGACAACTGCACAGCTCCAAAAAGTGTTATATGAGGTCATTCTTACCCTCTGCCATGAGGGTCTATAATGAGTCAATCTATAGCTGGGAAAGTGATGACTCCTTCCCGTTAGACTGTTTGTGGTAACATATTTTATTCTTTCTTACTTCTCTTCTACTACTATATCTGTGCACTTTCCTATTCTCTATTCTTTCCCACTCTATTTCCTGAGGAGACTGAGGTCCTTTAACATCTGCCGGATGATGCTGAGGATGTTCTACAAATCTGTGGTGGCCAGTGCTATCATGTTGTGTGCTGGGACAGCAGGCTGAGGGTAGCAGATGCCAACAGAATTAACAAACTCATTCGCAAGGCCAGGGATGTTGTGGGGGTGGAACTGGACTCTCTGACAGTGGTGTCTGAAAAGAGGATGCTGTCCAAGTTGCATGCCATCTTCGACAATGTCTCCCATCCACTCCATAATGTACTGGTTAGGCACAGGAGTACATTCATCCAGAGACTCATTCCACCAAGATGCAACACTGAGCATCAAAGGAAGTCATTCCTGCCTGTGGCCATCAAACTTTACAATCTTCCCTCAGAGTGTCAGGCATCCTGCGCCAATAGGCTGGTCCTGGATTTATTCACACTTGGCATAATTTACTTATTATTATTTAATTATTTCTGGTTTTTATTTTGCTATATTTTTACTCTATTCTTGGCTGATGCAACTGTAATGAAACCCAATTTCCCTCGGGATCAATAAAGTATGTCTGTCTGTCTTAATGTAACTGTGATATAGTAATTTCCTTTGGGATCAATGAAGTATCCATCTTTCTATCTATGACTATCTAATCTAGTCACTTCTGCCTAGAAAACGTCCATATCTATGCCATATTCCTTACATTCATGTGTTTATCTAAAAGTTATTTAAAATCTCGAATGTTTCTGCCTCTACCACCACCCCAGACAGCGCATTCCAGGCACCCACCACTCTCAAAAAAAAAACCCTGCTCCTCACATCTCCTTTGAAATAACCCACTTCACCTTAAATGCATGACCTCTGGTATTAGTTATTTCAACTTTTGGTACAAGATATTTTCTGTGTACTCTATCTGTGCCTCTCCTAACCTTATAGACTTCTATCTGATCTCCCCTCAGCCTTTGCCATTTCAGAGAAAACAACCTAAGTTTGTCCAGCTTCTCATTATAGCGCATGCTCTCCGATCCAGGCAAAATCCTGGTGAACCTCCTCTGCACTCTCTCCAAAGTTTGACATCCTTCCCATACTGGGGTGACCAGAACTGTATGCAATATTCCAGATGCGGCCCAACTAGAGTTTTATAAAACTGCCACATAACTTTCTGACATTTGAACTCAATGCCTCCACAAGTAAGGTTAAGCATTTCAAATGCTTTTCTTTGCCACCATATCAACCTGTGCAGACATTTCCAGGGAGCTATGAACTTGGCCCCTATGATCTCTCTGCTCATCACCACTGTTAAGGATCTTGCCCTTAACAATGCACTGTCTCTTCAGATTTAACCTACCAAGATGCAACACTTCACAATTGGCCAGGTTAAATTCCATCTGCCTTTTTTCTGCCCATATCTACAACTGATATATATCCTATTGTATTCTTTACCATGGTTTAAATACCAATCTTCATATCATCTGCAGACTTACTAACGTACCCATCTACATTTTCATCCCGGTCATTTACATGCATCACAAACAGCAGATGTCCTAGAATTCAATAAGACACAACTTGCCCTGTGCAAAGCCACGTTAGCTGTCTTACCATTAGCCCATGCTTTTCCAAATACTTATAAATGCTATCCCTAAAATTTATATCCAGACAACTATCTATTACTGATGTGAGATTCACTGGTCTTTGGTTTCCAGGATTATCCCTGATTCCCTTCTTGAATAATGGGCCAACATTAGCTATTCACCAGCAGCAAGGGAGGACACAAAGATATTGGTGAGGGCCTCAGCAGTTTCTTCTCTTGCATCTCTCAATAACCTGATATATATATTGCATCAGGCCCTGAGGACATATCCACCTTAATGCACTTTAAAGAGACCCAAAGTTATCTCCTGATTATCTCGAAATGCCCTAGCAGATTAATATACTAGGCACTTATCTCCCAGTTCTCCATGCCCTTCTCTATGTTAAGTACTGTTGTAAAGTACACATTAAAACCTCACCAACATCCTCCACGTCCAAGCAAATTCTCCCTCCTTTATCTTTCTGTGGCCGCACCCTCTCCCCAGTTATCCTCTTGCTCTTGTTGTATGTACAGAATGCCTTGGGATTCTCTGTAATCCAACTTGCCAAGGACATTTCCTGGCCTTTCCTGGCATTCCTAATTACTTTCTAGAGTTCTTTTTTGGCTTCTTTATGATCTACAAAAATTCTGTTTGATTTTAGTTTCCTAAGTCTTATGTACTTTTCCTTTTACTTCTTGATTTAATTCACCACCACAGTTGACACCCAAGGTTCTCTTACCTTGCCATCCTTGTCCCTCCTCCTTACCGGAACATTAATGTTCTCTACTCTGTGTAGTTAGATTTCTAACACCTTCCACCAAAGCACCCATGTTATGTATTCATGCATATTTTGACCCTTAAGGTTTGCTGTCAATCTTTCTTCTGGGTTACGTACTGAACATAATATGAAAGGGCATTCTGGGTAGATGAATCTGCATACAAAATAAACAATGGCACATTTGGCCCTCACCTCTCCATCTCTCGTGTGTGTTATTCACGGTCACACAACTTCCTAGTGCCATGAACATAACAAGCTGTCACCGATTAATCCTAGTTCCTGCCTAATGCTCTCACAATTTGCCCTGATCCAAGTTAAGACACTACTGCAAGTTCCATACTTGCCCTTATTATAGCTATCTTAAAACTTAAGAAGTTGTGATCACAATTCCCTCATTGTTCACTTGCTGAAAGGTCAGTCACCTGGCTAGTTGCCTCAGTCCTTTCACTTATATTAGTTACTGTTTGTGTACAGTTCTGCCAAGAAACTTGAATACATTAATGTATATTTCCTCAGCTCCTCGTAATATTAGCAAAAATGCAGATCAAGGCATTGAGGAGCAAATTTGTAAAAATGGTTTTCACAACTGAAGCACCAATTAGAAACATAGAAAACCTACAGCACAGCACAGGCCTGTCAGCCCACAAAGCTATATCGAATATGTCCTTACCATAGAACTACCTAGGCTTACCCATAGCCCTCTATTTTTCTAAGCTCCGTGTACCTATCCAGGAGTTTCTTAAAAGACCTTATTGTTTCTGCCTCCACCGACGCTGCCGGCAGCCCATTCCAAACACTCACCACTCTCTGCGTAAAATAACTTACCCCGACACCTCCTCTTTACCTACTTCCAAGCACCTTAAAACTGTATCCTCGTGTGCTAGCCACCTCAGTCCTGAGAGAAAGCCTCTGACTATCAACACTATCAATGCCTCTCATTATCTTGTACACCTCTATCAGGTCACCTCTCATCCTCCATTGCTCCAAGGAGAAAAGGCCAAGTTCGCTCAACCTGTTCTCATAAGGCATGCACCCCAATCCAGGCAACATCCTTGTTGACCTCCTCTGCACCCTTCCTATGGTTTCCACGTCCGTCCTGTAGTGAAGCAACCAGAAATGAACACAGTACTCCAAGTGGTGTCTGACCAGGGTCCTAAATAGCTGCAACATTACCTCTCAACTCTTAAACCCAATCCCATGGTTGATGAAGACTAATGCACCATATACCTTCTTAACTACAGAGTCAACCTGCTCAGCAGCTTTGAGTGTCCTATGGACTTGGCTCCCAAGATCCCTCTGATCCTCTAAACTGCCAAGACTCTTACCATTAATACTGTATTTGGCCATATATATTTTACCTACTAAAATGCACCACCTCACACTTATCTGGGTTGAACTCCATCTGCCCAATTTTGCATCCTATCAATGTCCCATTGTAACTTCTGACAGTCCTCCACACTATCCACAACACCCCCGAACTTTGTGTCATCAGCAAACTTACTAACCAATCCCTCCACTTCCTCATCCAGGTCATTTATAAAAATCACGAAGAATAGCGGTCCAAGAACAGACCCCTGAGACACACCACTAGTCACCGACCTCCATGCAGAATATGACATGTCTCCAACCACACTTTGCCTTCTTGAGCAAGCCAGTTCTGGATCAACAAAGTAACGTCCCCTTGGATCCCATTCCTCCTTACTTTCTCAATAAGCCTTGCATGGGTACCATATCAAATGCCTTGCCGAAATCCATATACACTACATCTACTGCTCTACCTTCATCAATGTGTTTAGTCACATCCTCAGAAAATTCAAACATGCTCTTAAGGCATGACCTGCCTTTGACAAAGCCATGCTGACTATTCCTAATCATATTATACCTCTCTGACTGTTCATAAATCCTGCCTCTGAGGATCTTCTCCATCAATTTACCAGCCACTGAAGTAAGACTCACTGGTCTATAATTTCCTGTTCTGATTAAATTTACCCTCAATGTCAATCTGTAGCTCTAATAATTAAAAACACAATATATGTATCTTCATTCGTATTGTGTGCAATGCTGTATTGGTGCAAAATGTTCTGTTGAGAAAACTAAAACTGGAAATAATAAAATTTCATAATGGTTTTAAGGATTATGGATACATGTAGTTATTATTACTGATTATCTATGATCCATTTCAAAAGCAGGACAAGCTCAAGGATTTGAGTGACTGCTTCTAATTTCTGTGTTAATTTGTTCATTGTGGGCCTTCTGAGTAAGATCAATGGACAAAGAATGCAGTAAAGATTTGCCAAGATATAACAAATGAGGCTTGAGTTATTAAGAGGGAAAAAACTTTGACAATATTTTTTTCGTCAGTCTGATAGTATCGAGGTACTGTAGATGAGAAGTTTTAAAATGAAAGCTCTTTATAAGTTAAACAAAGCAAAACCTATTTCCATAATATTACCATAATTTGCATACTTTAGAAAGAAAATTATAAATTAGAGTATGCAAATTGGGCAACACTTTGCAATTTGCTAATTTACAATCTGAGCTCCATTTCAGGTTAGTTAACTTTACAATCATAAACTGTGAGTAAAGAGGACAAATTGTTCAAATCCCCTTTTTCTGCATGAAAATTACAATCAGAAATTAACATGTAAATTAAAGGAAATATACTTAATGTACTTAAATTAGACTTGTTGACAGTGAAATGGAAGAGCCTGCCAACTCAACAGAAACATCTTCGATTGGCTCTCATTTTGTTTTGTTGTTGTGTCACACTTTTATGATTTTGCAGACCATCTGGAATTCTTAATTAAATAACATTTAAAACCTACTGCTTTCAAGGGGAGTGGGGGTAGGTAATCAAGGTATGTACTCAGTTTGTTTTAAAATATGAAGACCATAAAAGACAGATATTTAATAAATGCAACTGATTTCAGCTAAAGAGATTTCTTAGCCTGTTCTGAGCATTCATTCTAGCATTTTCCAAATAATCGGATCAAACAGCTCTCATTCTTAAACAAATTAATATAGGTCAGTGGCAACAGTTGCTGCAAGTTTTTGAACACAGAGAAGACGGACCTGCAAAGTGAAGTCTAACTTAAATCGCCGTCTGTTTCTAAAGAGTTGGAGATGCCAATTGATTACAGCGGATACTGGAAAATGATAGCCAATGAGAATTTTGAGGAGTACCTGAAAGCACTAGGTAAGGATTTTAGTCAGAAGTTTGAAGTCTTGTACTTGGTAAATTAAACTGATCCTTATAGAATTAACAATATGATTCATTTGAAATCATTGTAATTTTTCAATAGTGTGTAAGCTTGTTCATAACGTGAGTGCTCCTAATTACCAATTTAAGTGAGGTTTACATTTTTAGAAGGAGGTTTTTGATGGCATTTCATAAAAGTTTTGGTAAACCAATTAAAAAATATTTCATTGTTCGCAAAGTGTTTTAAAACATGCCAAGGTAGTGAAATTACAATGTTAATTCATGAACACTGGCTGATGAGAGATATCAAGGCTCTGGTAAGGTAAAAAATTGAAAGCATATATTGAATATAGGCAGTTGGATACCAATAAATCCCTCAACAAATATAGAATATTTAAGATCAGGCTTATGAGGTAAATCAAGAGGAAAACAATGGTGTGAGATAGATTTGATGGGCAGGGTTAAAGATAATTCCAAGCAGTTCTTCAGTTATATTATCAGTAAAAGATGACCAAGGAGAGACCAGGTCCTCCTAAGGGCCATCAGGGTTACCTATGTATGGAGCCACAGGAGATAGCTAAGACTTCTAATGTCTATTTCTCTTCTTTGTTTATTAAGAAAACTAACTCAGATACCAAATAAATGAGTGTAACAGATAGCGAGATCTTAGATCATGTGCATATTAGAAAGGAAGAGGTATCGGTAGTATTGAAGGACATTAAGGTGGGCACACTCTCATCCCTAAACAAGTCTATGCCTATATCTCACATGAGCCAGGGAAGAAATTGTGGAGGCACTTGCAGAGAGATTTGCTTCATCATTAATCACCAGCAAAGCTCCAGAAGACTAGAAAGTGGCTATGTCTTCCATTGTTCAAGAAGTGTAGCAAGGATAGGGCAGGGAACTATATGTTGGTGAGCCTGATTCCAAGTGTAGGTAACTTATTGGGGGGAATTCTGGGGGATGAAATCTACCGTCATTTGGATGGTCAAAATAATCAGCGCGGTTTTGCCCATGGGTAGCCACATTTGATGAATCTGTTGAAGATTTCCAGAGAAGTAACTAAGGGATAGATGTTGTCTATGGGGCATATGTAAGGCCTTTGACAAGGTCTCGCATAGCAGGCTGATCTGGAAATTTAGACTGCATGGGATTCGAATTGAACACAGGAGTTGGATTCAGAATCGGCTTGGTGATAGGAAACAGGGATTGATGACTGAGCGTCAATTCTGTGACTGGGAATCTGTAACTTGTGGGGTGACAGAGAGGTTAATGTTGGGATCTCTTTTTATGTAAATGATTTGGATGTGAATTTACTCGGATTTAGCAAGTGAATTAGCAAGTTTGCTGAGGATACTAAATTAGGGATGTTGTTGATAGCGAGGCAGGTTACAATGAATTGCAAAGAGATTGTGATTGGTGAGGGACTTGGGCTGAGGAATGGCAAATGGATTTCAACTTGGGTGAGAGTGAGGTGATGTATTTTGGACAGTAAAGCCAGAGTCGGACGTACAGTGAAGGGTACACTGATGAGTGTTGTGGTAGGGGGGAACCTGGTAGTACGAGTGCACAGTTGGGTGAAAGCAGCTGTGCACGAAGGCAGAGTGTAAAGAAAGCTTTCAGCATGCTGGTCTTCATCAGTCAGGGCATTATTTTTAGGAGTTGGGATGTTATATTGTAGTTATACAAGTTGTTGGTGAGGACACCCCTGGAGGGTTGTATATAAGACAGGGGAAAGGCATTGGAAAGATGTCTAGATTCAAAATGAGAGGGGAGAGACTTAAAAATCCTGAGAGGCAACCTCTTCACCCAGAAGACAGTGAGAACTTGGAACAGGTGCCAGAGGAAGTGTTTGAAGCAGGTACAATTACAACATTTAAGAGCCTTTTGTTTAGGTACATGGAGGAGAGGGGCTTGGAGAGTTAAGGGATGAATGTGGGCCATTGGGGTTAGCAGGGAGGATGCTATGATCGGCAAGAACAATTTGGGCAGAAGGGCCCATTTCCATGTTTTATTACTCTATGACTCCATGGCTCTAAGGGAGTGCAGAACATTAAGTTAATAGCAATGCTGGATCGTAGATCCTGATATTTATCTGAAGTGGATATTTCTGTCATTTTTACACTGATGGCCAGAGATACAGTACAGTCAATGAATGTGATTGCATTAAGACCAGATAAAATACAATACACGAGAATGTTTATTAAGTGTTAATTAATCTTTTCATGTTAAACTAATTTTCACCTTGCATTATGAATAAAAAAAGAAGAAAAATAAAGAGTGCCATCTTGCTCTGGTTCAGTACAAACAATGTTTTCTTTGGCTACAGATGTTAACATTGCTTTGAGGAAAATTGCAGTGTTGCTGAAAGCGGACAAAGATATTACTCATAAGGGAGACCACATGGTCATTAAAACCATCAGCAGCCTCCGTAATTATATCATGGAATTCGATATTGGCAAGGAGTTTCCTGAGGATTTATCTGGAATAGACGATCGCAAATGTATGGTAAGCATTGTGCAGTCATGGTATCATGTGGTCTAAGAGGATCTTGTTAAGCTCCTGATCAGGATGGATTTGCAGCTAATTATTGTGAATAAATATTAGAAAGGTTGCGAGAATTAAGCACTGGCCAATTAGTGCCATGTAGACAATGACATTTTGGTTGAATCTCTGGAGAAAAGGGGAAAACTGAAAGAGGATTTTTTGACACAGGAGAGGCCATTTGGCCCATGATGGCTCCCAGAGGAGTAATTCCATTAATTCAATTGCTTTTCACAGCCTCTCTATATCACTCTGTTTGTTAAAACAATAGATTCTCAGATCGAACTTGATGAGACAAAAACTCCCAACACCAATTATCTACTTAAAACTACAAAACTACATTTATAAGGACAGACCAGAGCAATCATTAAAATACCTATCCAGGTATGCATGGGCCCCTGTCATTGAAGCAGGCCTCCTGATCTACAGCGCTGGTTCATGACCATCCCACCAAAGTGGCCTTGATGAACTAGCCCAAGCCCCTTGATACCCTTCACACTGATATGAATTGTTGCAGTAGGTGGGCCAAAACATAGCACCATCTCAAACCACCGAATTAGAACCTTTCATCACCAGTTATCGCTCTAGCTGAGTTCCATCCCTGTGTTCAGCTAACTTTCATGCTGTTCCCACAGTCAAAATCAAAGCCAGCTCTGTTACATTCAAGGCTGCTGTGGTGCTGAGACATTCAACAAGCATCAAGATTAACCCTTTACAGTACCCTCTCTTGCACATGCCCATCAACTCACCTTTGATTCCTTTTACCATCAATCTACATCAAGGGATCATGTAAAGCAACAAAATAATCTATCCACACATGTTTGGGATGTAGGAGGAAACCAGAGCATCTGACAGAGACACACTCATGGAAAAAACATGAGGTTAGAGTCAAAGCTGGGCATCTGGAGCTGTGAGACAGCAGCGCTGACTTTTGCATGAGCACAATCCCATCTTTCAGTAAGGGGATTCTTTAAGGGAATTAAATAAGAAGAAGTAAGGCATATGTGAGGGGAAAATACTAGAGCAGGTTTAGCATGTATATGGTAAGAAACAGAAATAATTACTAGCACAGATTTAACTATGTGGCTCTGTAGCTGATATCTAGATACAGCTAAAACTAGGTCAGGACCTGGGAAACAACTGGGAAACAAGGAAAGGAAAATGGAGAGGAATAATGACTATTTTGGTCATTAAAGGTACCTTTAATGTCAATAAAAAAGAAGATATATTGAGAGCTAAGCATACAATGATGGAAGTAAGAACTAGAAAAATACAAGATATATCTGGACCCTTGGCAGAAGTTTGAAGTGGCAGGATGTATTACTGTTGAAAGTACGGGGGCATATGGCAAGTTGGAATCATTATATTTAGGGACTTAAACTTCCATGCGTGTTGGGATGTGCTGAGTAGCTAATAGTGGTGTGTTGGGCATTCAGCATAATTTTCTGTAAAAACAGAGTGACAGGCAATATTTGGTTTAACAATGAATAATGAGACAAATATTGCTAACAAGTTAATAAAGCAAAACATTCTTCAAGGAGTAATATGATCAGATTCCATATTGCATTCAAAAGAGAAAATGGCGAATATTAGCCAATGTAAGTTTTACACAGAGTTAACTTCAACCAGATAAGATAGAAATGACCTGGCGTAAATTGGGAAAAATTGCAAATGGGCAAAGGTAGAAAGATATGAGTTATACAGCTCTTGATACATGCACATGCAGTTCAACTCTTTGAGTGATTATTCAGAAAGTTTGAAGTTAATAACTCATCTCCTTCTAACTTAGGCCACGAACTTATTAATCACCCCTGATGAGTTATTAACGGATGAGGTATTAACTTCAAACTTTCTGCATAATCACTCAACGAGTTGAACTGCACGTGCACGTAACGAGAGCTGTAAAACTCATCTCCTTCTACTTTGGGCCATGAACTTATCAATCACCCCGAATGTTGACACTTTCTGGAGGTTCAAGATCTGAATGCTCCACAACCGTTGGACTAAGTGTGTAAATGTAGGAGGGGACTATATTGAAAAATAAACGTGCTAGGTTTTCTAAAATTGACTCCCTCTACCTTAGGCCACGTACTTATCAATCACCCCTCATATACGTTAATCCCACTTACCAACACTTGCTTTGTAGCCTTCTGTGAATCCATAATCCATTTACTTGTTGAAATAAGTTTCACATTCCAACATTGGTGTAGGAATTAGAAAACAGCAAAAAATGGATAATTCCTCAAACTGGAGCTGTGGTATCACCTCATTGAGAAACAATTCAGATGATGAAATAAGGTGCTAAGTTTATTCAATATACAAAGACGGACATCAATGAGAGCAGATGAAAGCAAAATATTGCAAATATATTTTAAATAAATGGGCAAACTGCAGAAAATACTTTTTTATGGGGAATAGACATTGAGTTCACACACAAAAATAAATGACAATTCATACTTGTCTCTAATCAATGTAAAGCTGAAAACAGTGCCCTCAAACAAAAGGAAGGAACAAGCTACAAGGCTATGAAAATATCATGGAAAAGTAGAAAGGTTACTTTCAGAAAAGGCACCATGTAATAGAAAAGATACATCGAAGAGAAAACAACATGATAGGTCCTGGACTCTGAGATTTGAAGTATGAGATTGCACCAACTCAGTATTTTTTCTCCTTGAAATTTAGCAAGTTAAGGTTACAGAATGAGGGAAATTGATAGAGTAGACAGTGTTTTGGCTCCATAACTCTGTCATAGCCAGGGGTAAGGGGTGGGGGATGTCAGTGGGGATGAGCTTCCACTACCTATTAAATGGCATGCATCTCAAATAGCCTCTGACTACCTAGTCCAGCTACTGACCTTCACATGTGTTTTAGCTACAAAGCCTAGCGGAGCTATTTCCAATGAAAGGAGAAGGGACAAAGGTGGATTACTGGTACAATAAAACCAGTCGCTTCAGCAGATGGCGCTTGTTAGCTGTGGTTGGTAGCTCATCTAGGAGAAGGAAAACTCTGATCTCAAACCTCCACTGCCTCGTGGCTATACTCACTCAAGAAGAAGGCTTTGGGAGTACAACCAAGAAAATATCCAGACCTAGAGTCCCGAAAGCAGAGCTATGTTGAGTTCAATGCTGACTGGCAACTACTGTGACATTGCTGGTACCAAACTGAATTGGTCTTTGATGTTCCCTTGGATTCATCAGCTGGGTGGAGAGGGGGAGCCTACTGCATGGGTAACAGCTTGCTTTCCGTACATACTGACCTGGTTTGCATTTTGACTGAATGTAGACAGCGAGGACATAACATCCATGTTTGACCCCCACCAACTTCTCAGATTTCTCAGATAAAGTTTTGATAAAAGTTCCTGATCCCAAAGCAATAACTATACATTCTTCCACATGCACTACACAACTTGTTAAGTGTTTCCAACACATTGTCTTTTACTTTTTATTTCTGATTCCATTTCTAATTCTTTTCAATAATGATTATGTGCAGATAGTACTGATGTTTTAAACAAGGGCAGGTGCAGAGTTAAATAGAAATATCCAAAAATTCTGCATTCTACTGTTAACAAGTTATATTTTGCATCTGCTACACTAGACAAGCTTGTAATTATGTGAGAATTTTATTTGATTGATAGATGTGTATAAAATTTAATGTAATGATTTATGATGTGTAATGGTGTCTTTATGTCCTCTTTCACATGAGTCATGTTAATGTATGCCAATCTATGCCTTTGGCACTAGAATTTGGATATTGAGTTTCAGTCATTAAGTTCTTTAAATTGCTCAGAATTATAGAGCAATTCAGCATGGATACAGGCCCTTCGGTCCATTGAATCCACATCAACCATGGTTCCCACCTATCTAATCTCAATTCAGATCTGCTGGAGGAACCATCTATGAAGGAAAATGAACAGTCAACATTTTGGGCTGAGACCATTCATTAGGTCCTCAGTGTCCTTTTTTCTCATATTCTGCTGTTATCAACAAACTTTCAGAAAGGTAGTGAATAAAGTTTTTTAAAGCTGAAGGGTGAAAGAGCTTAAGCATACAGTACAATATCTTAAGACAGAGAAGCTGAGTTAAGCCATTCAGCACACCATCTGGCACTCCTGTATCGTTCTGATTGTGTGCTGTATTGTCACTACATCTGAAACTGAATCTTCTCACAAATATCCACTGGCAGTTTTCAAAGACCAGTGTTCCTGCCTACATTTAAGTGATTAAGTTACAGCAGTTCAAAGGATTAGATTATTACTTTATTGTCACCAAACAATTGATACTACAGCGTACAATCATCACAGCGATATTTGATTCTGCACTTTGTGCTCTCTGAAGTACAAATCAATAGTAAATATAATAAAAATTTAAATTATAAATCATAAATAGAAAATAAAAAGTAAGGTAGTGCAAGTCAGGTCCGGATATTTGGAAGGTATGGCCTAGATCCGGGTCAGGATCTGTTCAGCAGTCTTATCACAGTTGGAAAGAAGCTGTTCCCAAATCTGGCCTTATGAGTCTTCAAGCTCCGGAACCTTCTCCCAGAGGGAAGAGGGACAAAACATGTTTTGGCTGGGTGGGTCGTGTTCTTGATTATCCTGGCAGCACTGCTCTGACAGCGTGCGATGTAAAGTGAGTCCAAGGATGGAAGATTGGTTTGTGTGATCTGCTGGCCTGTGTTCATGATCTTCTGCAGCTTCGTCCAGTCTATTTGTTTAATTGTTGTTAGGAGAAACCTGCTGTTTGAAAATTGGTTGCAATTTTTTGTCTTTTTCAGAAGTAACTGAAATAAAGTATTGGAATTGGTAAGATTGAGAAAGGGATTGTGTAATTCTGACAAAGGTTCATTATCTCTGGAACATTATCTCTGTTTTTTTTTGTTACCTGAGTTGCTGCATATATCTATCATTTCCAGCATCAGCAGTATTTTTAAATTTCATACAAGCTCCTGTAAACCAATGGTTGCAGTTGTAATTGTACGCATGTGCTGAACTGGTGACGGAATACTGCTGTCATTTCACTAAGCTAATAATTTATCAACTAATATCAGTTACTATTGCTGGATTTGTTATGTGTGAAAGTACTGTGTAATAGCTTTTAACTTAGCTTGTATTTTAAAATTGATTAGGTGATGCTGCTTCTCATTAAGGTGTAGGATGCTGGGCAGTGAGGCAACCTGGGGCTATAATTTGCCCTCAATATTTAATAAATATGGTAATGTATACATGTTGTATTTTGCTTGAAATTTTGGTCCATTGATTGTAATGAATTGTAGGTGCTGAATATGGCATCCAAACAATGCTAATAAATCACCCTTCTGGCACGGATGGCTTTAGATGTTTTTTCATTTCTGGAGGTCAGTCAGCAATAAGCAGAAAAGGCTCAGATTCAGTGAGATTATGCTGAAGGCAGACATATTCCACAGCTGCACATTCCCCCAAGGAACTGTGACTCCATCATGGACAAATATTATTTTCCTGCAACTGCGTTAATTATCTATTTCTATCCCAGTCAAAATCAGAATCAGGTTTAATATAACTGGCATAGGTGATGAAATTTGTTGTTATGTGGCAGCAGTATATTGCAATAAATAATAATAAAAACTGTGAATTGCAGTTTTATATATATATATATGTGTGTGTGTGTGTGTGTGTGTGTGTGTGTGTGTGTGTACAAATACAATAGTGAGGTAGAGTTCATGGGTTTAATGTCCATTCAGAAGTCAGATGGCAGAGGGGAAGAAGCTGTTTCTGAATTGTTGAGTGTGTGCTTTCAGGCTCCTGTACCTCCTATACCTCCTCCCTGATGAGAAGAGACGAGGGGTGTCCAAGGCGATGAGGGTCCTTAATGATGGATGCCAACTTTTTGAGACATTGCTCCTTGAAGTCCTGGATGGTGGGGAATGAAGTGCCCACGACGAACCGACAAAGTTTACAACTTTCTTGTGTCTTATCAGATTATCCCATTAATTTCAGATTTTGAACATTTCCTGAAATCTGAGTTTGCATTAAGAAAGGATTTTTCCTTCCCTCCCACAGGAACACTTCAACTATTCAAAAAGTCTGGAAAAATATCAAGGGACATTAGAAATTAAAAACGCAGAACACATTCTAAAATATTCAACATCTAGGCAGTGCCCATGAAAAAAGGAACTGAGTTAACATTTCAGATGTTGGCCTTTTGTTAGAACATCTGACAGATAAACCTGGAGCCACCAGGTTACGAAGAGATTAACTTTGTGGATTGTATCAACCAAATCCCTCTTTTTAAATTGATAAAGCTGGTCCTAAGTTCTACAATCATATGGTTGGGTAAAAAGCTTTTGTTCACATGCCTCTTACAATTATAAGCATTTGAGTTGTGTGGAAATTGAATTTCAATGATTTATTATTAATCATTTATTGCCAGTACAAAACTCAGAATGTTACATTCCATGATAATGATTGTTTAAGTATCATTAAAATGTGCTTTGTTGTTGGAATGAGATAAAAGATAGAAAATCCAGATAAAGTTAAGAACATCTGGAAAATATTTACAAATGACTGCTTGGAACAAAGGGAGTATTTAAGTACCTAATTAATTTTTCAAGATTCATTCATTTACTGGAGTTCCACTGTAGCTGTTTTAACATTGTGAAAATGTTGTTTGATTATTAGCTGAATTAAAATACTGGGTACTTCAGCAGATTATGATTCATGATTTTGTAATTAGTGATATAAATGCATGCAGAATCCATAATGGAATAAATTAATAAGAAGAAAAATGTCTCTCTTTTGGCCAGCATTTGAATCATCTCAATGTGCAACCTATCTTATTTTTATTCCATGCATTTGATTTTATTTTCTTAGACTACCGTGAGTTGGGATGGAGATAGACTTGTGTGTGTACAAAAAGGAGAGAAAGAAGGTCGCGGTTGGACTCACTGGATAGAGGGTGATGAGCTACACCTGGTACGCAACTAATTGGTATTTGTAGACTATTTGTATTTTCAAAGAGTTTGAAATTTTACAATTTTGAATATAGCACACTCAACTATAAAATAACCTTGTTAGTGTTTCGAGCTGCAGAAAAATAATTGGCAGATCATTTTTCCTTTTATGTTGAGAGCCTAAGAGTTATTACTGTACATAAATTCATCATTGCCAGTAAAGGGAACAGATGTCTTGTCTGTCAACACTAAATATTACAAATAAAGCCATTTTTATAATCTCCCTATTTTTATAATTTTTCAATAGGAATTTAAGATTGATACAGAATTCTAATCACATTAATTCATCATAATGGCTGTTCGTGAAGCAGAAAATAAGTATTTTTGTCTTTATAAATTAGTAAGTTCAAGAGAAATGTCTTGGATCTGGCAAATGGTCAAATGTTTTTGAACAAGTTGTAATCTTAAACATTTCCTAGTTTAAAAACCCCTAATATTAATGGGACCTTGGAAAAAACAGCATGAAAGGGCAACTTTAACTGCACCCACTTGTCCTAAACTCCCTGAATCAGCAGTTAAAATCAATCGTTACTTCTGAGTAGGAAAGCTACCAACAACTCCCACTGCTGAATTTGAACTAACTATTAGTAAAGAGCATGGTCACTTATCTAAAGCTAGAATGGTTCTCCTTTACATCTAGATGTTCAATCTCTTATTAAGCCTCAGCCACAATATTGTGTTTGCCTGACAATGTAGCTCTCAAGTAAAATAGGTAGATGGAATTGTGGATGGAACCCAGTAGGTCAATAGATATCAAAGGAGAAAACATTCCAATGGCTGGTGTCAGTGTTTGCATAACAAAGGTGCCGGAGGTGGCCTATCCTGGGGTCGGAGAACTGTCTGTGTGTATGACCAAGTGGGAGGGTAGATGGTAGAGTGGAAATGGGCATTTTTGCTGCTGTTGTTTTGTTACTGTTATTCTGCTGAATATTGTGGCCATGTTCAGTTAGTGCCAGAATGTGGGGTGACTCTTGCAGCTGCCCACAACACATCCTTAGCTTACATTCGTTGTTAACACAAACATTGTATGTTGCAATGTACATGTGATAAATAAATGAATCTGAATCTTATCTGAATACAGGAAGATGTTTGTGACTATACCAGATCAATCGTCTCTGCCAGGGATATCTCTCAGTGCTTCCTCAGAACAGTGCCTTAGGCCAAACATCCTCGTCTGCCTCATCCTTTGCCTTCCTTTCATCAGGAACTCAGAGGTGGGGATGTTTAGATATTGACTGATGATTCCATTCCATTCATAATTCCTTAGAGACCTGTGCAAACTCAAGCTAATTAGAAGCAAGTAATTCTCATGCCACAAAAATAACAAGAAGTTACCACTTCCGCCTAGAGACAATCTAACCACGTACCCTCAATATTTAATGGTTCATCAGTATCTTATGTAGGATACTACTGAACAGAAACTCATCTAGAGCAGCCACAAAATTACCATGGCTACAAAAGCAGGTGAGAGGCCAGGTTATGCTGGGGTGAGGTCAAGGACAACAAGCATATAAGAACACCATCACCTTGAAGTTCCCTACTAGCTATTCACCTCCCTGTCTAGATCTGTATATTGTCAGTTTTTCATTATTGTTGAGGCTAAATTGTGCAACCCCCAGAGGTATTGTGGGAATACTTTCAGCAGAAAGACTACAGATGTTCAAGATGTTCACTTTCCCCAATCAAGTTTATTATCATTTAATTATATACATGCATATCGTCAAATCAGACAACGTTTCTCCGAACCAGGGTGTAAAGCACAATAGTGCACATAACACAAAAGTTTAGGAAAGTAAGGATAAAACCTACAAATGAATTACACATGAATATGCATGGTAAGGTGCATAAATTAAATATTGTAAAGTACAGAACAGATTAACTGGTGACACTTCAAATGCAATGGGCAGGGAGTTCAGGATCCTAATGACCTGAGGGAAAAGACTGTTTCTCATCCAGATTGTTCTTGTTTATATGCATTGTGGTCTCCTGTCTGATGGTAGAAAGTCAAAGGGGACGCTGGATGGATGGGTGGGAACCTTGATAATACTAATGGCACTGGGTATGCTGCACTCTTGATAACTGTTCCCAATGGACGGTAGGGAGCCATTCTCCCTGTCTTTTGTAGGGGCTTCTGGTTCGATGCTTGGCTGCTCCCAAGCCAGATGGAGATGAAGTTTGTCAGGACATTCTCAATAGTGCTCCTGTACAATTCAGTTAAGATGGGGGGCTGGGGGGGGAAGCCTTACTTGCCTCAATCTCCTTTGGAAATGGAGGCACTGCTGTACCTTCTTGCGCAGTGAGGTGTTTTTGAGAGACCAGGTGAAGTCACCCATGATATGAACTCCCAGGAATTTGATGCATTTAACTCTCTCTACAGAGGAGACATGTATTCGCAGAGGGGGTGATTGGCTTGCAACTTCCTGAAGTCCACAATGATTCCTTTGGTTTTCTCCACGTTGTTCTTCTCACACCAATCCACCAGTTGCTCCACTTCATCAGTGTACTCCACTTCATCATTGTTGTTGATGAGAACAGCCAATGTTGCGCCATCTGCAAACTTAATGACACGATTGGCCTGAATCCTGTGACACAGTCATGCATCAGCAACCTGAACAGCAATGGCCGGGGCACACAAACCCTGGAAGCAGCAGTGCTCAGCCTAGTGGGACTAGAGATGTTGCTGCCCCCACAGACTAACTGTGGCCTTACTGCTAAGAAGTCCGAAAGGCAAATAGGGAGGGGAAATAAAACATTGGCCTTGGCAACAGTTATCAGATCCTGAAAATTAATCTAAGCAAGTTGAATGTTTATATATTGTTGAAGAGTACAGTGACAGTAGGATAACCTAAGTGATTTCTTACAATTTTTTCCAAATTAAATTCAGTGAAAGGATTATGAATAAGATCAGATGTTATTTCTGGAGTAGCAGATGAATATCCAGTTCACCTTATTAGCCAACACGAGGAAATCTGCAGATGCTGGAAATTCAAACAACACACACAAAATGCTGGTGGAACACAGCAGGCCAGGCAGCATCTATAAGGAGAAGCACTGTCGACGTTTCGGGCCCAGACCCTTCGTCAGGACTACTTATTAGCCATTCATCTAAATCATGACTGAAATTAAAACTGGAGCCAGATATACCAATTTTAAAATTTGTATCCATAAACATTTTATTGACCTTTATGTTTGATATTCAAAAATACATTTAATTTTTTTACATTTTTTGCCCTGTCCCTAACACTAGTAGATATTTCTGACATTTATATGATGCCATATCAAGGAGTTATTAATTAGTTTCAAAATATACATAATTTGAGACTAAATCTTTATTCACCAAGTGCCTATCGATGTAGTATCCCGGAATAACTGGATTAAGATTAGGAGCAAGTACACAGGCTCATTATATCTTCTTTATCTTTCCTCATCCCAGGGAAAAGGGAAATATAGCTTGTTGTAATTAAATTATTAAGCAGAGAGCTGGAAACAAAGCTATGACCCATCTAAACTGTATGAATATAACTGGATTCTATTGTTATCATACTGTTCCCTCATTAAGTCATTTGTCAAAGTCCCAACTCACTTAGTTTCTGTTTTCACTACTCTATTTGCTACTAACAATGGATTGCAATGCATCGCAGCCTGGTGTAGAAACACGGATGCTCAAGAACGGGAAAGCTTACAAAAAGTGATGGATACAGCCCAGACCATCACAGGAACAGCCCGTCCCATCACTGAGCACATCTGCAAGTCGTGCTGTGCAAGAAAGCATCACCCATCATCAAAGACCCCTGCCATCCATGCAATGCTTTCTTCTGGCTGCTGTCATCAGGAAGGAGGGTCAGGAGCCTTGGGTCCCACACCAGGAAGTTCAGGAACAGTTATTGCCCTTCAACCAAAAGACCCCTGAACCAGCAGGGATAAATTCATTCAGCTCAACTCTGAACAGATTCCACTATCTATGGACTAATTTTCAAGAACTCTAGAGCTCATGTTCATAGAATTTATTTATTTATTTATATTTTCACGGTTTGTCTGTCTGCACATTGGTTGTTAGTCCTTGTTTATGCGTAAGTTTTTATTGATTCTATTGTATTTCCATGTTCTACTGTGAATGCCTGCAAGCAAATGAATCTCAGGGTGACATATCTATACTTCAATAATCGTACATTTACTTTGATCTTTGCACAAATTATGAATCCCGAATTCTCTTCATAAGGGCATCAGGCAATGTATTCATCCTCTTGGGCACCAATGAAACAGCCTAAAATAATGGAATTAAAAAGCACCATCAATATTCTATATTAGAAGATCTTCCAAATATGCTTTATTAATCCTCAAAGAAATCAATTAGTTCAACTACAGCAGCAAACAAAAAACTGGAGGAACTCACTGGGTCAGACAGCATCTCTGGGGGGAAATGATCAGCTGACATTTCAGGTTGAAACTCTTCATACGGACTGACCCAAAAATTTGACAGTCCATTCCCCTCCACAGATGTTGCCTGACTTGCTGAGTTCCTCTGGCATTCTGTTCATTGTTCCAGATCCCAGCTTCTGTAGTCTCTTGTGCCTCAATTAATTTGACCTTTTTATTTTCTCTTCTGCTCTGTTTTCTTTCCAGGAGCTACGCGTTGAAGGTGTCATAAGCAAACAAGTCTTTAAGAAAGTGGAATGAAGAACTTGACCAGAGGCAAAAATGAAAGAGGAAATTTTGCCTTAAACCAGAGACCTCAACACCTCAGAGACCTAAATTCTAAAGGCTAAGTCTGTTGATATTGTCAGTGGAAACAATAATCTTATACCTGTTCAAATGTTACAAAAAATGAGATATTGAGTACAAATCACTCAAATAAATTTTTGCACCAGTAGAGTCATTTCCTACAGTATTTCTCTTTGATTGATGACTTAGCACTGTATGTATTTTGAATCTAATTTTGTCCTTCTATAGCTAGCAGCTCACTGACAGCAACCAGCTCAGTAAGTTTGTAGTTGCAGCTATTTTTCCGTGCTGTATGACCTTTCGTTATTTTCTTTTGTCTTCTTTTCTCTATTTCTATCACTTTTTATATCCTTCCTTTTCTATCTCATTCAATATTTTTCCTATACCTTGGTGTTGTTCTCCTCACTCTGTTCCAGTTAATGTAGATCATTTACTAGAATTACATTATTGGGAAACATGATCTTCACCCCTATGTGCCAATGCAGTGCACTTTATCCTTAGAGTTGGAATTCCCCTATTTCTGTGACTTTAACCTTACAAGATAAATACATTGTAATTAAATATACTGTATGTTACTGGTCAGCATATTTCAATAGCATTAGTTCAGCACCTGAATTTTGAACTTATTGAATGTTGCTACAGTCCATATCAAGGTAATATAATACTTGCTCAGAATTATTTTTAGTCATTTAGAGACTAATATATGGAATTATGCCTTAATCCAACTGAATCATAAAATTTCATCTTTCTGTAGATAGCTCTTCAAAAACCTTCATTGTATTTGCATTTTGTGATCACTGCCAAATATGCTTCAAGCCACTAATTTTATAATCCACCACAAAACATTATATTAATTGTGGTCTCAGAAGGAAAAGCAAGGTTATTATATTGTATTATGTACAAGTATAGAAGGGACGAGGAGTAGAACAAAATATCACCAGCCTTGCAGGGAACATGTTAGTAATAAGCTTTCAAAACAATGCATGCTTTTGTCTTTTCGAATGAGCTTTTTGAATTGGTAAATTTGAGTAAAAGTAAATACAGGGCAGAAATGATGCAAGGTCTTTATTCTATCGAAGTCAGGTTTGAGTTTAATGTCATAGGCACAAGTACATGTACGCACAGGAGTAACAAAAATCTTACTTGCAAACCACATCACATCATGTCGATCCCAAGAGTGAATTAATAGTTTGGAATTATTTGCTTTCCAACATTGCTGGCGATAAAACTGTGGCAAACACGAAGTAACATTGCGGAGAAGTTCAGCTATGCATTGAAGCAAATTGAAGTCTACTGGTAGAAGATTAAAACTGAATGAGGCTATCCTGCAGTAGCACTAAAATCCACATTGAACCCTCTGAATGGATTTTCAGGGGCCCTACTATTGACAGAAGACATAAAATTAAATCTGGTCTGATCTGCATGAATGGTAAACTTGGTTCTAGTCAATTAAAATCTGCAATTGTGAATAACTGGGGAATATTTTATTCTTTGATTGGAATTGCATATTGAAATAATTTGATGAAATGGGAATTGTATATAAAGACAGAAAATGGCTTAGTGCAATGAAATTTCATGCTTAAACCAGATCTGCACATCTATTTGTAGTCAAATATTATTCCCATTTGATAAAAACTTTTGGAAAACAATAAGTGATATTAAGTGAATTGATATAAGTGTTTTGATGGATCTGTTTAAATACAAAGGGGTTTGTAGTGAACCCATATGACAAGTAAATTAATTTATTGAAGTTGCTTTCTTCAAAACCCTGTTTAAAACTATCACAAAAAATGTATTTCTATTTATGCAAGAATTAATGGCGGAACTCAATACCGCTTGGTTTAAAGTCCGCAGAAGTTACACATTTACTGCAGTCATTTTTGTTGAACTGAACTTTGGCTTTGCTTTTCTACCACTGTTGGCAACGTGGCTATGTCAAAATTTCCTTCCTTCAATCGGCAATGATCAAAGTAATCCAAATCAAGGGAGCCTCTATATTTCTTTTTTGCTTCTGCACTCATGGCAACCTGACTAACTACTGAACTATATTGATAGCAGGTAATGGAAACTAATCCAGTTTCTTTTCTTTTGATTACCAAATGCTGTTCCAGTAACTAGATATTATCTTTGATGTTGCAAAACTGTATCCTTCTCAATCTTGTAGTTAGAAGCTTAACAATGATCCCATATACAGAAATCTGCAAAACAGTTGGGGTACCGCATGGCAGCCTCTCTTTGAAATAGTATTCCAAAAGGGCCCTTTCAGTAAAACAAAAAAAAAAAATTAGGAAACCTAATTGATGCACCATCAATAACTCTCGGAGACATGAGGTGAGAGATAGGCTTTTATTCGCTGGAAGATAGCAGTCAACAGCAAGAGATCACCATACAACATCCTGGAGACTGAGGGAGGAGCAGTGCCTCCAATCACCTTTATACCGGGGTCTGTGGGAGGAGCCACAGGAGCAGTCAGCGGGGGGGGGGGGGGGGGTGTCCAGACAGGTATATGTAGTTCACCACATTCACACTCCCCTTTTGTTTTAAAAGAGAGTCCACATGAGGCGAAGTTTCTTACAAGTATATTTACAGGTTAAAAGTATACTTACAGGTTAAGTCTATCAGGTGGTCGAATCTGTCGCTGCGATCTACGTAGCACCGGTGCCGGTGGTGATTGCACCAGAGATGGTGGTTGTGCTGGTTCCGGCCTGACTTGAGGTGCCGGCCCATTAGGCGTCAGTAATCCCTCATGCGTGTGCGAGGCGCCCGGTATGGGAGTGTCGTGAGGAGTCTGTGTAGGGCTTGGTGTGCGCGGTATCAGGTGGGTATACACCTTGGTGGGTACGGGGTTCATAGTTACCGTGGAGTATTCAGGGTAGTGGTCTGCTGCTCCTGCGGGTGCCAGGTCGCAGACGGAGACCATGTCCTCCCGCCCATCAGGTAAGACCACGTAGGCATACTGGGGGTTAGCATGTATTAGTTGAACCCTCTCGACCAGCGGGGAGTATTTATTGCTCCACGCATGTTTCCGGAGCAGCACTGGCCCTGGGGACGTCAGCCAAGCCGGTAGGGTGGTCCCAGTGGCAGACCGTGGGAAGAGAAAAGAGTTGCTCATAAGGGGTGGCATTGGTGGACATACATAACAGAGAGCGGATAGAGTGGAGTGCCTCAGGGAGGACCTCCTGCCAGTGAGAGACCGGCAACCCCTTTGACTTAAGGGCTAAAAGTGTGGCCTTCCACACAGTGGCATTCTCCCTCTCCACCTGTCCATTTCCCCGGGGATTATAACTCGTGGTCCTACTAGTAGCAATACCTCTAGCCAGCAGGTACTGGCGCAGCTCATCACTCATAAAGGAGGACCCTCTGTCACTGTGGATATAGCAGGGATATCCGAACAGAGTGAAGAGCTGGCACAGGGCTTTTATGACGGACGTGGCAGTGGTGTCGGGGCAGGGGATTGCAAAGGGGAACCGCGAGTACTCGTCGATAATGTTGAGAAAGTAGACATTGTGGTCGGTGGAGGGAAGGGGGCCCTTAAAGTCAACACTCAGTCGCTCAAAGGGGCGGGTGGCCTTGGTAAGATGCACCTGTTCAGGACGGTAGAAGTGCAGTTTGCACTCAGCGCAGACTTGGCAGTCCCTGGTCATCGTCCTGATGTCCTCAAGGGAGTACAGCAGGTTCCGGGCTTTCACAAAATGGTAAAATCAGGTGACCCCTGGGTGGCAAAAATCTGCATGGAGGGCATATAGCTGGTTGAGCTGTGCGCTGGCACACGCTCCCCGGGATAGGGCATCAGGGGGCTCATTGAGCCTTCCAGGCCAGTACAGGATGTCATAGTTGTAGGTGGAAAGTTCTATTCTCCACCACAAAATTTTATCATTTTTGATTTTGCCCCACTGTTGGTTGCTAAACATGAATGCAATTGAGCGCTAGTCGGTCAGCAAGGTGAACCTTTTGCCGGTGAGATAGTGCCTCCAGTGCCTAATAGCTTCCACTATGGCCTGGGCTTCTTTCTTCACCGCAGAGTGCCGAATTTCAGGGCCTTGAAGGATACGAGAGAAGAATGCTACTGGCCTGCCTGCCTGATTGAGGGTAGCAGCCAGCATGAAGTCAGAGGCGTCACTCTCTACTTGGAAGGGAATGGTCTCGTCCACCACATGCATCGCTGCTTTGGCAATGTCCCCTTTAATGTGGCTGAAGGCCGCGCAGGCCTCGGCAGAGAGGGGAGATGTAGTGGACTTGACCAGGAGGGACCCATTGGGCGTAATAGGAAAAGAAGCCCAGGCACCGTCTGAGGGTTCTGAGGGTGGTGGGAAGAGGGAGTTCTAACAGGGGGCGCATATGGTCAGGATCAGGGCCAATGACCCCGTTCTCCACGATATACCGAAGGATAGCCAGTCGGGTGGTTCCAAGCACACATTTGTCCCTATTATAAGTAAGGTTCAGGGCTTTGGCCACTTGGAAAAATCATTGGAGGTTGGCATTGTGATCCGGCCAGTCGTGACCGCAGATGGTGATGTTATCCAGATAGGGAAATGTGGCCTTCAGTTGGCACTGGTCCACCATCCGGTCCATTTCCCTCTGGAAGACAGAAACACCATTCGTGACACTGAAGGGGACACGCAGGAAGTGATAGAGCCTGCTACCCGCCTCGAAGGTGGTGTAAGGGTGGTCCTCCAGGCGGATGGGGAGCTGGTGGTAAGCAGATTTCAGATCTATGGTCGAGTACACCTTGTACTGAGCTATCTGGTTGACCATATCCGCGATGCGGGGTAGGGGGTATGCGTCAAGCTGCGTGAACCTATTGATGGTCTGGCTATAGTCCACGACCATCCTATTTTTCTGCCCGGTCCGAACAACAACCACCTGGGCCCTCCAAGGACTTGTGCTTGGCTCAATGATCCCCTCCCTGAGCGGCCGCTGCACCTCTGACTGAATGAAGGCCCTGTCCCCCGCGCTGTACCTCCTGCTTTTAGTTGCCACCGGTTTACAGTTGGCTGTCAGTTTGGTGAACAGTGGTGGGGGAGGGATCTTGAGGGTGGAGAGGCTGCAAGTGGTGTCAGTAGCGCGGCTGTTGGCATGGTGCTGGGTGGGATGTGCGGGTCGGTGTGTGTGTCTGGTCAGTAGTGGGGTATATGATGAAGCCTTACAAAACTGAGGATTCCTGACAGTAATTGGTGGGAGGGGCCTGTCATATGCCATTGTCACACTTTGTAGGTGGCTCTGGAAGTCCAGCCCCAATAGCACAGGTGCGCACAGTTGAGGCATGACCAGTAGCACAAAGTCCCAATATTCTGTGTCCTGCACCATCAATGTCACTATACAACCCCGCCTGATGTCTGTGGAATGCGACCCAGAAGCCATGGCGACCCTCTGGCTTACGGGCTGTGTCATGAGTCTGCAGCGTTGCACCGTGTCCAGGTGAATAAAACTCTCAGTGCTGCCCGTGTCAAACAGGTAGCTAGTCCTGTGCCCCTCCACCAGAATGTCTATCATTGACCTTGCAAGCTGTTGTGGGGTGCTTTGGTGGAGGGTTACGGAGGCCAGAGTTGAATCGCCATCTTGGTGTCCGGTAAGCACCCATGGGTCGGAGGCAGGGAGAGGTGGCGCCAACAAAGATGGCCACCCCCATGTCTTGCACGAGGCAGGCAGGCAAGATGGCGGCAACCAATAAGGCAGCCCCCATGCCTCACACACGGCACTGCTCGACCCCGCTCGTGGTTCAGACTTACAGACCTTGGCGAAATGGCCCTTCTTTCTGTAGCTGGAGCAGGTAGCTTCTCCGACTGGGCAGCATTTTCAGGAGTGTGTTTCGAGTCTGCAGAAGTAACACTGCACGGACTCGCGAGTGGCAGGGTCTGCAGCGTCCATGGGACTGGCGGGAACCCGCGTCAGTGTCAGCGTTGTGCAGAGCAGCCTCCAGTGTGTTGGCCATCTCGATCGCCGAACGTAAGGTAAGATCGGCGTTTTCCAGCAGCCGCTGGCGCACGTACACTGACCTGATCCCCGTAACGAAGGCATCTCGTACCAGGAACTCTGCATGCTGTTCTGCCATCAGTCCCTTGCAGTCACAGGCCTGCATGAGTGTCTGTAGGGCCTGGGCAAACTCAGCATTGACTCTCCGGTCTGCTGCCGCAGCGTCGCTAAGCGATGTCTTGCATAGACGGTGTTTACCGGCCACAGGTACTTTCTTTTGAGGGTGTCCAGTGCCCCTTGGTAGTTCGGCAGGTCCCTGATAAGGGAGAATACTTTCGGGCTGACTCTGGAAAGGAGGATTTTGTGCTTGTGGCAGGCTCAGTCACGAGAATCTCTTCCAAGTTTGAATGGAAGCATGCAAGCCAGAGTTCAAAGGCAAGAGCTGCTTCTGGAGCTTAAGGGTCCAAGTCCAATTTTTCTGGACGTAAAATACTCTCCATGTTTTAAAACTTCCAGCAAATAAAATTGATGCTCCATCAATAACTCTCAGAGACATGAGGTGAGATATAGGCTTTTATTCGCTGGAAGAGAGCAGTCAGCAGCAAGAGATCACCATACAACATCCTGGAGACTGAGGGAGGAGCAGTGCCTCCAATCGCCTTTATACAGGGGTCTGTGGGAGGAGCCACAGGAGCAGTCAGCAGGGGGGGCATGTCCAGACAGGTATATGTGGTTCACCACACTAATAGAATTTCACTTTTTATTGCAAGGAGAATTAAATACAAAAGTTGGTAGGTTATACTGCAGTCATATAGCATACTGGTAAGAGCTCAACTGGAATATGGTATATGACTATTGGTCTCTTCATTTAAACAAATATGTTGGAAACATATTTATTAGACTAAAACCTGGAATGAATAGGTTATGTTAAAAAGAATGATTGGAAAGGCCCAGACTGCATGTGCTGGAGTTTTGAAAAATCAAAATTTACGTGACTGAAACCTGTAATATTCTGAGGGTCTTGACATGGTAGATGTGGAGAGAATTCATCATCTTGTATGGGAACCTAGAACTGGAGAATTATTTAAAAATAAGGATACTGTGGCGACCCACTTCCTAGCGCACTCGAACCGGCTCACAAATAGCCAGCGCGCCGGCATAAAGGCCAGTCCCAAAGGGGTGCCAGGTCTGCTTCACCAGCAAAGGGAAAAGCTCGCGTGGGACTGTGAATACATGCCCCCTACAGCATCCGCGCCCGGGGAGGGCGGGATCAGGGAGGCTTTAAAGCGAAGCCACGAAGTTCGAATAAAATCTTCTTTAACTGCAGTTTACCGACTCTGTGTCATTATTTTAGTGCTGCGTGTAGCACACCGCTACAATTGGTGACCCTGACGGTCCAAATGATATTTGGACCAGAGATGAACGACGCTGCACTTGTTCATGTGGTTTTGTTGAAACTGCCAAGCTTCTGGACGCTGCGACCTCACCTATGGTTCCAGCAAGCAGAAGCCCAATTCCACATTCGGCAGATAACCTCAGAAGACACCCGCTACTACTATGTTGTGAGCTCCCTTGACCAGGACACAGCGGTCCAGGTTGCGGAGTTCGTACAGTCTCCCCCAGCGGACCGCAAGTACACGGAATTCAAAGCCTGCTCATAAGGACTTTTGGACTTTCACGCCGCGAGCGGGCTGCCCGTTTACTGCACCTGGATGGTTTGGGGGACAGACCTCCATCGGCTTTAATGAATGAGATGTTGTCTCTGGCCGGAGGACACAAGCCCTCCCTTATGTTTGAGCAGGCATTCCTGGAGCAGATGCCAGAGGACATACGCCTGCTGCTATCTGACGCGGATTTCAGCGATCCCCAGAAGGTGGCAGCCCAGGCGGACTTGCTGTGGAAAGCCAAGAAGGAGAGTGTGGCGTCTGTCGCACAGATCACCAGGTCACGCTCCCAGCAGCAAACCAGACCCGGCCCGGCCACAGAGCCCGCTAACCCTAGAGGTCGGAGTGAGGAGACCAACGAACAATGGTGCTTCTACCACCAGCGGTGGGGCGCAGAAGCCTGCCACTGTAGCCCACCCTGCAAGTTCCCGGGAAATGCCAGGGCCAGCTGCCACTGATGGCTACGGCGGCTGGCCATCGGGATAGCCTCCTGTATGTGTGGGACAAGTGGTCGGGATGCTGTTTTTTGGTCGACACCAGTGCTGAGATCAGCGTCTTACCTCCGACGAGTTACAACACCCGCAAAAGGGCACAGGGTTCCCTCCTGAGGGCCGTGAACGGCAGTACAGTAAGGACCTATGGCACCCGTATGGTGCAACTACAGTTCGGCTCCAGCCAGTTCACATGGGACTTCACACTGGCCTCCGTAGCCCAACCGCTTCCGGGTGCGGATTTTTTGCAGGCTCACAGCCTACTGGTCGACCTGCCCAGGAAGAGACTGGTCCACGCCGAGACCTTTCAAACGTTCTCCCTGGGTGAAGCCCAGTTGCCAGCCCCTCACCTCGACTCCATCACGCTGTCCGACAACGACTTCACCAGGGTCCTGGCGGATTTCTCATCGGTTCTGGCACTGCAGTTCACGGCAGCCATGCCCCGACACGGCGTACAGCACCACATCCCGACCCAGGGACCACCCCTCCACGCCCGCTTCCCCCGGACAAGCTCCGACTGGTGAAGGAGGAGTTCAAGAGGATGGAGGAATTGGGGATCATCCGGCGGTCCGACAGCCCATGGGCCTCCCCCCTGCACATGGTGCCCAAAGCGACGGGAGGCTGGAGACCGTGCGGCGACTACCACAGGCTGAACGAGGCTACCACACCGGACCGCTACCCTGTGCCGCACATTCAGGACTTTGCAGCACACCTGCATGGAGCACGGATCTTCTCCAAGGTAGACCTTTTCCGGGGATACCATCAAATCCCGATGCATCTGGACGACGTCCCCAAAACGGCACTCATCATCCCGTTCGGCCTTTTCGAGTTCCTCCGCATGCCGTTCGGCCTGAAGAATGCCGCACAGACGATCCAGCGGTTAATGGACGGGGTGGGACACGACCTGCACTTCGCTTTCATCTATTTGGATGACATCCTCATAGCCAGCAGCAGTCGTCAGGAGCATCTGTCCCACCTCCGTCAACTCTATGCCCGACTGAGTGAGTACGGTCTAACAATCAACCCAGCCAAATGCCAGTTTGGGCTTGACACCATCGACTTCCTGGGCCACAGGATTACTAAAGACGGGGCAACCCCTCTGCCCGCTAAGGTAGACGCAGTCTGCCATTTTCCCCGACCCACCACAATCAAAGGCCTTCAGGAATTCGTGGGTATGGTCAATTTCTACCACCGCTTCCTACCTTCAGCTGCCTGAATCTTGCGCCCCCTGTTCGCCCTGATGTCGGGTCCGGGCAAGGACATTACCTGGGACGAGGAGTCCGCCGCCGCTTTCGTTCAAACGAAGGAAGCTTTGGCTGACGCCGCAATGCTAGTGCACCCCAGAATGGACGTCCCTACCGCCCTCACAGTGGACGCATCCAACACGGCAGACAGTGGGGTACTGGAGCAACTCATCGCGGGTCGCTGGCAACCCCTGGCGTTTTTCAGCAAACACCTGTGACCGCCCGAGCTCAAATACAGTGCTTTCGACCGGGAACTGTTGGCGCTATACCTGGCAATCCGGCATTTCAGGTACTTCTTGGAAGGTAGGCCCTTCACCGCGTTCACGGACCACAAGCCGCTTACCTTTACGTTCACGAAGGTGTCCGACCTCTGGTCATCCCGCCAGTGGCGCCATCTGTCCTACATCTCTGAATACACAACGGATGTCCGGCACGTCTCGGGTAAGGACAATGTCGTGGTGGATGCACTCTCTCACCCTAACATTCATGCCCTTTCCCAAGGGGTAGACTTTGAGGCGCTGGCAGAGGCGCAGCAGGCAGACGAGGAGATCCCGAGTTACAGAACCGCAGTCTCCGGTTTGCAGCTCCAGGACCTCCCCGTAGGCCCAGGTGAGAGGACCCTACTCTGTGACATCGCCACCGGCCAGCCCCGTCCCGTTGTCCCGGCATACTGGCGGCGCCGTGTTTTCGACTCCATTCATAACTTAGCGCACCCCTCCATCAGGACAACTGTCCAGATGGTCTCCAGCGGGTTTGTTTGTCACGGTCTCCGCAAGCAGGTCAGTGAATGGGCCAAAACGTGCATGCACTGCCAGACGGCCAAGGTGCAGCGGCACACCAAAGCTCTGCTGCAGCAGTTCCACCCCACCCACCGGCATTTCGACCACATTCAAGTGGATACCGTGGGCCCCCTGCCAGTGTCGTGTGGAGCGCGGCAACTCCTGACTATCGTGGATCAGTTCACAAGATGACCAGAGGCGATCCCGCTCACCGACACCACCTCCAAATCTTGTGCCCGGGCACTGATCGCCACCTGGGTGTCCTGCTTTGGTGTACCGGCCCACATTACCTCCCGACAGAGGTGCCCAGTTCACCTCCAGCCTGTGGTCAGCTATGGCCAGCCTTTTGGGGACACAGCTGCACCACACAACTGCCCACCACCCACAGTCGAATGGCCTGGTGGAGCGTTTCCACCGTCACCTAAAGTCCGCTCTCATGGCCCACCTGCGAGGAGCTAACTGGGTGGACGAGCTTCCCTGGGTCGACGAGCTTCCCTGGGTCCTACTTGGCATCCGCACGGCGCCCAAAGACGATCTGCACGCCTCGTCAGCCGAGTTGGTGTATGGCGCACACCTGGTTGTCCCTGGGGAGTTCATACCAGCCCCAAGGGGGCACGACGAAGAACCCGCAGCAGTCCTGGGCAGACTACGCGAGAGGCTCGGCAACCTGGCCCCCATACCCACTTCGCAGCATGGGCAGAACCCGACCTGCGTACCCAGAGACCTGCAGAACTGTAAGTTTGTGTTTGTACAAAGGGGCGGGCATCGGCCACCGCTGCAACGGCCCTACGAGGGGCCATTTACGGTGCTCAGGAACAATGGGTCCACATTCATGCTGGATGTTGGGGGGAGAGAGGAGGTTTTCACGGTGGACCACCTCAAACCAGCCCATGTGGACATGGCGCAACCGGTCAATTTCCCGGCACCGCAGCGCAGGGGCCGACCTCCCAAACAGGGTCCAGCCCAGACTGTGGACATTGAGGGGTGTATCGCCGGTTCTGTGGGGGGGGGGTTATGTGGCGACCCACTTCCTAGCGCACTCGAACCGGCTCACAAATAGCCAGCGCGCCGCCATAAAGGCCAGTCCCAAAAGGGCACCAGGTCTGCTTCACGAACAAAGGGAAAAGCTCGCGCAGGTCTGTGAATATGTGCCCCCTACAGCATCCGCGCCCGGGGAGGGCGGGATCAGAGAGGCTTTAAAGCAAAGCCGCGAAGTTCGAATAAAATCTTCTTTAACTGCAGTTTACCAACTCCGTGTTGTTATTTTAGCGCTGCGTGTAGCACACCACTACAATACAGTGAATGTTTCCACTCCTTGAAGCTCTCATAGTTTGAGCTTCTTGAAAAGCAAGAAGATGAAGGTTTATCGGAATTGGGTTTAATATTGTCGGCATTTGTCATGACATTTGTTAACTTTGCAGCAACAGTACAATGCATTACTTGATAGTATAGAATAAAATGTGAATTACAGTAAGAATATATAAGTATATCAAATAGTTCAATTAAATAAGTAGTACAAATACAGAAATAAAATAAATAGTGAGATAGTGTTTGTGGATTCAATGTCCATTCAGAAATCTGATGGTAGAGGGGAAGAAGCTGTTCCTGAATGCTAAGTGTGTGCCTTCAGGTTTCTGTACCTCCTTTCTGACAGTAACAATGTGAAGAGGTCATGTCTTGGGTGATATGGATCGTTAAGGAAGAACCACTTTCTTGAGGCACCGTTCATTGAAGATGTTTTTGATACTACTGAGTCTAGTACCCATGATGGAAGTGACTAATTTTAAAATTCGCTGCAGTTTACTTAGACCCTGTACAATAACCTCCATACCAGACAGTAATACAGCTGTTAGGAATGCTCTCCATGGTACATCTGCAGAAATTTTCAACAGTTTTAGGTGACATACCAAATTCCCTCAAACTCCTTATGAAATATAACCACTGCCTTGCCTTCTTTATAGATGCATTGATATGTTAGGGCCAGATTAGGTCCTCAAATATATTAACACTTGGGAACTTGAAGTTGCTCACTCTGTCCAATTCTGATCCCTCCATGAGGATTAGTGTGTGTTCCCTTGTCTTACTCTTTCTGAAGTCCACAATCAGCTCTTTGGCCTTCCTGACATTGAGTGTCACCACTCAACTAGCTGGTATATTTCACTCCTGTCTCTACTCCTGACCCCCCCTGTGAGGACTGTTTGTGTTCTCTTGACTTACCCTTTCTGAAGTCCTCACAGAACCTCAATGATGCACATTCACTCAGTACCATTAAAGATTTCTGGTTGCACCTATCCATAAGCCTATTAAGTTACAGCCAGGACCAAAATGATGCAAAATTTGTTCACTTAGAGTCTTTTAAACTTTTGGGAAGCTCCAGCTGTGATACTTTGTTACTGGGTTTACAAATGAGAGCAGTAGGTATAAACAAGGTACATGAGGATATGGCAGAAAAGTGGATTAATGTTGAAGAGCTCTAATGGCATTCATGGTAGAGAAGTTTTAAGGTATTGTATGGCATATTGCTGCTAAGTTTTTATTGTATCAGTAAAATATGTCACATTTAGAACAATAAATTGATATGTTGATAGTGTTGTAATGTCTACATGTATTTAACCCAAAATGGGACTAAAATATCTAGCAGTTTCATGAGTAAAATCGATGCTTACGTAAATGGAATTCTTGCATTGTACAATAGTCTTTACGGCATTGGTAAACAAGATTTTGTCATGATGTTACAAATTAATCTTCAATTTAATCCCCAGTTATCTATTTTTCCCTACAAATTCTAATATAACTTGTATAGTTTAAAAGTTTCCTAGGACTTAAAGAAAATCTCTTGATATATGGATCTCAAGGAACTAACCATGTGGTAGTACGTTTTAGTTAATATAGATGTTTGTAGACTAGTTTTTCACGAGAAAATCAAATTGAAAAGGGAAGATTTATTGCACATAAGGCAATAGTGCCCAATAAGAACCAAACATCAATTCATATGCTCAAGATGAATATGTTTATTCTCTTTATATTGAAATAAGCAGTTCTAGAAGAGTGAGTTTAACCCAGTCTAACCAACAAGCACGGAGCTGGAACTGCTACAAAAATTGCTTTGAGTATTTAGCTTTTGTTCCCACAGATGTCCTGCTGACTTCCATTTTCTGCTCAGATCTTTGTTTAATCAACCAGGGTGCCCAATAGAACCAATGTCGAGCCCTCTGGAATACATGGAAATTTTGAGCACAATGTTGCCATCAGGTCTGCAGTGTGACAGGAATTCAAAATCACAATAGTGCACTTGCTGTATATAAAATTGTGTTTATGTTGGTTTCAAAGACTCTGGAAGGATTAATTGAAGAGCCACTATAGTGAACAATAAGGATATGAGACCGGTTCTGCTGTTTGGTCTGCTGGGAGAAATTCTAGCTTCCAGCTTTTTAATTCTGATGTGTTTTGTTTTATGTACCATGACTAAGCACGAAGAACTTATTGCAAGTGCTATTATATCCACTTTAGATGGGATGACGAGAGTGAGACACTCAATGACCAGCACCAGCTTCAACATTCAGGAAGAACAGCTGTAGTGGAGGGAGGGGAGGGGTATGTGGAAGCTGCTGGCGGAAGCTGTATCCAACCCATAGGGTTTAAATCAAAGGTGAACCTGGACTCGATTTACCTTTAGCCATGAAGGTGCAGTCTTCTGCAATCTTCAGCAACAAGACCTGTTGAGCCAGTTATTGCCAAAATGCTGAATCCTTTCTGCAGCTTCTCTTCTCAAGATCTACCTGCAGTAGATCTAAATCTTCAGTGCACTTCTGAACAGAGTAATGAAGCCCTCCTCATCAAAAAAATCCAGTCAATTTCTTCCAATTCACTTCAACTCACCAGAATTGGGAGGGAAGGTGTAATCAAAGGATTGGAGAACAGGAAGTTTCATACATCCTTCCACATCTACTTACATTGATAGTGCACTGTCAGCATTGTAAAATCACCCAAAAATATTCACAGGAGCATTACCAAAATGAAATGGTCATAAACTTGGTCAAAAGTGTATTTTTTAAGGAGTGTCAAAGTGAGAAAACAAAATATAGTGGAAGAAAGGCTTTAGGTTGGAATTTCAGGATCTTGCTCAACAGCTAAAGATGCAACTGACCGTGGTGCATGCTCGGTCCTCATTGCAATTAAACTGCCCTACTCCTGACCTCCTTCGCCTCAGCACTTCTTTTCTATTGCCCATCAACCAGCTACTGATGATGAGATGTCTGAAACTGGATCAGCTGGACCCAGAGTTGTTGAGATCATTCCTCAATACAGCATGGTACAAATCCATCAGTCCATGATGTTGTCTACCTACTCTAAGATCAATCTGATACTTCCTTTCCACGTAACCCTTCACTTTTTATTTAATCCATGTGCCTTTTTAAGCATCTCTTATATGTCCCTAATACATCTGTCTCTACCATGAGACCTGGCAGGCCTACTACTCTGTGAAAAAAACTATCTCTGACATTGTCCCTGTTCTTTCCACCAATCACTTTAAAATTACATCCTCTTTTATTAGCCAGTTCCCCTGGGAGGAGGTGTCTGGCTGCCCACCCTATCATTGCCTCTTATCGACAAATCCACCTCTTTCAAGTCACCACTCATTTTCTTTTTCTCCAATTAGAAAAGCCTAAGCTTACTCAACCTCTTCTCACTTAAGACATTGTTGTTAATCCAGACAACATTTTGGAAAACCTCCTCTACATCTTTCCTATATTGAGGAAACCAAATCTGAACACAATACCCAGGTGTTATCCAAGCAGTGATTTATAGACCTACAACATTAGCTGGTGGCGTAGTGGCATCCTGAGTTCGAATCCAGCCAGCTCCAAAAAATCCTGGAGAGGGATGGGCTCTGGCAGGTTTCAGATGCCCAAGACACACTGTATGATAAGCAATCACCAAAGAGATTGGTGTAAAACGCTTGTCATGACAGTGCCCGACTCCTCCACCAGGAGTTAAGGGCTAGCATGCGCGCATGCGCACACACCATTAGCTTGTAGCTCTTGGACTCAATTCCCCCCCCCCCATGAAAGCCCAATATTCTTCAACACCTTATCAATTTGCCCATCAACTTTGACAGATCTATGGATGTGAATCCCAAGATCCCTCTGATCCTCCACACTGCAAAGAATCCTATCATTAGCATTATACGCAAATGCATATTTCTGAATCAGAAATGACATATGCTTGTAATCCACCTTGAAGTTGTAAACAATGAGCTGGTTGCAGTGTTTTACTTTACCCTGTAGACATGGAGGCTGTTCCAATACTAGCAATGGCTTTGAGGATGCCAATTTAAACACATGTTGGAAGGAAGTGGGTGCTGATGACAGAGGCTGCCACTGTCAGCCATATGTGATGCTTCGCTCTGTGTGTTTCAGACTGCTCTCGTAGAGGAAAGCAGAAAGCATTGGTCGGCAGGACATGTCCTGTGACAAGATATTTTATCATCAGATTCGGGTAGTTTCCCATTCATTGCAGGCACCCAGGATGCTAACTGTGCAGGCTAGGCTTTAGTAATGTTGTTTATTTTCTAAGAAGAAATTGTTGGATGGTTTGTGACATGTTGCCATATCTGAATATGGGAAAGGTCTTATCAGACTTGGGCTGTGCTTGTCTCTTTGGGCCTATGTTCTGTAGAGTGTATTCCCAGGTGTACATAGGCATGTCCTATCAGCACCTCAGAGTGTGTCTTTAGAATGCTGCCCGCCTTGCTCTTCTTCTGCCAAATCCTCCAGTGCTGCCAAGTAACAGTCAAGTATTGGCCCTTACTTTTGTGAAAATGTGGAGACTGCAGTACATTAAAACCTCTCTAAAGTTGATCTGACTGATCACCTAAATCTCTTCTTGAAGAACCTGAAGGCTGCTTGCACTGTTCCCACTTGTCTCACCTGCATGTTGTAACTGCCTTCCCCAGTAATAAGAGGACTGAGGAGCCCAGGATTCAGTGGGTAAATTCTCCCCAACAAATGCCACCCTGCAGTTCTAGCGCAGCAGCTGATATATGGCAGATGCAGCAAGCCACCTCAAAGTTAAAAGAGCCCTGTCATTTTCTGATGTGGCTGCATTTCTTCTTCACATTCATCTTGATTTATTTGTTATCCTCAGTCTCTGAGCTCAAGGAAAGCTTGTTAACTTGGCCAATTCATGTGCTGTGTGCTGCCTGCTGTTCAAGAAAAGGAGGATGCATTTTCTTGTTCTTAAATAAAGAGCCTCTGCTAAGTTGTAAATACAGCACTGGATTGTATTTTCTTTTCCAGAAAAGTTTTTTTTAACAAAATTTGCAAATACATGACACTGTGGATTCAAATGTCAACATTCATGGTGCAAGACATTTCTTTGTACTTGCTGACAAGATTTACATTAAGTCAGCCTACTTTACTTGTCATCAAAATTCCATGAGCAATGTCTGAAAGAGTTTTACACAGATTCCAGACCTTCAGTGTGCAATGGTAGGAGTGTCTTAAATTGTAGTCCTTCCTCATAGAACCATTACAAATTCTAACTGCTGATAACAAAACAACTCTTCAGATTTAATTTTTAGGCCTGCCTTTGTTAGTAGGGCTAGTTAATGAATTTGCTATTTAATCAAAGACTAAAAAAGATTATGCAATAGGTAAAAGTCTTGTCACTATTTTATGTGATAATATTATCTAATCTGTTGAACTATGGACTTTCATGATAAAACTATGAACAATATAAGAGCAAGAGCACATACTATAGCTTACAAGTAGATCCTCTGAAAAATTTCTTTTCCTTGAATCTCTTTTTTTGAGGGAATACTGACAAAATGCCTGCAGATTACAATGGTACATGGGAGATGACAGAAAATAAGAATTTTGAGGGTTACATGAAAGCTCTGGGTAAGTTTTAACTGCTCTATAATCATTTATTGGAAATGATTTTTTTATTTTCCTGCATAAGGAACGTGCACGTAGTAATGGAACTGTAAGATATAAGCTATTATAAAAAAGGGGTAGGATAACCTGGGACCTGCGTGTGAAGATAAGTGATGACTGACACCAACTTTGTTTAATGCCTATAATAAAAGTTCCCTTAGTTTTTGCTACACCCAATGTATTTGATAGCCTACCCATGCAAGTGGAGGGATAATGGTTTGTAATTTTGTAAGGTAACACATATAATAGCAAGTATGTTATTTGGTTTCTGTAATATGTTTGTTAGTGTTTAAATTGGATTTGAGATTATGCATCTATATATTATTTATATCACTTACTGTTTGTTGAAACATGCTGGTGTGCGTTGCTTTCTGTGTTTTCCAGCCAAGTAAAAGATATTCTGACAAAATATTAACACAACACCGAATTAATATAGTTCAATTCTTAACATTTGGTAAACAAATCCATACACAGCCCTCTGCGGAGTGAGAATATGCTTTCCTTTTCACTGATGCTTGAGTTCAGACTGCAAGTAATTTCTGCTTGAGGGGGAAGAATGTGATCCTGATGAAAATGAAGGGAAAAGGGAACATTATTGTTTTGAGGTTAGAGGAAGTGCAACTGTGCCTGCAATAAAGGTGGGGAGTTAGATGTGATGAAATTTAAGAAATGGATCTGTGGCAAGGTAGTTAGATAGCCCCATCCCCTCACCTTTTAAATCTATTCCTCATCTTTTTTTCTCCAGTTCTGTTGAAGGGTCTCGGCCCAAAATGTCGACTGTACTCTTTTCCATCGGTGCTACCTTGTCCGCTGAGTTCCTCCAGCATTTTGTTGTGTTGCTCAGATTTCCAGCATCTGCAGATTTTCTCTTGTCTGTAGATAGATAAGTTTGTTATCTTTGAGAATTGTGGCAGAAGTGTAAAGCTTCAAGGTGTGGTAGATGAGGAAATACTAATGCTGAACTAAACATTTTGCAAGTGATGGTGTGTTTAATCTGTTGAAAGTACAAATATAATGTTAACATTTTTTAAATAAAAAGAAATTCTTACAGTATAATTAATTAATGAAATACAAAATAATCGGGAAGTCCTGGCCTGAATAACCTAAAAAGGCTAAAATCATTACTGTGCCCCCATAACGTGGATCCAGTTTTAACTTTATCTGATTTTTTTGTTGGTTTCTGAAGATCTGTTACTCTGTTGTTTTGCATGATATAGCATTAACCTCAGGGATGCTTGCTTAGTTCACTCATCTACTCTCTCTGCACTCACAAATGTCTGGCTAGGCACAGCTCAAATGCCATCAATACATTTAACAATGACACAGCTGTTGCAGGCAGAATTTCAGCTGGTGATGAGGAGGTATACAGGAACAAGATAGATCAGCTGATTGATGGTGTTCCAGCAAAATCCTTACATTTAACATCAGTAAGACCAAGGAATTGATAGTGGACTTTAGGAAAGAGAAGTTGAGGGAACACATACCAGTCTTTATTGAGGGATCAGAAGTGCAAAGAGTGAGCAGTTTCAAGTTTCTGGGTGTCAACATCTCTGAGGATTGATCCTGAGCCCAACATATTGATGCAATTACAAGAATGCATGACAACAGCTATATTTCATTAAAAGTTTGAGAAGAATTAGTTTGTCACCAAAGACACTTGAAAATTTCTACGGATGTACTGTGGAGAGCATTCTAAATGATCGCACCACCATCTGGTATGGAGGGGCCACTGCACAGGATCAGAAAAAGCTGTAAACTCTGCCAACTCCATGATGAGCACCAGCTCCCTAGCATCCAGGGTATCTTAAAAATGCAACATCCGATTTTAAGGACCCCATCATCCAGGACATGCCCTCTTCTCATTGCTAAGGAGGAGGTACAGGAGCTTGAAGATGCACACTCAAAATTCTTCTTCTTCTTTCCCTCCTCTATCAGATTTCTGAATAATGAATCCATGAAGGCTACCTCAATATTTTACCCTCTCTTTCTGCACTACTTACTCATTCAATTTTCTTTTTTTTATATATATTCGCTATAATTCACACTTTTTATTATATATTGCACTGTACTGTCATTGCAAAACAGCAAGTTTCATGATATATATGTGCCATTGATATTAAACCTACTTCTGATTCTAAACTTGAACAGTCATTAATACAAGGCTGTGTCCGTGTTAAGGCACCACTTCAGGTTGCCTTTGCAGATTTTTGGGCTAACCATTCAACTTCATGTCCAGCTTGTAACATGCCTAAATTGATTAGTCAATGTTCGTCCTAACCCATCAGAATATAAATGCAAATGATTTAATCACAAACAAGAGAACATCTGCAGATGCTGGAAATCTGAGCAACACACACAAAGTGCTGGGGGATCTTAGCAGGCCAGGCGGCATCTATGGAAAAAAGTACAGTGGACGTTTTGGGCTGAGACCACTGCTGGCTTCCTCCGGCATTTTGTGTGCGCTGAATGCAAATAATTCTAACAGTTTCCCATAATGAAAATAAGCTGTTTTTAAAGCAAATTAAAAGTGTTAACCTATGCTTATTTGAGAAGAGAATTCATTCTGAATACACACAATGCTTCTATTGACTAAAATGCCCCATTTTGCATTGTTTTTCTCTCCGGATTAACTGATTTCAAACAGGGAGCCAAGTTGTATTGATAGACTTGACATTATAACAACAATGCAAAAGATATTCACTAACTACTGCTTCATCTCCTAAATGTTCTCTAATGACAATAAATTGCTCAATCAAATGTATATTTTTAAGTAAATCGATCGTACTTTTTCATCTTTTGTCTGCAATGAACACTGAGCAGAAGTGGAATCAGATCATTATTTGAAAAGGGACATGGTGAGTTCCTTTTCTCCATGCTCATTTCTCCCATGCTGTAATGTACATTATATTTTGAGCATGTTAAGCCCTTTAGAAGCATCAGTGGCAGCAGGCCTATTTCACAGGAGAAGTGGGCTGTGAAGATTGCATGTATGTGGAGGTGTGATAATTTGTGTCAACAGTGACAAGTTGTTAGTTAGTAAAGGAGTTCTCAACCTGATTTCAGCTTATAAGGATTGAAAATACATGAATAAACCATTTTCCAAAATGTTGTACCGGTATTTGCTACATGTCTTCCCTATAATGATATAACAAAACAACAATTCTGTCTTTATTTAATCAATGGTTATACCCCTTGAAATATGAGCCCATAATTGTCAAGATCTATTCAAGATTAATCAATAGATCCTATTTTTATGATTCATAACTTGCTTTTTTTCTCATGTGATATGTAGACTCATTATCAAGACCATTCCCATTAACAATAAGTATACCGTACTGGATACTGTTGATGGGGATGACTTACCAGGAATGAGTTGTAGTGGTCCTGCCCCTGGCACAGAGGTTGAACCCTCAACGAGAGAAGAGAGCGATAGTTTTAGGGGATTCTATAGTTAGGGGGGCAGATAGGAGATTTTGTGGGGCAGATTGGGAGTCTCAGATGGTATGTTGCCTCCCTGGTGCCAGGATCCGGGGCATCTCAGATCAGGTGCAGGCTATTCTTGAGAACGAGGGCATGAACCCAGATGTAGTGGTCCATGTAGGGACCAATGATGTAGGTAAGGTGAGTGAGGGGGTCCTGCTTAGAGAGTTCAGGGAGTTAGGAGTGAAGCTGAAGGCAGGACCTCCAGGGTGACACTCTCGGGATTGCTACCTGTGCCACGTGCAAGTGAGGTGAAGAATAGAATAATTATGCACATTAATACGAGGCTGAGAGCATGGTGCAGGAAGGAAGGGTTCAGGTTTCTGGACAATTGGTCTTTGTTCCAGGGACATTGGGATCTGTTTCGAAGGGACGGTCTACATCTGAACCGGAGGGGTATTAACATTCTTGCAGGAGTGTTTGCCAGTGCTGCTCGGGGGGGGGGGGGGGGGGTTAAACTAGATGTGCAGGGGGCAGGGATCCAGATCCAGAAGGTTGGTCAGAAGGAGCATGGGATTAAATGTGTAGAAGGTTTGTGTGATCTTGAGAAGGTCATCAAAATTCAGGGTGCAATTAGCCCGATGGAAGTTCAAGGAGCTGGGTTAGGTACAGTAGACAGTGTTTTAAGCAAAGAGAGGAGGAATGGGCTAAGAATTCTATACTTGAATGCGCATAGTGTCAGAAATAAGACAGATGAGCTTGAAGCTCAGATGAAAATGGGGAACTACGATATTGTTGGGATAACGGAGACATGGCTGCAAGGGGATCAGGCCTGGGAATTGAGTGTACCAGGGTATACGTGCTATCGTAGAGACAGAAATATGGGAAGAGGGGGTGGGGTGGCCCTGTTGGTGAGGAATGAGATTCAGCAAGAGGTGACTTGGGAACAGGGAAAGTAGAGTCTGTGTGGATTGAGCTGAGGAACAGTAAGGATAAAAAGACCCTAATGGGTGTTGTGTACAGGCCCCCAAACAGTAGCGTGGATATTGGGTACAAGTTGATTAGGGAGTTAACATTGGCATGTGCTAAAGGTAATGCAGTCGTTATGGGAGATTTCAACATGCAGGTGAACTGGGAGAATCAGGTAGGTGCTGGACCCCAGGATAGGGAGTTTGTGGAGTGTCTAAGGGATGTATTTTTGGAACAGCTTGTGCTTGAGCCAACCAGGAATGAGGCTATTTTGGACTTGGTGATGTGTAATGAACAGGAATTGATAAGTGATCTTGAAGTAAAGGAGCCATTAAAAAGAAGTGATCATAACATGATAAGTTTTTATCTACAATTTGAGAGGGATAAGGGCAGATCAGAGGTGTCAGTGTTGCAATTAAATAAAGGAGACTACGGAGCCATGAGGGAAGAGCTGGCCAAAGTTAAATGGGCAGATGCCCTGGCAGGAAAGACAGTGGATCAGCAGTGGCAGATATTCTTGGGCATAATACAAAAGATGCAAAAGCAGTTCATTCCAATGAGAAGGAAGGATTCAAAGAGGGGGAAGGGGCCACAGTGGTTGACAAAGGAAGTCAGAGATTGTATAGCATTAAAGAAAAAGAAGTATGACAGGGCTAAGATGAGTGGGAATACAGATGATTGGGAAAGTTTTAAGGAACAGCAGATCTTAACTAAAAAAAGCAATACGGAGAGAAAAAAATCAGGTATGAGCTCAGTCTAGCCAGGAATATAAAAGGGGATAGCAAAAGTTTTTTTTAGCTATGTGAAGAGAAAGAAGATAGTTAAGAACAATGTTGGCTCCTTGAAGAATGAATTGGGAGAAATTGTTATGGGAAACAGGGAAATGGCAACAGAATTTAATGTGTACTTTAGATCTGTCTTCACCAGGGAGGACACAAGCAATCTCCCAGATGTATGGATGGGCCAGGGTCATAAGATATCAGAGGAATTGAGACAGATTGACGTTAGGAAAGAAACTGTGATGAGTAGACTGGTAGGACTGAAGGCTAATAAATCCCCGGGTCCAGATGGTCTGCATCCAAGGGTTCTAAAAGAGGTGGCTCAGGAAATTGCGGATGCATTGGTAATCATTTTCCAATGTTCCTTAGATTCAGGATCAGTTCCTGAAGATTGGAGAGTGGCTAATGTTATCCCACTTTTCAAGAAGGGAGGGAAGGAAAAAACGGAGAACTATCGCTGTTAGCCTAACGTCAGTCGTGGGGAAGATGCTTGAGTCCATTATTAAGGACGAAACAGTGGCACATCTTGATGGCAGAAATAGGATTAGGCCGAGCCAGCATGGATTTACCAAGGGCAAATCATGCTTGACTAATCTGTTGGAGTTTTTTGAGGGTGTAACAAGGATGTTAGACGAGGGTAAGCCAGTGGATGTTGTGTACCTAGATTTTCAGAAGGCATTCGATAAGGTGCCACATAGGAGATTGGTGAGTAAAATCAGAGCTCATGGCATTGGGGGCAGGGTTTCAACATGGATAGGAAACTGGTTGGCAGATAGAAAGCAAAGGGTAGCAGTGAATGGGTGTTTCTCGGACTGGCTGGAGGTGACTAGTGGGGTACCACAGGGCTCTGTATTGGGACCACAGCTCTTTACAATTTATGTCAACGATTTAGAAGAGGGCATTGAAAACTATATCAGCAAGTTTGCTGACGATACTAAACTGGGTGGCAGTGTGACATGCGAAGAGGACGTTAGGAGAATACAGGGAGACTTGGATAGGCTGGGTGAGTGAGCAGATACTTGGCAGATGTCATTCAATGTGAATAAATGTGAAGTTATCCACTTTGGAAGCAGGAACAAGAGGGCAGAGTATTGTCTGAACGGTGTAGAGTTAGGTAAGGGAGAAATGCAAAGAGACCTAGGAGTCCTAGTTCACCAGTCAATGAAGGTGAATGAGCAAGTGCAACAGGCAGTGAAGAGGGCAAATGGAATGTTGGCCTTTGTTACAAGGGGAATTGAGTACAAGAGCAAGGATGTCCTTTTGCATTTGTACAGGGCCCTGGTGAGACCACACCTGGAATATTGTGTACAGTTTTGGTCTCCAGGTTTAAGGAAGGACATTCTGGCAATTGAGGAAGTGCAGCGTAGATTCACTAGGTTGATTCCTGGGATGGCAGGGCTGTCTTACGCAGAGAGATTGGAGAGATTGGGCTTGTACACACTGGAATTGAGGAGATTGAGAGGGGATCTGATTGAAACATTTAAGATAATTAAAGGATTTGATAGGATTGAGGCAGGAAATATGTTCCAGATGTTGGGAGAGTCCAGTACCAGAGGGCATGGATTGAGAATAAGAGGTCAGTTATTTAAAACAGAGTTGAGGAAGAGCTTCTTCTCCCAGAGAGTTGTGGAGGTGTGGAATGCACTGCCTCGGAAGACGGTGGAGGCCAATTCTCTGGATGCTTTCAAGAAGGAGCTAGATAGATATCTGATGGATAGGGGAATCAAGGGATATGGGGACAAGGCAGGGACTGGGTATTGATAGTGAATGATCAGCCATGATCTCAGAATGGCGGTGCAGACTCGAGGGGCCGAATGGTCTACTTCTGCACCTATTGTCTATTGTCTATTATCTCAGTGTACTAAATTTGATTGCACTGATGGGAAAGTTCACAATATCATGTAATGTTGTAGCAATTTGATTTAACACCATACATGTGGTTTGAAGACTGTTTTCTGAGCTTATGCATGAACATTTACCCAGTTAGAGCCATTCAGCAGGTCACACAGCACCGACGGAAAGAGAAACAGAGTACAGATTTCAGGTTGAAAGTGCCTTGTCAGAAGTGGAAACAATGAAGATCTTTCATGACTTCTGATGAACTTTTTTCAACATGAAGCATTGACTTTGCATCTCTTTTTGCCAATCTAGTCCAATGTACTGAGTGTTTCCAGCTATTTTGTTTTCATTTTATCTTCCCAGCATATGCAGTTATTTTATTTTTATTGCACGAAGATGTCTATTATTTTTCCATAGCATCTTTAGAGTTGGGTTAGCACACAAGTTAACACATCAGGTCTCATGTGATGTCTCATCCCCATATCATTTGGTTGAGATCTGTGGGAAGCATTGGATCAAAGTGGAGATTAGTGTTTTCCTATTTCAATGTCACATCTATAATGACTACAGTCTGAATATCCCAGTATTGAGTTGCCAATATGAAGTATGGCCTTGAACCGTAATCCTTTACTATGGTCACCATGGAAATAAACAAATATTGGAGTAACGGATTGGCTTCCTTCATAAGCCAAATTACTCTGAAGTTTTTTTTTACCGCTGCAAGGTCGAGTGACCTCTGAGAGCAATTATTAAGAATATGTTTAATTTTTTCACCATTAATGTCATTTCCCTTTATTCCTCATAAAATAATAATTTGACCTTCTCATTAATATGAAAATTAACATTATATAAATTGCAATTTGAAATGTAGCACACTGAACAGTAGCCAAGGAAATCTGATCAAAAGTAAAAGAGGGTGATTTCACTTCATCTACAAATAAAAATTCTTGTTTAATGAGAACCTTTCCATCCAGGGAATTCTGGGACAGACTAAAGTGAACTGTGCCTAAATCGCTGATTAAAGGGCAAATTTGAACAATCAGTGGCAGGTCACAAATTTTTGCAATCGTTATCCACTTAATAGTGAGAAGGGAATTTCATATTAAACTACCTTAATAATAATCATGCAAATAAGGTCATAATTAAGTCATAGCAATATGGAAAATATAGGAAAGATCTTTGCATCCAGCATACAACTATATTGGGGGCATTTTAGAAATGAAACATGAGTGAAGTAACCCACTTTACACAATCACTTCCACTCTGGTGCGTCAGGATAAGGTACACAGGATATCATCTCATTGCTACATTGTGGGTTCTACCCACTACCAACAGAGAGAGCCCACACTTACAGAACAGCAATATGTTAAGTGAATGTAAAACAGGGAAATATTTTCTGTTTTTTGTGCCAATTGAATTAAATATCTGAACATCTAAGGGTTATAGAGGAGATAAAATTACTTTTGGGAGACCCAGTCTTGAGCAGACATCTATAGAGCTTGGACAGCCCAAATATGAGCAAGAAAAGAAACTGCTAGGTGCTCAACCTGCGAGGAATTGCTGTGACCAAGCATGGCAATATTCCACATCCATATAGGGGTGCCTCCCCAACGAGATTAAAAGCCCTCCTTCCAATTATAACTGAGCTGGGCGTCAAGTATTCAATGTGATGAATACATGGTTACGGCAACCTTAATGAGGCTATATTTCAGCTAGAAGAGTCTAAATAATATGAGCTAGTATCTATTTTTAAGTGTAAAATGTGTTGTTAGAATTAACTGTAACCCACCATGTTAAACCGACATTTATAATTTGGCCACTAAAGAAGCCTTTTACTTCATGCAGACAAAATGACCTGGAGTTATCCACGTAGACATAATGAGATGAAAATTGATAAGGAGACAATGGAAGAAATGTTAGAAAGTATCCAAAAGCATAAACAAAGAGTTAAGTTATAAGCAGAATATAAACAGGTTAAGTACAAAAAAGGAGTTCAGAGAGTCATTTTTAGTATTTTGAGCCTAGTTCTGATGACGTTGATCCATTTGTGGAATAGTAGGAACATGAGTTACACATAGACCCAAAGCTCATGATTATACACTGAATAACCTGGTGCATCCTCGGTTATATCTCTCACAGAAGATAGTGGTACGCAGAGAAGGCAGGAGGATGGGGTTGACTAAACTTAAACTTAAACAATGGTTGAATGGCAGAACATAATTAATGAGTGAATGGCCTAATTTTGCTCCTATATCTAAAGTCTTTTGGTCCTAGTTATAGGCCTAGAGGAGCTGCTAGTAAACATTGCCCCAACTTTGTAACCAATCCCCACATGATGACTGCTGCACACCCACCAACTTCACCTCATCCCATAACTCCATTAGTTTCTCTATAACTGCCCACTTCCAAATAATCACTAAACACAAAATTCTTGACAAACAACAGAAGTGAGAAATCTGAAACAAAAACAGAAAATGCCAGCAAGTCAGGCAATAGCAGAACAAATGGTAGGTCTGTTTATCGTTCCACTGATTCTACCCAATCACTTAATATAAAGATTGCGGTCTTATGCCACAGAATTACCGTGGGTTCTAGGTGGGGGATCTATTGAAGACCTTCCTGACGTTCAATGAAATTTTATAACCATAACTCCATCCCAGAACTGACAGAATTTGCTATTGATTTAGTAAAATAATGATTAACATTTAATCTGATGAACGTCTGCCGTCTTTCCTAGGCAAGTAAGACATTCACTTTAATCACAGATGATTTCAGCAAATGTGGCTGGGAAAGAAATAGGACAAAACCTTTAGTGAGATTTTTTGAGCTATTGTACCTTAAGATATGAATAAATTGCTGGATTTGCTAAGGCTGGCCAGCAAGCTTATTAAATGAAATAAATGCTTCCCCAGCAGACAGTGTTAGCAAGTCTGATAAATTATTCTGGGGTTGCTGCTGGCTGTATGATTCCCACTGCTCTGAAGTACATGCTCCAGAAAAAAAAATGTCAAACTTCAAAGCAGGATGGCGTTAATTTAAATCAGAATTTATAATCAGTCATTTATTTCTGATTTATCCTATGCATGTTTCCAACTGACAATGTCAACACAATTCTACCCTGTAGTTCTCTGAGGTTTTCCACAAACCTGTTTCTTTCAAGACTAATACAGCAAACCAAGTAATTTAGTCACTTAATAAGGCTTGTGAGTTTCTCTCTCTCTGAATAATAGTGCGTATCAAATGACAATTGTACAAATAACTAGACTATACTTTGCTAAGAACATGCAGTGAAAGAGTATTGAAGTTGAGGTATTCACTGATGAATATTGTCATTGAAACAATGTAAGAGTATGCTGTCAATCAATTTACTTATATATGCTTTATTTATTTTAAACCAACCACAATGCAGCTCTCCTTAATGGACTGAACTGTACATTCTAATATTAGTGCATTTTGACATGTAGATTTGCTTGATCTGAGGGATTAAATTCATTTTTCTTTTTTTAGTGAATCAGGTGTAGGTTTCTTCCACATTGAACTATGATGAATGGACAACAGACACCCCATACAGTAATTGGATAAGTACAAGGGAAAGAAACAAATAAAAGTTCAATGTTAGCATTGTTAGATTATACTGAATAATAAAATAAAAGTTCAAAATTCAAGGTTAGTTAAATATCAAATTACATATACTGCACCATAAACTACTTTGAGATTCATTTCTTGCAGTTGTTTACAGTAAAAGCAAAAAATACAATAGAGACAATGAAAAATTGCAAACAAAAACAGCCCATGAGCAAAAGAAGGAGAAACTGTAATAAATACATAAATAAACAAATAATACTGAGAACATGAGTTGTAGAGTCCACACTGGTTCAGGAGCTTGATGGTTGAAGAGCAATAACTGTTCCTGAACCTGGTGGTTTGAGGCCCAGGGCTCCTCCTTGATGGCAGCAACAAGAGTAGAGCATGGTCTGGATGGTGGGGGTCCTTGATGATAGATGCTGCCTTTTTTGTGGCAGTTCTCCTTGTAGATGTGCTCAATGGTGAGGATAACTTCAAATGTGATGAAGTGGGGCTGTATCCATCAGTCTTTGGAGACATTTCCATTCTCAGGCTTTGGAGTTTCCATACCTGGCCATACCTTGTCAATACTGACTCTGCAGAAGTGTCTAAGAAATTAGAGGGGCTATCATGCCTTGTTTGTGATAGTACTTATGTTGTGGACCCAGGACAGATCCCCTGACATGATAACACCAAGGACTTTAAAGTTACTGACCCTCTGCACTGCCAATACCCTAATGAAAGACTGGCCTCCAATTTCTTCCTCCTGTAGTCAATAATCTGCTCTTTAGGTTTGCTGCCATTGAATGAGAGTTTGTTGTTGTGGCACCATTCAACCAGATTTTCAATCTCCCTCCTATATGTCAATTCATCACTATCTTTGACTTGGCCAACAATGGTCGTTTCATCTACAAACTTAAAAATGCCGTTGAATCTGTACTTAGCTGTTCAGTCAGAGGTGTAAAGCAAGCAGAGCAGGGGGATAAACATGCATCCTTGTGGTGCATCTGTGCCTTGCAATTCAGTCCAACAGAGTAGTGTTAAACCTGCTGTACAGCAGCACCTGGCATATAGTACAAAAATACGTATATACCAAGGCTAGCATAACCAGACTTTGGAAACAGAGGAGATTGTGCAGCTGCTACTAAAGCAGAATTGAATTTAAAGAAAACTGAGTATAAAATTCAACAAATAGCCTGCTACTTTGAAAATAAAGTCAATTTTTGTCAATAAATTATTCAGAAATAAATAAAGATACAACCAAAAACAAAAACACTGAAATTGCAGTTGGTGCATCCCCTTTGCAGGCTGCTATCACACAAGGCTGTACCATCTCCTTAGTACACCTCTGGAGTACTGAATCCATTCCATTTTATTTTATTGAGATACAGCAAAGTAACAGGCCCTTCCTACCCATGAGCCTGCACCACCCAATTATACCCAATTGACTAGTAATCTTACTAACCTGTACATCTTTGGAACGCGGCAGGGAACGAAAGCTCAAAGAGGAGACCTATGTGATCACAGGAAAAACATGCAAACTGCTCACAAATAGTGGCAGGAATTGAACTCAGGTCAGTGATGCGGTAATAGCATCACGCTAACTGCTGTGCTACCGTGCCGGCCTAAAGTTGTAAAGGAGGTTATTACATACTATGATCTCATTGGTCAACTGTCAATGGTACAAAGCATTCTCAATAGATCACAACTGACTGGATATACATGGTAAACTGACTCAAGATGTAGTCTCAGAGTGGTGTGAAGAATTAGTTCTTGACTGCGATCAAAATCAAGACTGATGGGCTTCTGGATATTAGAAGAATCAATGAATATGTCTAACATGCAGGAAAAAGCTATTGAGCTAGAGTTCAGTCATGATCTTGTTGAATGGTGAAGCAGGGTTAAAGAGCTGAATGGTATAATCCTGTGTCTACCTCTTACCTTTTTGTGCTCCTTAGAAATGTTCTTTGTTCCCTTAAACATCAGATTGGGGCCAGGAATACTGTTTAGAGGAGACAGGACATTAAATAGCTAGAGGATGGTACATCCAGGGTGAATTGGGTCTGGGGATTGTGAAAGTGATGCTTCATTTCAGTTATGAGAAGGAATGCCCTCAGCATTGCTGATGTGCCCCACCCATGCCCTGCTCATGCTGTGCTGCTATTGGATCTATCTCCCATCTGACCTATTGATGGAAAATGGATCACGTTGCCTGAGACAATATGTGTACATCTGCAGAAAAGAGATGGAGGGTGGGGAAGGAAGAAATGCAGCCACTGTGGCCTTTGTCCTGCTGGCTGTCCTTGTGTGTGTCCAATTCATGTTGTGCTCAGAACTTGGGGTTACAATTACCAACATGTGCTGAGATGCAGTGAGAGATGGGTCAGGCAACATGGCCAGTGAATGTTCCTTTCAGTCGTTTGCACTGCGTCACCTGACCATTGTGCAGAAGCAACCTTTTTCTACTAGTAAATCAGGCTGTGCTTTGTACAGGATGCTCAAGACCCTGTATGAAAAGGAGATAGTTGGATAATTCTCCAAATAGATTGTCAAAGTCATTTCAATTGAATTCAAATTCAAAGCACATTTATTATCAAAGAATGGAAAAATTATACACCTTGAAATTTGACTGCTTATAGGCAACTACAAAGCCAGAAACTCTAATAACCCAATTTAAAAAAAGACCAAAAACACAAAAGATCTGATGAGAAAAACCGATCTCATCATCAGTCAAACAGATTATAAATTCTTTCATTGATGTTTCAAAGGAGGTTCAGGAAAATGATTCCAGGGTTAAATGTCATATGAAGAATTTTTGATGGCTCTGGGCCTATATTCACTAGAATTCAGAAGAATGGGCAGTAACCTCTTTGAAATCTATTGACTACTGAAAGGCCTTGATAGTGTGCATGTGGAGACGATGTTTCATGTGTGTGTGTGTGTGAGAGAGAGAGAGAAAAAAACACACATCATGTAAACAATACAAGCAAGCCAACAGCATCCCGAACCAGACTGTGTTTCCAGATCCACTCTCAGAGCAGCCAAAGTAGGCCCAGATCAAGCTTTGGTTGCCATTTTTCACACCAGTGGAGCAGAAATGAGCAGCAGCCTGATCAGTTCACAGCCTTGGCGCTGAGGAGAAAGGAATAAACTTCGGTGCCAGATTAAGCAAAATCAGCCCAAACCTCACCTCCGTACCCGACACTCAGGCTTCCAGCCTATCTGTGCCAGTGTTTAAATTGTGCAAGCAACCAGTAGTGCCACGTTGCAGGACTTGGATCCAGGCACCCCAATACACCTGGGCCACCCAGCCTGAAGCTGTTCTTGATTTCACCAAATTAGCTTGGTGCTTAAAACGATGCAACCTCACAGCCAGGCTGGGTGAATGGGTGTTGAAAATTACCCGTGTCAACTCCTCTCCAAATCGCTCACTCCATCTCCAGTAGCATTACAAATTCCATCTCCATCTGGGGCTCAATCACATTGCACCTTGCAGTACCCCCTCACGGCTCATCCCCCGAACCAACCTCGCCTCCACCTGCCTCCTCACTGTCTGCAGCAATTTGCTTCACAAAAGATGTTATAAGTAATGTTTTTAGTCGAATGTCTTGCCTTATGATTTGCAAGTGAGCTGTTGCACATCTTTGGTAGTGCCATTTTAAGCTGGAAGTACAATACATCATAAGACCATAAGATATTAGAGTTGAATTAGGCCATTTGGCCCATTGGGTCTGCTCTGCCATTTCATCATAGCTGATGCAATTTTTTCTCAGCCCCAATCTCCTACCTTCTGCCCGTATCTCTTCATACTCTGACCAATCAAGAATCTATCAACCTCTGCCTCAAATATATATAAAGACTTGGCTCCCACAGCAGCCTGTGGAAACAGAATTCCACAGATTCACCATCCTCTGGCTAAAGAAATTCCTTGTCATCTCCATTTTAAAAGAGTGCCTCTCTATCTGAGGCTGCGTCCTCTGGCCTTAGATGCTCCCACCACAGGAAACATCATCTCCACATGCACTCTATCAAGGCCTTTCAGTTGTCGATAGATTTCAATGAGGTTACTGCTCATTCTTCTGAATTCTAGTGAATATAGGCCCAGAGCCATCAAATACTCTTCATATGACAAGTCGTTTAACCCTGGAATCATTTTCCTGAACCTCCTTTGAAGCATCAATGAAAGAACTTATAATCTGTTTGACTGATGATGAGATCGGTCTTTCTCATCAGATCTTTTGTGTACAGCCAGAGCCTCATTGCTCCTTCTGCTGCCATCAGAGCAGCAACGTGGGAATGAGACAGCCAGCTATCTCTTTCTGGAACATTGATCTGGAAATGGTGCAGTGTTTATTATCGAGATTCATCATGCAGAGATGTGTAGCACCAGGCTGTATAGTGTGATAAATAAGAGCATTATCAGCTCAAGGCACCCTCTGGACTGCCTGAATCATGTTGTTTATGCATCAGTCCATGTCAAAACATTTCCAAATTCCAGGACCACATGCTGAGGAACACACTGAAACACATTGTCTGTAAAGGAAAAGTCAATAGCATGCTGATGGCATAAGTCAGTGGATTGACATGGCTTGTACTGAGAATGCTGACATATGAAAATGTATGAAATGCATTACACATCCTGATAATTCATCATCCTATTGTTTGGAAATCCCGATTGACTAATATCTGGTCACCTAGTTCTGTTTTCCATATCTTGATAGCCATGGTTCCTTCATTCCTGGGTTCCCATTCCCACTCTCCTTTGAAAGTTACTGGGCTTTGTTACCATGTACATTTCAGACTCACTGGACTTCATTACCATGTTCCCCTTAACCTAACCTGCTTAGCTTGAAAATTCATTCTACAACTATATAACATCAAAATAGAAGTAAATTAAAAGTGTGTTTGAGTAGAAGTAGAAATGATATCCAACCGTCTGGAATATCTGCTTGTCCAGGACATCAAAGTCCTGAGGGTGTTGGACCACCACGGTTTCATTGTACTTCAAAATTTTATGAACAAAATATAGTTTTATAAAACAGAGTAGACTTATGCCCACCAGCCAGTTTTGCTTTTCTTTTACTCCACAGCAGCCTCTTGTATAGTTGATGTGTCTTTCATGGAGAGGATGCTTTAAGGTTACAACCTGCTGCCAAAGTTGTCTTATAGGATCAATGAGGCCATTGCAGTCTCCACAGCCAACTGCCAATGCATTCATGTAGGCCCCACTTTCACTCACCAAAATGGGGAAAAACTAGCCAACAATTTTTAAAGGTAAATTTAATCAATTTTGGGGGTTCACAATTGGGCATTGGGACTAAATACATCACATATTTAAGTGGATAAATTCCAGTGAACATCAATACAGTTATTTTTTTCACTGTACCTATTTTCAACCATTTGTAATTAAACAGTACCAAGCTATTTCAAATATTTTAATAGTTTTCAAAGAAAAATTGAAAAAAAGAAGTCTGGGAGACCATTTCGCTAAACACCTACGCTCTGTCTGCCAGAGAAAGCAAGATCTCCCAGTGGCCATGCATTTCAATTCCACATCCTATTCCTATTCTGATATGTCTATCCATGGCCTCCTCTACTGTCAAGATGAAGCCACACTCAGGTTGGAGGAACAACACTTTATATACCGGCTGGGTAGCCTCCAACCTGATGGCATGAACATTGACTTCTCTAACTTCCGTTAATGCCCCTCCTTACCCCATCCCTGACATATTTAGTTTTTTCCCCCTCTCCTCTTTTTTTTCTCTCTCTCTGTCTGGCCATCACTCTGACTGTTCTCCATCTCCCTCTGGTGCTCTCCTTCCCCTTTCTTTCTCCCTAAGCCTCCCATCCCATGACCCTTTCCCTTCTCCAGCTCTGTATCCCTTTTGCCAATCACCTCTCCGGCTCTCAGCTTCACCCCACCCCCTCCAGTCTTCTCCTATCATTTTGCACTTCCCCCGCCCCCCACTACTTTCAAATCTCTTACTATCTTTCCTTTTCAGTTAGTCCTGACGAAGGGAATCAGCCCGAAACGTCGACAGCGCTTCTCCCTATAGATGCTGCCTGGTCTGCTGTGTTCCACCAGCATTTTTGTGTGTGTTGCTTGAATTTCCAGCTTCTGCAGATTTCCTCATGTTTGCATTCTAAAATTTTGTTTAATTATGCTCATTCCTGGCTCATTTGACATTCCTAGCTTATTCCTACATTTGGTGATAAGCAAAAAAAAATGTGTAAATGTTTAAGCAGTTTTTACCCTTGGGGCTGATTGCACTCAAAACAGCATATCTATCCACCTCTTACCCTTTATGTGTAAGCCTCTCTCATACGTTATGTAAATCAATGCAAAATCAAAGTTCAAAGTTGAAAGTAAATGTCTTAACAATATACATATATGTCACCATATACTATCCTGACATTTATTTTCTCTCAAGCACTTACAGGAAAATTTAAAAAAATTACAATGGAGTTCATGAAAAACCATACATAACAAAGACAACCAATGTGCAAAAGAGGACAGAACTGGCAAATAATAAACTTTAAAACGTAAATAGATAATACTGAGAACATGAGTTGTAGAGTTCTTGAAAGTGAATCCATGGCTTGTGCAGTCAGTTCAGTGTTGGGATGAGTGAAGTTATTCACACTGGCTCAGGAGCCTGATGGTTGAGGGGTAGTAACTGTTCCTGATCCTGGTGGCTCCTGTACCTTCTTCCTAATGGCAGCACCAAGAGAATAGCATGGCCTGGATGGTTGGGGGTAGTTCTTGTTGATGGATGCTGATTTTTCTGTGGCAGCACTCCCTGTAATCACGCTCACTGATGATGAGGGCTTTGCTTGTGATGGACTGTACTCTATCAACCAACTCTTGCAAACATTTCTGTTCCTGGCATTGGTGTTTCCATACCAGGCTGTGATGCAACCAGTCAGGATACTCTCTACACTTAATCCTGAAGTAGTGGGGCTGTCAAGGAAACTCATGTCAGCAAACCTTTAGTTTGAACTATTTTTAATAATGGAGGGAAAATGCAGATTATAACTACCACATTGTTAGTTAACCTTGCAAAGATTCTCAAGATGAAAAATCATGATAGGTTGTTGGCACATGGCTGAAAGTTTGGAGCATTGGACTATTAGCAATATTGGCACTGTGCAAACTGAAAATAAAATCTCTTATAAATATGAAGCTGAAAGTCAACTGTACCTTTGCAGAATCAGTGGCTATTTTATTAATCACAGAACATTTCTCAAGATCAATATTTAACATTTAATTCTTTTGAAGTTAGATTCCTGGGAAATTTAACAGTACAGTTTATAGGCTCAATGGCCTCTTTATTCTGTACCTAATAAAGTGGCCTCTGAGTATATGTTTGTGGTTTTCTGTAGTCCATCCATTCAAGGTTCAAAGTGTTGTACATTCAGAGTTGCTCTCTGCATACCACTGTTGTAACATTATTTGAGTTATTGCTGCCTTCCTGTCAGCTTGAACCTGTTTGGCCATTCTCCTCTGACCTCTCATTAACAAGGTTTTCACCCACAGAACTGCCGCTCACTGGATTTTGCTTTGTTGTTTTTTTTTTGCATTGTTCTCCATAAATTCTAGAGAGTGTTGAATGTGAAACTCCCAGGAGATTAGCAATTTTTGAGATACTCAAACCACCAACAATTATTCCGTGGTCAAAATCACTTCCTTCCCCATTCTGATGTTTGGTCAGAGCAACAACTAAACCTCTGCATGTTTTCATGCTTTGAGTTGCTGCCACACAATTGGTTGATTAGATATTTGTATATGTACAGGTCTACCTAATAAATTGGTCACTGTGCTTGTAGACATGGTCTGAACAATCAACAAGATAAAAAATTGCATTTAGAAATAACAGAATTTACTAAGTCACGAGATACACTTGGAATGACCGGGGAAACATTTGGTATTGCATGTTTCCATATCTAACACAGTATTATCTTGTTTAGCCCTCGATAAATGATGGCACTTACATCACTGTAGCTCTTAGCACTTTAAATCAGAGTCAGTGTTGATTTAAGAATAACAATAATCCATCCAATCTGCCTTACCCCAACTGCTATTGATTCTCTTCTTAAAATGAGGCACTTTACCATTTATTCAGTTTATTTATAACAAAGAGCAACTTGCATTCAGTATTTACTCTTAATGCAGTAAAACAGCTCAAACATCTCACTACGATATTATGAGATAAAATTTAATACTGACTCCATTCAGAAGATGTGACCAAAAGTGGCTATAGAGATAAGATTTAAGGAGTATCTTGAAGGCAGAGAGGATAAAAGCTTCACCAAGGGAACTTGGCAAGTGTCGATGATGTTATTGGTACCAATGATATGCAAGAACTGGAGGAGTTCTCAGACCTGAAGGCTTGCATTGCTGTTGAAGATTACAGAGGCAGAAAGAGGTGAGGCCATTAAAAAGATTTGCAAACATGGAGGTAGATTTTACAATTGATTCATTGCTTTATATCATCAAGCAAAGAGTCAAATGGTGCGTGAAATTTGGTGTGATTTTAGAAAGTATCATCGAACCTTTGGATGATTTTGAGTTTATGGAATGTATCAGATGGGAAGGTGATCAGAGGAGTCCAATTAAAAGGAAATAATATCATTGATCAAGGTTTCAGCTGCAGAGAAACTGGGGTACTTGTGTTTCTTTGATTTGCATGTAGTTGAAATATTACAGCTTTACTTTTTTTAATTAAAGCCAGAGGAATCCACTCTGAGAAACAAAATTTTGAAAGAAGACTTGGCATCCTTTACAGCCAAAAGGGAGTGAAATCCATCTGAACTAATGCTGCTGCAAACCTATTCCACAAGGCATTTGTGGTTGAAATTGGCATCACGTTAAATTTGAATGCATTGTACTTCATCTTGGAGGTCCAAGAGCAACTAATATTGAAATGAGTACAATATTTCTGCCAGGAAAATTAAAGCAATAGGATAACTGCTATAACTGATTTTCTCAGCATTTTATTTACTGGATTAAGAGTGGTTTGCTCATGCACAAGAACACATTAATTGAATCTTAATTTTAAAATCTAATCCACACAGTCTTCAAAGATAGTGATTTGTATTCCAGTCAAAGAGGCATCTTCTCACCAATTTATTCCCTTCAGGTTAGCCAGAAGAAGTCTCTCTGAGTGTGGTTCTGTGCATACCAGCTATACCTTCTCTGCTTCTACACTATTAAGAATTTTAGTGATTTGATCATGGGAAGTCTTTAATCGTTTCTTTTTAGCAAGGACATCTGAAATGGAAATCTTGCTTCTCTTTTGTCTCTTCATACCTGATTACTGAGGACAATTGTAAAACTTCAATTGCCTGAAGAATCTTTATTTTCCATCTGGGTCAGTTACACATTGTCTTTACCTTGTGAACCATGGGGTGTAGTACCTGACATTGGAAATAGTGTTGTGCTTAGATTCTGCCTATTGATGGCAAAGGCAGCAGAATCAGAAGTTCATGTTAGCTACTTGTTTAGATTAACATTGTGTACTAAACAGCTGTTGAGTGGCTAATAGTACTTTTAAAACAACCTGCATTTCCTAAAGGGGGTGGAATATATTGTGGAAATCATACTGAGTACCATCAAAGAAAGGCACATCTTGGGAGAGAGAGGGATTCATTGCTTTAAGCTGGCACTTTGGTGAAGAAGATAAAGAATGTGAACTGTTCTTTATTGACAGGAAACCAGAAGGCATGCCAGGCAGGTAAATACAAGACAGTGGGAGGACAAAACAGAATGGTCCAAGGCAGGAGCCAACTTGAGGTCATGGATGCAGGACCACTAATAGGTCACACACTTAACAACAATGCAAGTATCACATACTGATAAAAGTTGTATCACTTGGAGAGGAATCTGCAAGTGATGGTGTTCCCAAAGGGCTGCCTTTGTACAGGTAACAAGGCAGAAGAAAGCAAATGTAGTGGATTTATGCATAGTACACACTGACTCACTGTGCACTAGTGGTGAAGGGAATGAATGTTTAAGATGGCGGATGAGGTTCCATTAAAAATGAGAAGCTTTTGTCTTGGATTTTGTTGACACTGCATCCATTTAGGCAAGTGGAGAGAATTTTTGCACATTCCTGACTTGTGTCAGTCCCCTGGAATGCTGGCTAGATGTCTACCATACTTTCATTTCTATTAACCCCTCATCCACAAATTACGATTTCATCATGAGGTGGCTAAATTACTGGATTGTAACTCAAAGGCATGGACTAAGTATCCTGAGCTGAAAACTCAAACCCCACCCTGACAACCATGGGATTTTAAACTCAGTTAAGGATGATTGAGAGCTTTTCTTTTAAATAGCAGCATCGGCTAGCTCATGACTGGGAAATACTGGTATGAGGTTAACAAAAATCATTTGATTCATCAAAAGTCCTTATTTGAGAAAGCTATCCTCAGCTAATCCAGACTACGTCTGACGCTGGGTCCACAGAAATGTGTTGGCCTCTGAGATCACCTAAAAACTGTTTTGTGGAATGATAACTCCTATGTTTTGGAACAGAACAATGTAAAAAATTGTTGCAAGCTTAGTTAAAGATGGGCAATAAATGTTGGTTTTGCCATTGGCATTTTCATCTTGAAAAATGAATAAACAAAATGAAACAAAACATTTAATTTCACAGAGATCATTAATATTTTCTCCCTTTACATCTGTCATACTGTACCTGCATTTTATATTTACTCCTTAGGTGCAGCGTCTGCATCATCCATACCTTTTGAAGATGATTGAAGTACAGAACTCGGAGTCATGCCCCTTTTTCTGTCACCATGCACAGATATTCTTCTTGGTCACTAATAGTCCCCCATTGTACTTCATGCATTTAAATATCATTGGCATTTCCTTGATTTCACTAAAAATATTTATTGATATTCTTTAAGCTATCAACTTTGGCATTGTTAAATCTTAGCCTAGTGAAATGGACTCACTGCATTTTAGAAATTTTATTCTTGCCTACCTTCCTATTTTTTCATAACAACTGCATTATCATCAACAATGCTAATGCTTTTCCAAACATATTTTTTTTGCCTATCTAACTAGCTTCCTGAATTTCCCTCACTATAATTGTTATAAACTGCTGAGAAAAAGTTCTAAGAATTAATATTTTAAGAATTCATCACTTATGCTACCATTTTCTTTCTTTCCCAGTTAATTGTAATAAGATCACATGACTGGTCTTCCAGCCTGAACCTGTCTACTTGAGAATTGTTTTGGATATAACTGTGGAAGTAATACCTCACACTCCTTTAAAAATGTTACTTTTGGACATTCAGTTTTATGTAAAGCAGGTTCTTCCAGCACTGAACTGTATTAGTTACTTAGGATGTGCGACAAAATAGTACTAGGAGCGATTGTGTGTGTTACACCGCCCCTGGTGCAGGTGAGCCAGACACCAGAGAAGTTCTACTTGTGTACACAAAATAATCTTTCTCAGCTGGTGAAAGATTAACAGCTGGTTCTGACTTTCCCAGTACGGTGTGCAAAGCAGGTTTATACTTAGTCATTGCAATATTCTGTTGGTGCAACACTAGTTATTCTAACTGCAACAGTTAAATTTCTTGGTTAGATTGGATCACTAGAGCATTAGTGATATTTAAAGTATCATGGAGCAAAACAACTGAGTTTTATTGTTAGAGTCAAGGGTAATAAACTCAGAAACTAAAATCACAGTTACTAAATTCACAAAGAGCTTGTGAAACCAGACAGTGCAATCACGACATAGATTGTTCTTATTACCTAGCAGTTGAAATTGTTTTTGCAGTTAAGGTAGCAGTTAGAATGACTCTATTACAGCTTGAGGCATTGTTCAGAATTCAGAGAGGAGTTTGCATGTACTCCCGGTGGAATGTATGGGTTTCCTACGGGTTCTCCAGCTTTCTTCTGCTGTCCAAAGGTGTACTGGTTAGTAGGGTATTTGGTCATTGTAAATCGTCCCGTGTGAGATGAGAGTTAAATAGGTGGGTTGCTGGCTGCGCGGCTCAAAGGGCCAGGAGGGCCTTTTCTGCACTGCATCCCTAAATAAATCAATAATTCACAGGTCAAGAAACATATGCAGAAGCAGAGTAAGAGACTTAATATTTAGGATCTATAAAGTTCCAACAGAACCCTTCACCAGTAAAATAGCTGAGATTGTGTACAGTTATAGCTCAGGACTTCAAAGTTCAAAAGTACATTTATTACTAAAGAACATATAAATTATGCAAACTTGAGATTTGTTTGCTTACAGGCAGCCACAAAGCAAGAAACCCAAAAGAACCCAATTAAAAAAAAGACCTACACCCAATGTGCAGAGAAAGGGAAAAAAGCCACAAATCATGCAAGTAATTGAAGCAAGCATCAACATTCCCAACCAAAATGAGTCCATAGATCCAAACCCTGGTGCAGCCCAGAGTAGGCTCAAAGCCTTGGTATCAGTCCATCATATTAGCGGGCACAGAGTACAGCAGCCAGGGGCAGTCTTCAAAGCCTCAGCGCCATGGAGAAGGAGCAAACAACACAGGAGAGTGAGCAAAATCAACTCTCACTTCCGATCCTGAAGCCCTGTCTTTTCAGTAGATTGTTTAAATTGTCCAAACAGTGCATCGTACCTCACACCAGGATCCAGGCACCATTGCAGTGAAAGGCTTCGGGCCTAAAACATGTTGCCCCAGTGACTCGCTCCAGGCCCAGATTTCACCAACCAACCGAAGTGCTCTCAGTTTCTCTAAATTGGCTCATCACTCAGTGCGATTCAGCCTCGTACCCAGGCCAGTTTCATTGCATTGGAACTCCTCTACCTCAACTTCTCCTCTCTAAGTGACACACTCCATCTGCATCGATTCTGCAATGTACCAGCATGGTTCATCCTTGAATTCACTTCACCTTTGCTCACCTCTTCGTTGTTTGTGGTGATTATTTACTACAATTTACTTCAGAAAAGGTCTTATTAGTAATATTTTTAGTCAAATTTCTTGTATTTTAAAGTACCAGTGAGCTGTCACACAGGTATGGTAGCACCATCTTGAACTGAAAGCTCTATTGCTTTTGACATTTTAGAATCTTCTCAGAAACTTGTAGAAACATTGTCTTCACCTACATGCATTCTAACAAGTCTCCCAGTTTACTCTACATCAAAGGGAATACATACCTATTAAGCAACACACAGAAACTGCTGGAGGAACTCTGCAGGTTAGGCAGTATCAATGGAGGAAAATGAAGAGTCAAAATTTCAGGCTGAGACCCCTTAGTAGGAATGGAAAGGAAGGAGGTAAGAGCCAGAATAAGTAGGTGGAGGGAAGGGATTGAAGGAGGAGGAAGATTACAAGCTGGCAGGTGATAAGTAGAAGAGGTAAATGTCTTATGAAGAAGGAGTCTAATATGAAAGGAATACCTATTAATGCATGCATGTCTGGGTTGAGCATGACCTTGAAATAGAGTTCAAACTCTTCAAATTCAGTCCTTTGTGTAACTTATATAACCAGTGAAAAGTATATGGTCAAATTGGAACATTAGGCATTGGAAATTGACAGACAACCAAATTGAAGGTTGCTTTAAATAGTGCTGGAGGGGAGAAGGATGGAGTCATGTTCTTCCAACTGCTAAAATATGTTCAGCGATAAAAGATTAAAAGAAGATACTAATTGGAACATTGAGCTACAATTTAGCAGCTGCTAGTTCTAATTAATGATACATGTTGACCACCCAATCTGCTTACTAAGTGTCCTTCAGTTAAATGAGGTAATTTTCTCACCAGTTTAGCAACCAGTGCAATTCAGGCCTTAAGTGCTGTCATGTGTACAATATGCTATACATGGAACCAATTCAGCATCAGTTACATCTAGAAGATGCATCTCTTGGTAGGGATAAAGCTCAGGAAAATATATAGAAGTAAAATTCAACACTGAATGCAGTATAATATAAATTACCTCCAAGCAGCCATACTTGTGATTTTGTCCACCTGTGCAAAGAGTGCCCAGCCTTGTGGTTGTGTAGCCATTACCCAACTACACTGTTTTCTTTCAAAGTTGTCATAACTGGTCCAAATTTCAGTCTGGCACTTCAGTTTTTGCTATATTTCCCTTTAAAGTTATAATACACATCCTGTATTCAAGTAGCTCAAAGATTAGGAGTTTGAATAGATCAAATGCAGTGACTGGCTTTTCTCAGAAAAGGAAGAAGATGATGTCCAGATAAATGTGGAGATGTGGATATCCATATTTTCTTTGCCCTGAATTTTATATGAATCTTTACCCTGTTGAAGGTAGCAATATCTGAGACAATGAAAGGAGAGTGTATGGCAGTAGCAGAAAAGCACAAGCTGTGACTTTTTTGGGTAATACAGAATTTCATTCAATTACAGAAGGAGTCAGGCAGAAATGATGAATAACTTCATTGTTTTAGCCGTTTTTTCTTCTGGAAATTGAAGTAATTAGGAAAGAATCAATGGAAATGCTGATAATGCCAGATCTATAGTAGACCTGGCATCATCTTATTTTAAATGCATGTCTTAATTTGCTTTCTGTGAAAATTCAAGATTTCTATGGAAAGTTGTCCTTCAAACTCTGTTCAACTTCTCAGATTCATAAAGGTAAAAATCATCTTGTGGGTATTATTGGCAGATATAAAGGCCATGGAGATCATAGACATGAGGAAGTCCACATATGCTGGAATTTTGGATAGGAAGATTTTTCCTTTCAGTGTTATATATTGTTCTGTTTGTAAATTATAGAAAATTGATTTCCAAAGTTAAAAGTTCTTTACAGCAATCACTTTGCTTCACCCTTTCCTCTCTTTATTTTGCTTTGCTCTCCTCTGCCTTTCTCACTGCTAGCAAAATTTTAAGTGTGCAATTCCTTGTATTAATAAACGGGCCAAAAATAAAAACACCGTTAACAACAGAAAGCTGAATGCAAATTGTCTGCTGAGGGGCAACGAATTCAGAACAGAGCTTAACAATTTACCCCATTAAAGTACATTTCACAAATTATCAGTCTTTTAAGGATCAAAATATTTCTATTATTTACCTTTAGAGGGTGTATTTTTAATGTTGAATGGCACAATCAGACTCAGAATCAGGTACTTTATCACTGACATTTGTCATGATTTTTTTATTTTTTTGAGATAGAGCATGGAATAGGTCTTTCCGTATCTTCGAGCTACGCTGCTCCGCAACCCCCGATTTAACCCTAGTACAGGACAATTTACAATGACCAATTAACCTACCAACCTTTACGTCTTTGGACTGTAGGAGAAAACTGGAGAACCCAGAGGAAACACACGCGGTCAAGGGGAGAATGCTTTGCAGTGGCAGTAGAGTGTAATACATAAAAAAAAATAAATTTACAATGATAATATATAATTTAAAAAATATATAGTGCAAAATGACAGCAATGTAGAGAGGTAGTGCTCAGAAATTTATGGACCATTCAGAAATCTAACAGCATAAAGGAAAAAAACTTTCTCAAAATGTTGAATGAGTCCTCTTAGGCTCCTGTACCTCCTTTCTGACAGTAGCAATGAAAAAAGAGCAATGAAACGAGATGGTAAGGGTTCTTCATGGTGCATGCCACCTTCTAGAAGCATCCCTTTCCGAAGATGTCCTTGATGGAGGGGAAACTAGTGCCCATGATGGCTCAGCCTACAAATTCTGCAGCTGTTTTTTTACAGATCCTGTGAATTGTTGCCTTCTTACCAGATGGTGATGCAACCAGTCAGAATGATCTCCATGGTATGTCTGTAGAAATTTGCATCTATAGGCTTTGGTAACATACCAAATCTCCTCCAATTCCTAACAAAGCAGAGCTCCTGGTATGCCTTCTTTGTAATTGTATCAATATGTTGAGCCCAGGGTTGATCCTCTGAGATGTTGAGACCCAGGAACTTGAAACTGCTCACCCTTTCCAATGCTGCCTCCTCAATGAAACTGGTATGTGTTCTCTCAACTTGCCCTTCCTGAAGTCCATAGTCAATTTGTCTTACTGACGTTTAGTGCAAAGTTATTTTTGTAACACTACTCAACCAGCCAATCTATCTCAGTCCTCCATGTCACAATCTGAGATCTTGCCATCAACAGTTATATCATCAGCAAATCAGTTCTTAAGATGTTTTTCTTAAAATGCAAGTATTTATTGCTATGGTTGTTACTGCTAGGATCTGTAAAACTCCCCTTAGATGCACAACATTTTGTAATAATGTGATTTACAGTCTGATGATTGTTTAGTATTTTGTCCTTATACAGTTATTAAGTTAAAGAAGGGAAGTACTGGCTACCTGTACTCCATAACAACAGGATAGGATACATCTGTAAAACAAATTATTCTGAATGGGTAACCTGACATGATCATCTCCGTCCAAAAATTGGGTTCATTGAATATAAATTCAGGTATATAAAGCGAATCAGGTCATAAGACCAAATAACCATAAGACACTGGAGCAGAATTAGGCCATTTAGCCGAATGAGCCTGCTCCACCATGGCTGCTTCACAGCTGATACATTTTCCCTCCCAGTCCCATTTTCCAGCCTTCTCCCTGTAACATTTGACACCCAGAATAATCAAGAACCTATCAAATTGTGCTTTAAATATATCCAATGACTTGACCCACATAGCCATCAGTGGCAATGAATTCCACAGAGTCACCTCCATCTGGCTAAAGAACTTGCTCGTCATCTCTGTTTTAAAGGGACATTCTTCTATACCAAGGCTGTGCCGACTTGTCCTTGACTCCCCCACTTTCAGAAACATCCTCTCCATGTCTATGTTATCTAGACATTTTAATAATTGATAGGTTTCATAAGATTCTCCCATTATTCTTCTAAACTCCAGCAAGAACAGTCCCAGAGCCTTTACACCAAACACTCCTCATATGTTAACCCTCTCATTCCTGGTATCACTCTCATGAACCTCCTCTGGACCCTTTCCAATGCCTGCACATCAATTCTTTGATAAGGAGCCCAAAACTGCTCAAAGTACTCCAAGTGTGGTATAACCAATGCATTATAAAGCCTCAGCATTGCATCCTTGTTTCTTATATCCTAATCCTCTCAAAATGAGTGCTAACATAGCTTTTGCCTTCCTTACCAGTGACTCAACCTGCAAGTTAACTGTCAGGTAATGTTAGCATCACCAGGTTGACTCTGTGGTTAAGAAGGCATACGGTGTATTGACCTTCATCAATCATGGAATTGAGTTTCTGAGAGGTAATGTTGTAGCTATATAGGACCCTGGTTGGACCCCACTTGAAGTACTGTGCTCAGTTCTGGTTGTCTCACTACAGGAAGGATGTGGAAACCATAGAAAGGGTGCAGAGAAGATTTACAAGGATGTTGCCTGGATTGGGGAGCATGCCTTATGTGAACTTGGCCTTTAAGAGGCATTGATCGTGTGGATTAGAAACATAGAGAAACATAAAAAAATAGAAAACCTACAGCATAATACAGCCCTTCGGCCCACAAAGCTGTGCTGAACATGTCTTTACCTTAGAAATTACCTAGGGTTACCCACAGCCCTCTGTTTTTCTAAACTCCATGTGCATGTGAGGTGGATCATTTTGGTAGGTCAAATATGATGTCAGAATTTCGTATTAGTGGTAAGACTCTTTGCAGTGTGGAAGATCAAAGGGATCCTGAGGTCTGAGTCCATAGGACACTCAAAGTTGCTTATGAGAATAGGTTGTGTGAACTCGGCCTTTTTTCCTTAGAGCAACAGAGGATGAGAGGTGACCTGATAGAGGTGTATAAGATGATGAGAGGTATTGACCGTGTGGATAAGCAGAAGCTTTTTCCCAGGTCTGAAATGGCTAGCATGAGAGGGCACAGTTTTAAGGTGTTTGGAAGTAGGTACAGAGGAGATGTCAGGGTTAAGTTTGTTTTTATGCAGAGAGTGGTGAGTGCGTGGAATGGCCTGCCAGCGACAGTGGTGGAAGCATATATGATAGGGTCTTTTAAGAGATTCTTGGGCAGGTACATGGAGCTCAGAAAAATAGAGAACTATGGGTAACCCTAGGTAATTTCTCAGGTAAGGACATGTTCGGCACAGTTTTGTGGGATGAAGGGCCTGTATTGTGTTGTAAGTTTTCTATGTTTCTATGTAATTATCCCTGAGGACTCCCAATTTCCCTTTCATCTATGATTTCTGAATCTTCTCCTCATTTAGAAAACAGCCTATGCCTATTCCTTCCACTAAAGTGCATGACCATACACTTCCTCGGCTATATTCTATCTGCCACTGCTTTTCTAGTTCTCCTAATCTGTCTAAGTTCTTCTACAGACTTCCTGCTTTTGTAACACTACCTGCCCCTCCACATATAATTGTATCATCTGCAAACCTGGCCTCAATACCATCATTCTTTTCATCCATGTCATTAACATATTACATGAAAAGAAGCTGTCCCAACGCTGACCGCTGCAAAACACCACTAATGACTGGCAGCCAACTAGAAATGCCCCCTTTATTCCCAGTCTTTGTCTCCCGCTGGTGAGCCAGTCCTCTATCCATGCTAGTATCTTTCATGTTCCACCATCAGCTCATATCTTGCTAAGTAGCCTCATGTGTGGCGCTTTTGACAAAGATCTTCATCCTCTCCACATCCACTCTTTCAAGGCTTTTCACCATTCAATAGGTTTCAGTGCGGTCAACCCTCATTCTTCTGAATTCCAGTGAATACAGACCCAGAACCATCAAATGCTCTTCATATGACAAGCCATTTAATCCCGGAATTATTTTCATGAACCTCCTTTGATCCCTCTCCAGGATTTTCAGCGCATCCTTTCTAAGGTAACAGGCACAGAATTACTCACAATATTTCAAGTAAGGCCTCAACAGTTCCTTATAAAGTCTGAACATTGCATCCTTGCTTTTATGTTCTAGTACTCTTTTGAAATGACTGCATACATCGCATTTGCCTTCCTCACCACAGTCAAACTGCAAATTAACCTTCAGGGAATCCCGCACAAGGACTCCCAACTCCCTTTGCACCTCAGATTTTCATATTTTCTCTCCATTTAGAAAATAATCAATCCTTTACTGTCTTCTACCAAAGTGCATGTCCATATACTTTCTGACACTGTATTCCATCTGCCACTTCTTTGCCCATTCTCCATATCTGTCTAAGTCCTTCTGTAGCCTCCCTATTTTCTCAAATCTACCTGCCCCTTTACCTATCTTCATATCATCTGCAAACTTTGCAATAAACCTATCAATGCCGTGATCCAAATCATGGTCATATAACGTAAAAAGAATCGGTCCCAAGAGAGACCCCAGTGGAACACCACTAGTCACCAGAAAAGGCTCTCTTTATTCCCACTGTTTGCCTCCTGCCAATCAGACACTGCTTATTCCATGCTAGAATCTTTCCTACAATACTATGGACTTGTAGTTTGTTAAGCAGCCTCAACATGTGGGAAAGAAAAGCCACTAGAGTGAAGTGGCATTTACAATTTTCCTGTCCTCAGGAACAATTACAGAATCTGATGATTCTTGACAGTTCATTACTAATGCCTCCACAATCTTTTCATTTATCTTTTTCAGAACCTTGGGCTGTAGACTTATCTACCTTCAGCCTTTTCAACTTCCCAAGCACCTTCTCCTTGGTAATAATAACTGCGCTCACTTCTGTCCCTTGAAACTCTTGAATTTCTGGCACACTGCTGGCATCTTTCACAGTGAAGACTGACACAGAATACTTGTTAAGTTTGTCCACTGTTTTTGTTGGCCCCTGTTCCTGCCTCTTCAGCAAGGGAAAAAAGAGTTAGTGCATGAAATTAAAGGCAAAGTTATACTTCTGCATTGAATCTGCGCCATAGGTACGGTATAGCTGCATACCCTATGCCGTAGGCTGACGTGCATCTCCCCAAAAATGTAACTATGCACCACAACAACTGTGATTGACCCGCCTGGTAGCATCGCATTTCCTCCTACCCATTTCCGGTTGCTTCTTCTTCTCCACCAATATTTGAAATGTATTTCCTCGTCCATGTCTCTCAGTGGCCAGACAAGCACAGAAAATTCACCTTCCTGATGCCTGAATCTGTTCAATGGTCGTACACACCATCTCCTCCGATGTCTTCTCTCTTTTCTGCGTTGTAGTAATTTCAATAAAAGTAACTCTTGTTCATCATTTATTAGCTCCATCTCCAACATGATGCACTCAGTTTCAGTCGCCATTGTTTGAAGTACACAAAGAAACTCAACACAGTGGCATAGAAACCCCACCGCCAACTAGCGTTTTGGCAGTGACACAGACACACCAATGCACAATACACACAACAGCGTAGGCCAATTGCGTAGGCTATGGCATAAAGCCTATGCAGAAGTATAAATCAGCCTTAACACTTAGTCTAAAGATTTCACTAAATGAAAAGTCAGACACAAGGGGCAGAATTGTCTAATCCTACTTTTATTTCTTATGTTTTCACGAAGTATGATTGAGAAAATATTTACACAGACAGAATGAAGAAAGCCTTTTGTATTTATCTGGAACTGCACACTAATAAAGAATCAATGACCTTAGGAGAGTAAAGAAAAAAGATTAAATCATGAAATGCCTTTGATCTCATTTTCTTTGCATTTTTTAATCAATCCTCAGCACTGTGACAACAATATCTCTGTGCTGAATCATCACCATTTCTCCAACAATTCAAGGAACTGTCCTAGCACCTCATGGTCAGAGGTAAATTTATTAGCGTACTGAAGTGGACACTGCTGGTGACAGATGGAAGTTACTGTTTCAAACATCAAAAAAAAGACTACGCAGCAGTGATAAATCATCAGCGCAGCTTAGCTGAAGGTTACATCAGCATACAGTACCTGGTTGGAAAGAACTATAGTATGTATGGTGGGTTAGGATTTTAAGGGCTGGTTGGCTATTTTTTGGAACAGGTGGGACTTTGTATCCACAAAAGCTGATTACATATTGAATACTGGAAACAACTTATTAACTTGCTGAAACCTAAGCCTATAAGACTGCAGTTAAGAAATACCCAAGCAATTCCATTATAGTAGTTGCTCATTAAGAACCCCTCCAAGAGGACCACAGCCTGGTCACAGGGTTTGGAGACTCAACTGCCTCAATTACCTGGCAGCAGTGTTGTCTGAAGTCAGGGCCTTGAGCTTTGACTCTTGGTAGGGTCACCCATGTCAAACAGGTCAAAGGGTAGAGGTCAGACTAAGAAGGGTCCACTGACTCTCCAGGTTTGGGGGTTCAGCTCAGGGCTAACTACCCTGACTGATTAAAAGAGAAAAAAAATGTCACAGAATCAGCAATGAAGAATCCTATATTTGTGCGACAGTATTCCTGAGTCTCCACGGGGATTTATATGACTGACAATGGTAAAAACCAAGAGGAAGCTACTGGCACGATGAAGGAAGCCCTGAACACTGCTAAGATATGAGAAGAGAGGACAACTCCATCATCAATGAAGCACTTCATTGGACCCCTGAACGAAAGGCAGAACACCAAAGACAACCGGGCTCTGTACAGTAGAGGTAGAAGTGAGGACCTTGAACCACACCTGGGACACAATAGAGAAGATGGTTCAGGACAGACAGAGATCGAGGACCTGCATTGCTATTCTAAATGCCAGCAGTGTAACAGGCATTTGATGATCATTGTCATCATTAAGAGCAACTTGATGCAGGGTTTTGACCTGAAACAGCAAATGCAGCCGTGCAGGGTCTCAAGATACTCAACAGGACGTAGGATTCTGACTGAGGGGGGAGAGAGTAACCGGTGAGAAAGGATCTGAGAGACATTGATCAGAGTGCTAATTCCACACTCATCATCAACATTTCATGGTCCTCCCACACTTCTCTGAAAACAGTAAACTGCTCCTAACGGTGGGGCATCAAATGGTTGAGGCTGTTATCCCAGTGAAGATGGGATTGATATTAAGTGAGCATGTGCATATGCTGAGTGAATGTAGGATATTTGTGGATGATGATTATGAGGAAGAATCAAAAGATTGCAAAGTGATGAAGTCAAATGTCACCGAGCAATGGCAGATGTGACCAAGTGCATCAATGAAGAGTGATTAGCAATTAACAAAGAAGTGAATGTGAGGAGCCATGTGCCAGAGTCGAGATAAAAGAGCAGGGTGTGAGGAGGGGGGTTGTGCACACAGTAGATGTAGGTGACTGGTTGCTGTGATTACTGTTATTTTTTTTAAAGTTCAACACATTAAACTATTTCAAAGGAATCCAAAATGTGGGTCTAACCAGGTTTACTTTAACTGAGGTGCACACATGTCATGTGGAAGTGTGATGATATATGCAATTCACATATTTATACATAAAACTCATAATGAATTATTTAAATAAACAAACATGCTTAATCTAACAATATATATACAAAAATGCTCAGATCTTGCTGAAATATTAAATACACAACAATTACCTTTCCTGATCTGATGAGGTCAATAAACTTCTTGCAATGCTGAGTTCAGAAGGAGGAAGTACATTCATGAAGCAGCCTTCGATGCCTACTTTGTGGCACTGACAAGCTACTATCAAAAGAGAAGAAAAAGCACTGCCTGGGGGTCTTATATCTCATAGCATGACAATATCCAGAGATGCATCACTGAATCATGGGACAGAGTTAACTTATTTGCTGCCTAGTCCTCTCTCTTCCTTTCAGGTGCAGTCAGCTTCTGTGTCCTTTTAATATAATACTTTGCAGCAAGATGTCAAATTGTAGGTCTGAAATGGGATTGCATGCATTGTCATGCTGGAAGCTTAGCCTAATCAGTCCAGGAACTTGGAAATTATATATTACTGGATATGACTGAATTAATTCTGAAAAAAATTAAAGAGAATTTCATATCTCCTGTACCCAAAAGCCTTCCTGCTTCTAGCCAGTAAATTATATTTCTGCCCATTAGTTCACTGAGCAAATCTTTTCATAATGAAGCTAAATATACAAAGAGAAGGAATCAACCAATTTTGCATGAGGAAACACGGTGAGACAATAATATTTTACTGTGTATTTAAAGCACTCAGAGCAAGCATGCAAAATTACAGCAATGGCATTGATGTGAAGGGCAATGTCTGGAGAGCCTTTGCTCAGTAATTAGGCAATGGATTTCTGTGCTTTTGATTTTACTGACAACTGAACCAGAAGTGATCATGATTTATTCTGCCGTGAGATAGACTTGCCATAGAATTTCCTAATAAGAAATGACAAGCCGAGGTCAGATTCTTTATTCTTACCTAATTGTTAATTCCTGAAAGCATCATGCATTACCAAAATATAATTAACTGGCACAAGACATTGATTAGACCAAAATTTTCAAAATGAAAAATAAAACTCTAGATATAAAACAATTACGGACAAGACTAAAGACTTTGATATTCAGTTTCCCAATCTATGCAGCACATACTTTAATCTTAATATCTAATGTAGCTTGGACTTCTGTTTTGTAATAATTTATCAGTTTTATTTGTTTTATTTAATAAAATACTTCTGAGTTTTTGACTTCTTTTAAACCAAGTGGTTTGAAAATTATTCAGAAGCAACTGAGGTTTGGGAATATTTTTTATTATAACGTCTTGGCCATCAGGTAAATTTCTTTGTATGGATTCAGGGTAACAATTTGTATCTTGTTATGTTTATGTGTTTCTGCAGCTCAAATGTCAATCAGCACAGCATGCTTCTAGTTCTGCTGTACCAACAGCAGTAGGTTAGTTAGTAGACAGTTGCACACAATCATAATTATAGCCCAGAGGCACAAGATTCCCAATTATTATAGTCTTCAATTAGACTACCAAGTATGATTGAATAACAACCTTCAGCATATAAGACAGTTGTTTTTTTTTCATTATTGCCAATTGTCTGACATCTGCTGGTGACACTCTTCAATGTAATATCAGCTAAGGCCTTAAACACAACCACTTCACTGTAAATTTCATGGTATAGACATGCATGGAACCAATCATAGAGTCAGGCTAGGCAAAAATGCTTCCTATCGAAAAGCTCACAGATAAATTGAAACAAATATTAACTGCAATTTTCCAGCTGTAACTGTCATATCATGCTGAAGGGACCTCAACTGTGTAATAATGTTCTCACAAAATACAATCTTAATCACTTCCCTCAGGAGAAAAAAACTTAGCTCTGCAGGCCTGAAATGTCATTCCTATTTGTATATAATGTCATCACTAGGTTTAAAGCTCAGATATAAATGCTTCATCCTGATAACAAGCAATAACATTTCAAGCAGACAATGAGCTTAAATTAAACTGTAACAAAAACTCTTCAGAATTTTCATGCTGAATTGACTCTCTTCTCCTCGATGCAGACATAGATTTTGCCACCAGAAAGATTGCAATTCATCTCACTCAAACAAAAGAAATCAAGCAGGAAGGGGACAGCTTTTTCACTAAAACTCTAAGTACATTCAGAAACTACAACGTGGATTTCAAAATTGGAGAAGAATTTGAGGAACACACAAAAGGATTAGATAATAGAGTGGTAAAGGTAAGTGCATGTCGATTTCTTTTTCACTGAGATATTTCCATGCCTCTGTGTTTTTCTTGCTGCATTCTGCACTTAATTTGCTTGGCCTACCACCATGAAACTAAAAGAAAGGTTGCATGGCCAGTTTCCAGGCTGCCATTAATTTATCTTTCAATCAGCTGTTTGTACTGTGGAGTGTCCAAATTAATTCCTAGGAATTTGCTTTCAATGTCCCATGAGGATTTCAACTGGCTGGTTTCCAGAACAGCATCCTCATGTAACACTGATGCATTGCATTCCCCAGACAATATAGAAATTAATTTTTGCAAGATCTTATTGGGGCCAGCACTTAAACCTGCAACTGTGGTTGCATCAAAAAAACTTTAAGGAGACATTCTGATATTTCAAATTCTGATAATTAGGAAATTGTACCATTTTAAGAATTGTTGCTACAGATACACAGGTAGGAAAGGAATGTGTTCCTAAAATATCAAAGGAAACTCTCTGGCTGGAGAAAGGTTCAAAGTTTTAAAGTTTCATTTTGTTATCAATGCATGTATGCAGAATACAACTCTGTGATTTGTCTTCTCCAAATAGCCATGGAAGTAGTCGTAAGAAAGGAAAAGACTACAAGCCCACAAAAAAAGGAAAAAGAAACAAAAAACTTCCCTCACACAAATACTGACAGATCGCTCACCCTTAAAACGACAGCTAGAACATCAAACCCCAAACCCCCAACACCGTCAATCCCATCCCTTGCAAAAAGAAACAGTGACAAGTGCATCAAACCCCCAATACACTTCCTTGCACACAAAAACTAACAGACCACCCGTACGGAAAAACCTCAGACCCTAAATCCCCAACCCCTCCCTCACACAAAAAATCTCATTTATCGCCCACTCAGAAAATGGCAACAAGGACTATCAGACCCTCAAACCCCAAACCCCCAACCCACCAATCAGCAATAAGAAAGATAATATGGAAAACTGAAGGAGACTACAGTCCACACCAAGAATCACATGAATCTCAGAATTTCAGAAGTATCCTCCATCAGCAATGAGGAGAGTGACCATTTAAACTCAGTCCTTCTGTAGAGAGCGACTGCAAAATTAAAATTGAAACAAAAGCCTGCTGGAAATCTGAAACAAAATCAGGAAATTTTGGGAACATTTAGCGGGTTGGGCATCATCTCTGGAAAGAGGACGGGTTGAAGTTAATGTTTCAGAAGATTCAGATGAGAGCGTTCCAACTTAACAGTGTTAGCTCTGTTTTTCTTTCCATGGTTGCTCCATGGAATTTCTGGCATTTTTGTATTTTGGTAGAGAAGAACAGTACCCATATGAGGCACATCGTTTGTGAAGGGGGTTTTGGAAATAACTAGGGTTATAGTCACGTGTTTTTGGGAGGAGGCTGTCATGGAGTTCTGTGTGGAATATTTAGTAATACTCTATGAATGCATTCAATAAATGCCTGAATTTTAAATAGATTACAGTGGTGGGAAATCCCTGTGCCTGCTCCACCACTTCCCTTTTCATTTGGAGCATGGTGCTTGGGTAAATCCTGAAAGTAGCAGTGTGCACTAGTCAAATACAGCAGAAATTGGTAGCAAACTGGAATGATCCTGCTGCCTCTGAGTTAATATTGTTCATGATTGTGAGCTACATGGACAAAGCAGTTCCATCACCTGTATTTGAGGATGCCATAAAGGTCATACTTTAAACAGCAAAATTTTGGGGGACCTGGATTGGTTTAAATACTCTCAGAACTTCTACAGTTGTTGAAAATCCTGTCAGAAATCAGTCAAAGTCCAGACATTGTCAGATTAAGCCTATTTTTAATTGTACATTTCTTTGGAGTTGTATGAGGATACTGCTTGGCCACCATTTCCCCAAACAGAAAATGATAAGAATGAATTCTTGATCTCATCTCTGTTCTAAATGGACATCCCTCAAGCAAGAATGTAATGCTGTGGCTTTATAAGGCATTGGTTAGACAGTGTGGAGTACTGTCAGCAGTTTTGGGCCAGTAACCCAAGAAAAGCTGTGCTGGCATTGGAGAGGATGTTCACAAGAATAATCTCATGAATGAAAGGGTTAACATATGAGGAGCTCTGGGACTATACTTGCTAGAGTTTCGAGGATTGAGGGAGGATCTCATTGAAACCTATCAAATATTGAAAGGCCTAGATAGAGTGGATGTGGAGAGAATGTTTCCAACAGTGGGATAGTCTAGGACCAGAAGACACAGCCTCAGAACGGAGGGACATCCATTTGGAAAAGAGATGAGGAAAACTTTCTTTCGCCTTAGGGTGGTGAATCTGTGGAATTCATTACCACAGACAATTGTGCTGGCCAAATCATTGGGTATATTAAAGGAGGAAGTTGATAGATTCTTGATTTTTCAGGTCATCAAAGGTTATGCGGAGAAGACAGAAGAGTGAGGTTGAGAGGGGTAATAAATCAACTATGATAGACTAGAGGAGCAGACTCCATGGGCTGAATGGCAAAATTCTACTGCTATATATTTTGGTCTTATGATCTTATGGAACTTGCAATCTACTTTGTCATGGCCTTACACCTTATTGTCTGCCTGACTTGCAATTTCTCTGTAACTGGAACACTTTATTTTACATTCTGTTATTATTTTATCTGTACTATCTCAATATACTGAAGTGATGAAATTATCTGCATGAATGCATGCAAAATGAAGTTTTTCTCTATACCTCACTATACGAGACAATAATAAACCAATTTACCAATTTTAGATAAATATTGAAAACCAAAAAAAAAATGTCAGCTGAGAGATTGATAAAATTCTCCAGTCTTCAACTCCATATGAGGTATAATTCCCAATAGAGCACTTATCCCTTGATAGCAGTTTGGTCAAACGTAAACATTCCAAGATTATTCCAGGAATATATAGTTTCCATACATGCCATGCCTATCTATGGCAGGACCCCACTGGCACATTGGGAACATCAGCAGTGGTTATAGTTGCTTTTCAGACTCTGCAAGAGTCTGTTAACGACTAATGCAGAATTCATATCATCTTATACTTCTTTAATTCTTTTAATGTTTTCTAGTAATGTAAGTAGTTACAATCTTTTCCCTTCAGTGTGTATGCACCCAGTGCAAATGACATATTACTTTGATAGAGTAACTTGGTCAATATGGTGCCTTTCATATTCCATTTCTGTGCTTCAGAATTGCCAAAAACCCAATCCAATGCAGAAGATGTCATGTACATAAATGCAGGGGCATGTAAAAGAACCACTATGATTGAGGACCTAAATGAACAGGTTCTCTACCCATTCAGTATCAAACCAAATTCTTTTTTAGAAACATAGAAATATAGAAACATCAAAAACCTACAGCATAATACAAGCCCTTAAGCCCACAATGCTGTGCCAAACATATAATTACTTTAGAAGTTATCTAGGGTTACCCATAGCCCTCTATTTTTCTAAGCTCTATGTACACAACCAGGAGTCTCTTAAAAGACCCTATCATTTCCGCCTCCACCCTTGTCGTTGGCAACCCATTCTACCATGCTCGGTGTAAAAGAACTTAACCCTGACAACTCCTCTGTACATACTTCCAAGCACCTTAAAACTGTGCCCATGTTAGCCATTTCAGCCCTGGTAAAAAGCCTCAGACAATGGTGTACAAAGGCTGTTTTAAATCTGGTCAAGTAGAAAAGAAAAGCTTACGAAAGGTTCAAAAAACTTTATAATGATAGAGACTTAAAAGATTATAAGGCTAGCAGGAAGGATTTTAAGAATGAAATTAGGAGAGCCAGAAGGGGCCATGAGAAGACCTTGGCAGACAGGATTAAGGAAAACACCAAGGCATTCTACAAATATGTGAAGAGCGTGAGAGAATATGTAAATAGCATCTAAGACATGAGAGAATAGGACCAATCAAGTGTCGCAGTAAAAAAGTGTGTATAGAACAGTAGGAGATAGCAGAAGTACTTAATGAATATTTTGCTTCAGTATTCACTACGGAAAAGGATCTTCGTGATTGTAGGGATGACTTACAGTGGACTGAAAAGCTTGAGCATGTAGATATTAAGGAAGAGGATGTGCTGGAGCTTTTGGAAAGCATCAAGTTGGATAAGTCACAGGGACCAGATAAGGTGTACCCCAGGCTACTGTGGGAGGGAAGGGAGGAGATTGCTGAGCCTCTGGCAATGATCTTTGCCTCATCAATGTGGATGGGAGAGAATCTAGAGGATTGGAGGGTTGTGGATGTTGTTCCCTTATTCATGAAAGGGAGTAGAGATAGCCCAGGGAACTATAGACCAGTGAGTCTTACTTCAGTGGATGGTAAGTTGATGGAGAAGATCCTGAGAGGCAGGATTTATGAACACTTGGAGAGGCATAATATGATTAGGAATAGTCAGCATGGCTTTGACAAAGGTAGGTTGTGCCTTATGAGGCTGATTGAGTTTTTTAAGGATGTGACTAAACATGTTGATGAAGGTAGAACAGTAAATGTGGTGTATATATATTTCAACAAGGCATTTGATAAGGTTCTCCATGTATAAGATGATGAAAGGCATGGATCGTGTAGATTGTCAGAGGCTTTTTCCCTAGGGCTGAAATAGCTAGCACTAAGGGGCATGGTTTTCAGGTGCTTGGAAGCAGACACAGAGGAGTTGTCAGAGGTAAGTTTTTTTTTACACAAAGTGGTGAGTGTGTGGAATGGGCTGGTGATGGTGGTAGGGGCGAATACAATAGGGTCTTTTAAGAGACTCCTGGATAGGTACATGGAGCTTAGAAAAATAGAGGGCTATGGGTAACCCTAAGTAATTTCTAAGGTAAGGACATGTTCAGCAAAGCTTTGTGGGCTGAAGGGCCTGTATTATACTGTAGGTTTTCTATTTTTTTTTAACGTTTCTGTATGTTCCTAATCCACACAATCAATGCCTCTTAAAGGCCAAGTTCACATAAGGCATGCTCCCCAATCCAGGCAACATCCTTGTAAATCTCCTCTGCAGCCTTTCTATAGTTTCCACATCCTTCCTGTAGTGAGGTGACCAGAACTGAGCACAGTACTTCAAGTGGGGTCTGATCAGGGTCTATATAGCTGTAACATTACCTCTTGGCTTTTTAATGGGGATGACAAAACTAATTCCAAACATATTCAATGATTTGATCATTACCAATATTTTATATATCAATATCTAGAAACTAACATGAATTTTTCTGACCAAGTAAAGTTATGTTTGCATCACTTTAATGGTATTGCAGTAAATGATATCCTGAGCCAAGTTAATAATGGATTGAATTAGATTAGTTTTATATCATTCAGAAATCTGAATATTTTGATAGATAATTTCTTGGGCTTTGCTCTAGGGATGATGAGGTATGGTCTCATGACTGCTCTGTCTCCATCTAAATAGCCAAAGTATCAGAGGGAGCTAGATAAATGATCAAGGACTACTTGAATGGAGGACATCAGATCTGATTCTGTTCAAATCCTCACCAATGATCAGGTGCTTGGTTGCACTGAAGGATACTAATCAGGCAGGAACAGACAACCTGGCTGATCCCCAGGAAGAAAGTGGTCAATTGTGTTAATCCATCTGAGGTTAGATGGTTCATTTTAAACCCTGGCCTATCTCGCTTGGATTGCCTAGTTATAGTAAGCAATCAAGTTCATTGGTCAAGTTCATGACAAGTCTATGTGTTTGTCTGCAGACACTGGTGCAATGGGATGGGGACAAGATGGTCTGCGTTCAGAAGGGTGAGAAGCCCAACAGAGGCTGGAAGCAATGGATTGAGGGTGATGAACTACACCTGGTAGGTCACACTGTGCCCTCATTTAAGCTGTGCCAATAATGTGATTAATAATTATTTAAGTGAAATCTGGGATCTAATTGACAATAAAAACTGATAATATGATGAAATCTGTATGAATAATTGCTTTCATATTAACGTCCCAACCTTTTAGTCTGAGTATAAAACACAACTGGGTGACACAACGTGCTGTTGCCTGCACGTGTATGTAAAGAATGCAATGCCGCAGTTCTGCTTTCTGCTTCTTTTTTTGATGTAGTACCTCCATTTCATTAGTTAAGTAAGTGTTCGTTGGGACTATGAATTTCATTTAGACTTGATTGCAGTTGACACAACAGTGGATCACTTGGCAAACATGGTTTCATCTGGAAGCCCAACACCATATTTTAAGAACAATGAAGAGACTTGCAATGTAAAAAAAATCAGCCTTGCTAGTTTTGCCTGGATATCTTCACCAACCATTCTTACCACCCTCTTACCAGCACCCTCTACTGCTTCATGTCAAACACTCCTAGAAGCTGAAGTGAATTTCCTTTTTAGCACAAGTGTGACTTTAATATAAAAAATCAGATTAATAGAATTAAACTTGTGCACTATATTTCAGTCCAGCCATAATGACTCTTTTGGTTACAGTATTTTTTTTATTACATGTCACTAAAGTGATAGTATAAGATCATTGTAATTTTAGCATTAATTGACATATCATTTGGTGGCTGTATGCCAAAAGGAAGGAGATACGTAGGCTATGAGAAAAGTACAGGAATGAGTCTTGTTAAAGTATTTTACTAGAGGACAGTAGCCAAGTTTGTTCTGCAGCTGGCTTAAGTGCCCATAAATGGTGTGGCAATTGCTTGCAGATTTTAAATGTGAGCTGGCATGGTGGGCTTTGGTGTGTTTATTAAAAGGGCTTGCAAGATGAAAATGGCCAGAGTGTCAATGGTAATGACGTGGAAAATGTGAAAGTGAAAAAAAAACACACTTCCTAACAAAAATTGGGCAGGGACTTAAAATATACAGTAAGTGGTAAATTTAGTTAATTTCCCACTGTACAATTTCAGCCTTACTCCAACAGCACTTTCTCAACTGGGCAAACAAGTTTTATCGAGACAGAAGGAGTTATGTTCTTTTAACCACATTGGACCCTAGTGATGGTGCAACTGGCTGAATGGGGTCATCTCTGGCCAGGGTCATCAGTCCAAGAATATCAGTGATTACTTTGCATTTTTGAAGCAGTAGGGGCATTTCTTTAGGTCCCAGAAAGCAACTTTGCCTCGGCTGCTTAGGTTCACACAAATCCCACTCACAAGAGTCTTCTGAGCCCTTCTGATGCTTTACAACCCCCCCCCCCCAACTCCTAAGTTTTGTTCCACCCAGTCTTCAACTAGAACTTCTTGTCTCCTTGTTTAGCCAATTGCCCAAACTATGTGCTAAGAGTAATTCTGTAAATTTTGTTTTGTAGGTTATACTGTATCTTTGGATTTTCTTTTACTTACTGTTCTCTCCTAAAGGAACGTACGGCGTTTGCACAAGCAGTCAAACAATACCTTGCTCAGATTGAAATCTATCATATGGTGTTCTGAACCAACCCCGATCCTGTGAATTAGCTATTCCAGTCATGTGTGATAATTATATTTTAATTTATTTTTCTTTCCTTGCAGGAACTAACGTGCAATGACCAGGTCTGCCATCAAGTTTTCAAGAAAAAGTAAACAGTTGAATGTGGACTTAAATGGTTCTTATATGTGGCATTTCTATGCTCAGCATCACTGAATGTGTGCTGTGGTATCACAATAAAAGTGTTTGTCCTTAGAGAATGAATAGTGATTTAATTTACAGTAAATGTATTTGTATTGCACATCATGTAGAATAAAAGCATTACATTAGGAACCTTCTATCTTTAGCTCCCAGTGGTTGTTTCCAAAGGGACAGCGTATTATCTTTAATGTTTTACTGTCAATAATGCATCACCAGGACTCAGATTCATCCGTATTTGCCTAAGGCAAACACTTCTTTCTTTGGCTTTTCCTCAGAGGAAAGCTCCATCAGACCTCTCAGAGAGAAAAATAAATCTTCTTTCTTTCAAGGCAAAGGGATTAAACATTGCATAAGAGAACTCAGGAAGGAAAAGATATTTTACGACTTCTGGATTTCTAATTTTATGCTGAGGTTGCATGATTATTAAACATTTAATACTAGGTAAGACGGTATGGTATTATAATAATTCACAACAAAAGCAATAAGTACAACCATTTGTTTTTTTTCTGACCAACTGGAAAAATAGCTCAGGAACATAGTCAATAAAACAAAAACTTAGCTTATTTTATGCATATTGAACACTAGCAAACCATAACAATCTCTCAGTTCTACCAACATTCTTTTACCTCAGGAATATCACTCTTACTGAGCATGGTTCCCATCAAAAATATTTATTTTAAAACAGGAAGGGCTGGAAAAGATCAGCATAGGTGTGGAATGAAAAGCAGAGCTAAGATCTCATTTGAAAATCAGAAGCATACAGATCCTGGAAATCTGAAATAAACAGAGAAAATAGCCACATGTCAGGCAGCACATGTAGAGAGAGAACCAGAGTTAAGATTTCAGATCGACAAACTTTCATCAGAAATGGAAACTGTTAGGGATCAAAAATAAAAATTAAATTGCAGAAAAGTGAGAGAAATGGAGGGAATGAAGGGAATGTCTGCGGCAAGGCTGAACCCACAGCACAGTTGTTGGCAGAGCCAGCTGAGCCAGGGGAACGAAGATCTCATAATCACAATACAAAAAAAAAACTTGATCTCAAGTAAGCTAGTTTCACAAATCTGCAATGCTGCAGGTCATTGCTCACAGCCTTAGCTCTGTTAAGGGAGTATCAGAAAATTCTCGCATCCTGATTCTGGAAATAAAACAACAGTCTACTGATTAATTTGTGAGTAGGTAGCAATGTGCTTGTGATGCATTTAATGCATTCTTCAGGGTCTCATTTGAGGGTTTTATGATGTGGTACATTTCTCTGCCCTTGAGGCCAATGAGTTATCACTATGTACATCTGTGCTGGTTTATTTTGCACTGTCAGCCCAATACACAATGTAAAGCTTTCTCTCAACCAGCTCTATTACTTGCATCAGTACAAACAGGAGAAAATCTATGGATGCTGGAAATCCACGCAACACGCACAAAATGCTGGAGGAACTCAGCAGGCCAGGCAGCACCTTGGAAAAGAGGAACAGTTGATGTTTTAGGCCGAGACCCTTTATCTGTCTTGATGAGGGGTCTCGGCCCAAAACATCAATGTTTACTCTTTTCTATGGATACTGCCTATCCTGCTGAGTTCCTCAAGCATTTTATGTGTGTTATTCGCATCACATACTTGGCCAGAAACCTACTTACTCAGGCATCTTTTTTTATTCCGCAGTGTAGTGTCATCCAGCTTGCTCCTCTCACTCCTCACAGTGACTCACTTCTGAAGCTGAGGACTTTCTGGTTAGAAAGGCACACCCGCTGCAGCTTCAGAGTTCACAGAGTTCACTGGGAGGGAGAAGGTACTTAGAAGTAGCAGGAAGGCAAATACTCTGTTGCTAGTTGTGACAGTGAAGGAAGTCACCAGAGACACACTGAAGCTGGTGGACATAGAAGTCTTCATTCAGCTAACCAAGCAGCAGGCATTATACTCAAGACACTTTTAGAAGAAAAGGCTTGCCTGGCCCAACATTACTTGATATTTTTATATATTAAAGATCAAAGGTGACAGCAGGACAATTCTACAGTTACAATATAGCCACAATTATTCCTTTGAATTAACTAAAATTTAATAACACCTCCATCGTCACACCCACACTCCAGACACCCTAGACTGAATGTCTCTCTAGATACATTCATGCATATCCAGATATCTCAAGTGAATGTGTGTTTCCTGGTTTGCAAACAACCCCAGCCTGCAGCTCCAGGAAGACCACTGTACAGATCTGCAATTTAAATTCAATCCACAGTCCGCATTCAGATTTGACAACTGTTTGCTGTTTAAATTAGTAATTGCTATATACCACATCTCTAGAATATGCCCTAGCATTGTTCATTAGAAACACAACAGAGTCTGCAGATGTTGGAAATCTGGATTGACACATGCAAAATGCTGGAGGGGATCAGCAGGTTAGGCAGCATCTGTGAAGGCATAGGAACAGAGAATGTTTCAGACCAAGACATGAGTTCTGCTGAAGTGCCTCAGACTGAAATGTTGACTGGTCATGCCCCTCTATAGATGTTGAGATCCTCCAGCACTTTATATGCGTCATATTGTTCATTGCTAATCTTTAATCTTCATACTCAGAAAAGTGCAACCAGACCCAAAAATCTAACACTTCTAATATCTCAGCTGTTGTAGACTAACAACAATGAGAGAAAATTGGGAATCAGGGATTCAATAATTAGGGGACAGGTGGCATTTTTTGTCACTTAGTTGAAACTCTAGCATTTTCTGTTTCAATTTCAAATTTCAGCCCCTTCAGTTTATTAATGTCCCTTAAATTCTGAGAGAACGTTTCTTCTTATGGGAGGACACAGAACCAGAGAGCATGGTCCCACAATAAGGAGGTACCATTTCAAGTTAAGAAGAACAACAATGTCGTACCTCAGAGGATTGTGAGTCATTGGAACACTTTGTCTTGGAGTGCTGTGGAGGCAGGTTCCTCAGATATATTTAATGTTGGGATAGACAGGTTTCCAATATGTAAGCAAATCAAGGGTTAGGTGGGAAAGGCAGGAAATTTGATCTAAGAATTCCAGACCAGTTATGATCCTATTGAATGGTGGAGAAGGATTGAGGGAATAGATTGTCTCTTCCTACTCTTAAGGAAGTTTGTAGTTTCCTGGTCTACTAAAGCCAAACTGCTTCCATACTTCATTGCTTCCTTTGATAATTGAATCACTACTTTACTTTCAAATAAAGCTTCGAATTTCAACTAATTAATCCTTTCTTTTTCTACAGTATTAAATTTAAAACATGCAAATGTCACTCCAGTCTTTAAGAAAGGAGGATGGCAGCAGAAAAGAAATTATAGACCAGTTAGCTTGACCTCAGTGGTTAGAAGATGTTAGAATCAATTGTTATGGAATACTTGGTGACACAGGACAAGATAGTACAAAGTCAGCATGGTTTCCTCAGGGATAATCCTGCCTGACAAACCTATTGGAATTCTGAGAGGAGATTATGATAGATAAAGGGGATGCAGTGGATGTTGTATATTTGGACTTTCAGAAGGCCTTTAACAGGGTGCCACACATGAGGCTGCATACCAGGTTAAGAGCCCATGGTATTACAGGAAAGTTACTAATATGGTTAGAGTATTAGCTGATTGGTAGGAGGCAGCAAGTGGGAATAAAAGGATCCTTGTCTGGTTGGATGCCAGTGACTAATGGTGTTCCACAGGGGTCGATGTTGGGACCACATTTTTTATGCTGTATGTAAATGATTTAGATGATGGGTAGATGGCTTTGTTGCCAAGTTTTCAGGTGACACAAAGATTGGTGGAGGGGCAGGTAGTGTTGAGGAAACAGGTAAGCTGCAGAGAGACTTAGACAGATTTGGAGAATGGGCAAGAAAGTGGTAAATTAAATACGATATTGGAAAATGCATGCATGGTCATGCACTTCAGTAGTAAAAATAAATGTGTAGACTATTTTCTAAACAGGAAGAAAATCCAAAATTCTGAGATGCAAAGGGACTTGGGAGTCCTTGTGTAGAATACATTAAAGGTTAACTTGCAGGTTGATCAGCGGTGAGGAAGGTAAATGCCATGTTTGCATTCATTTCAAGAGGTCCAGAATACAAGAGCAAAGATGTGATGCTGAGGATTTATAAGGAACTGGTGAGGCTTCACCTTGAGTATTGTGAACAGTTTTGGGCTCCTCATCTTAGAAAAGATGTGCTGGCTTTGGAGAAGGTCCAGAGGAGGTTCACAAGGCTGATTCCAGGAATGAAAAGGGTACCATACGAGGAAAGTTTGATGACTATGTGTCTGAACTCACTGGAATTCAGAAGGATGAGGGGGAATTTTATTGAAAACTTCCAAATATTGAAAGGCCTAGACAGAGTAGATGGGGAAAGGATGTTTTCCATGGTAGGGGAGCCTCGGACAAGAAGGCACAGCCTCAGGACAGAGTGGTGTCCTTTCAGAATAGAGATGTGTAAAAATTTCTTTAGCTAAAGTGCGGTGAATTTGTGGAGTCCAGGTCATTGGGTGTATTTAAGGTAGAAATTGATAGATTCATTATTGGACATGGTGGTAGAGGTTACAGGGAGAAGGCTGGGAACTGGGGTTGAGGATGAAAAGAAAAAAAGATTAGCCATGATTGAATGGCGGAGCAGATTCGATGGGCCGGATCACCTAATTCTGTTCCTCTGCCTTATGGTCTAAAACATCATCTTCCTTAGTCAATTCGTTAACATTCTGATCTAGGATTCGATCTCATGTTCATACCAAGAATTCATTCCTGCATCATTAAAATGAGCTTGATTTGTCTAGTTTATTTGTGAATTAAAGTCCCTCATGATTATGACATTATTCCATTCCATGATATTTATATTGTGTCTTGCATCATAATTACCATTAAGAAACCCACAGACAACTGCTCACAAATTTTTTTGCTCCATACTGTCTCCTACCTCCATCACATCAAGGACAGTACAATTCTCTATCATTTTCCAATATTCCAAGACCCTTCCTATATCATCCTGATGCAATTCCTTCTTAAAAAGGTCTCTAGTACTTTCCCTCCTCATCGTTTTTCCTGCCTGTATTGCTTAAATATGTAATCTTAGAACATCTAATTCCCAGATTTGGTCACGCTGCAGCCACATTTCTCTAAAGACTAGTAGATCATATCCATTTATAGCCCTTAATGTCACTTTTCCATTACATTCTTGCACTTACTGTGAACATTTTGACATACATATAGTGCCTTTAAATGTAGCCTGTTAACATTTTTCCATGATCTATTCCTATTTACTGTTTATTTTGTTTCCACTGGCTACCTGCCAAATGTTTCTAACACTTTTTCTACATGATTTATGGCTCTCTTGGTTTCATCTCATCTATTTCCCGTAGCCCTTCCCTCATTTCCTCTGCTAGGCAGAGCAAAATTACTTCTTCAAGTTCCCACCTTCTATTCCCCAGGCCGCCTACTCCTGCCCCTAATTTGGATGTCCCTTTGGAAGCCAGAAAATGTTTGAGGTAAACACAGGAAATTAAAACAAATATTATTTCAGAGTTTTATAGCAGAGATAGACAGAATATAGTGATTACAGTATAGGTTGGTTACAGTGCAGTAAATGGCTTTCTGGGAAGAAAAAGTTCAGATATGAAGTAAGTAAACTTCTTTAACAAGTAAAAGCAAATGACTAAAGTTAGATCAGAAGACATAGGAGCAAAATTAGGCCATCTGTTCCATCAAATTTGCTCCTCCATTTGATTATGGCTGATTCGTTTTTCCCTCTCAACCCTATTCTCCTGACTTCTCCTCATAACCTTTGACACCCTTACTAATCAAGAACTTACCAAGCTTCGTTTTAAGGAAACCTAATAATGTCCACTGCAGCCTTCTGTGGCAATGAATTCTACAGATTCACCACCTTCTAGCTAAATATATTCCTCCTCATCTCTGTTCTAAAGCAACAAACTTTTATTCTTAGGCTAGGCCCACTGGTTCTAGACTCTCCCACTACTGGAAGTATCTTGTCCATATCCACTCTACCCAAGTGTAACATATTTAGTAGGGTTCAATCCTGCTAAACCTAGAAACATCAAATGATCCGGATATGTGAAACTCTCAGGTTCTGTTGGGTGTGTAAGTCTAGGGAAGACAATCTCTGGGCCCGTCAAACGTGGGAGATTGAGGTAAGATTTGCTAGATGCTGTGTGATGTGTTACCCTGTTACAAATCAGTACCATGAAATAATAGACAACAGACCATATACAATTACACAATTTACACTTATAATTCTCAATTTGGCTAAAGAATTTGTAAAGAAAATGCTAAAAACGGAAAGGGCCCATTTTAATGAAACTGTCTAATGTACACAAGTTGGAGTTCATGGTTTTCCCTTCGCCACTCTCCCTTCAATCTCCTTGTCTTCGTCGGACCACTCTGGGTTGAGTACTATAATCTCTCCCTCCGGCTTCTCCCTTCATCTCCCACCAAACAAAAACCCAAATCACCCCAGTGTCAGGCGCAAGGCACAAAATACATTCCCCTCATTGGACAGCTCACATTCCAAAGCACCCATTATACCTAACCATAACCCAAACACTGCTTCTACAGAAAAATCATTATATTAGCAGTGAAACCTTTCCCAGGGTGTTACATATGTTAACCCTCTCATCTCTAGCATCATTCTCATAAACTTTGTCTTGTCCCTCTTCAAAGCCAGCACATCCTTCCTCAGAAATGGGTTTCAAAACTGCTCACAGTATTCCAACTCTGCACCTTTTCATAATTCTCTCTCTATTTATAAAACACAGTAATTTCTGCCTCTATTCCTTCTACCATGGTATATGACCATTTACTTCCCTGCACTATACTCCATCTGACTCTTCTCTGGCCATTTTCCCAACCTACTCAAGTCCTTCTGCAGACTCCCTGATTCCTCAATACTACCTACCCCTCCAAGTATCTTTGTACCATCTGAAGCCATCTGTTTTGTCACCCAAATCATTTACATATAACATGAAAGGTAGTGGTCCCAACACGACCCCCATGGAACACCACTAGTCATTGGAAGACAAGTGAAAAGCACCCATTCATTCCCACTCATTGCCTTCTGCCCATCAGCCAATCTTCAGTCTATGATACTGTGGCGACCCATTTCCTGGCACATCCGAACCGGCTCACAATTAGATAGCCTACGGGGGTTTGCAAGCACAGAGCTTTGGAGCCTCTGCGCCATGGGGGGGCAGGTTGAGGGAGGCTTAAAAGTGAGGCTGAGGATTTCGAATAAAGTTTTTTCCTTCGACTGCAGTTACCGACTCCGTGTCGTAATTTTAGCGCTGTGTGTAGCACACCGCTACAATACTACCTTTCCCATAATACCAAGGGCTTCTATCTTGTTTAGTAGTTAATGTGAGGCCAAAGGACTTCAGAAGTACAAATAAACTACATCCACTGACACTTCTTTGTCTAACGTGCTTGCTACATCTTGAAAGAATTCCAACAGATCTGTCAGGCAAGATTTCCCTTTAAAGAAGCCAAGCTGACTCCAAAATATTTTATCATGTGCCTCTAGGTGCCCCAAAACTGGACTGTTAAATCTTACCAACCCCTTATTTGGGTTAACTGGCCTATAAATTCTTGTCTTTCACATCTTGCCCTTCTTAAAGAGTGGATTTATATTTACGATTTTTCCAGTCCTCTGGAACCATTCTGGAATTTAGTGACTCTTGAAAGATCACGACTGACACCTCTACAATCCTTTCAGTTACTCTTTCAGAACCCTGCGTTTGTGATCCATCTGGTACCGGTGATTTATCGACATCCAGCTTCAGACCTTCCCACTTCCCAAGGACCTTCTCCTACTATAATTTCTGATCTTGCTCTCTCAAATTTCTGCTATACTACTAGTGCATTCCACAATTAAGACTGATCTAAAATACTTATTTAGTCCAACCGCCATTTCATTATTTCCCATTACTACCTCTCCAGCATTATTTTCAACCAGTCAGAGTCCACGCTTACTTCTCTTGCTTTTTCTACATCTGCAAAAGCTTTTATATTATTGGCTAGCTTACCTTCATATTTTATCTTTTCTCTCCTTATGGCTTCTTTAGTTGCTTTCTGTTGACTTTTAAAAGTTTCTGAATCCTGTAACTTCTGTAATTTTTGCTATATTCTAAGCCTTCTCTTTGCTTTTATGTTGTCTTTGACTTTCATTGTCAGCCATGGTTGCCTCATCTTCTCCTTAGAATACTTCTTCATCTTTGGGATGTATCTATCCTGTAGCTTCCAAAATGCTTGCAGTAATTCCTGCCATTACTGCTCCACCATCATCTCTGCTAGTGTCTCCTTCCAACCATCTTTGGCCTGTTCCTTAGTCATGCCTCTGTAGTTTCCTTTATTCCACTGTAATATTGATACATCTTATTTTAATTTCTCCTTCTCAAACTGCAGGGTGAATTCTATCATTTTGTGATCACTGCCTCCAAAGGGTTCCTTTACCTTAATTTCTCAATTGCAGAACAGCAATTGTCTTATCTCTAGTGGGCTCAACAACAATCTCCTCTAAAAAAAAACATATTGTAGGCATTCTCCAAATTCTTTCTCTTGGGATCCGGTGCAAATCTGATTTTCCTAGTCTATTTGTATATTGAAGTCCCCAATGATTCTTGTGTTGTGTGTGTGACACTGGGAAGCTGGGTGACCGTGAATATCACACCCAAGAGATGGAGAGGTAAGGAACAAATGTGGTGCTGTTTATTTTGCCTATAAATCATCTCCCCAGAATGCCCTTTTACATTAAATTCAGTACAAAACATACAAGGAAGCTTGACAGCAATCTGTAAGGGTTAAAATATACATGAGTACGTATATCATATCCCTCCCCTTTATTTTAAAGTATTTTCCCCACTCCCATACACGGACGAGCAGCTGAACTATTAACATTCAATAGAGTAATTATCAAATTCAACTAACAACAAAAATAATTTTTCTAAGCTATGGAGAGGGGGTAGGCTGCCTCTATTCCCACACAAAATCCTAGGAATCATTCTGCTCCATGTTCCTGTGAGGCTATCTCTGGGTGGTGTATGTATAGATCTTAGCCTGGGTACTGCATTTTCAGTAGAAGACACTTTAGAAAGCACTGATTGTGTCATTTTGTCTTAATGGAGGTTCTGTCATTGTCTGAGAATCCAGTCCCATTTCTACAACAAGATCTAGCCTGGTCAGTTTGTGTTGGTTTTCAGTAGCCTCAGAAGTAGGCAACAGCTGATCAACATGCATTCGCCAGATGCCATTACTAGTTTCTGCTGTGCACAACACAGGACTACTTCATGCCACCAAATTCACAGGTATTTACGTTGTTCTGAAGATGTAATTCCAGACAAGTACTCTCTCTCCTGCTGTGAAACCTCTATGCTTCACTTTAGCATGTCTCTCTGCTTGGGTTTTCTGTTCATGTAACTATTCATATAAGATATTTTTGTTGGTAGGATCCCTTTGAAGACGGTGAAAGTTGTGAAGAATGATCTGCTGGATGTGGAAGCCGTGACATGTCAGTCCATAGCCTCCTCTTCTGCCACAACAAAGCCACCCTTAGGGTGGAGGAATGGCAGATTATTTTCTGTCTGATGGCATAAATACTTACTTCTCTTTCTGGTAAAGAAAAATCCCTCCTCCTCTCCTCTTCTTCTGTTCCCCATTTTCCAGTATCTGCAGAATTTCTTCTTGTACTATTGAATCAGATTCACAGATCTGACAACTGAGACAGGAAGCACACTGACTTTGAATAAATATATTAGTCATTTATTTACAAAGAGTAAAAATTCAACCAAACATTCATGTTTCCCAAGATACAGATACTACAAAGCTGAATATTCAACGAACATACATAGCTAAAATGCATACAAAGCATACCTTTCCAATGGCTATGTGTACCACTTGCCTTATACAAAAGGAGACAGAACCTCCCATATGTGTTCTCTATATACCTAGGATATTTGAAACTGAACACCAGGCAGCTAAATTTACCAAAAAGCCACCAGACCCACCCCAGAGTGTAATAGTTTATGAGCTGGACCCCACTTAATCTTATACACTGATTCTGAGGTGCATGGTGTTACCTGACACACCTGGACTTTAGTTGAAGTGTTCTTGACCAATAACAGTACAAGTGTCACCTTCCTTTGTGAGCAGGTTTTTCAAGGCTATTAAAATCAGTTCTTGTGACAATCTGACCATACCATGCTGAGAAAGGCTATCATTAAAAACCTTTCTTCCTTTGTAATAGCCCTCTTACCAATGAGCATTAGCAAGGTGTTCTTCCAGGGCACTGGGTGGCATATGTATGGTACCACATGTCAACTGCACCACCTGTGGAAACCACAGACTAGGTACTACTTATTCAGTAAGTGCCATTCAGTGTCCAACATGTGCCCACATTTACAACACCATTTGACGTAGAGACAACCATTTTCTACTCACATTTGCCATCCACCTTGTACATTGTACCTGTACTCAACATGTCATCTACACCAACACTCTCTATCAGGTGGGGAAATCACAAATATTCTCCACCTTCCAATTAAACAAATGGTAAGTAGGGAAATACCAGCCCTTAAAGCACTTAATCCACCAGGGTTATTAAGGCTCAAATCCCTTAAAGCTGTTAACATACATTGTGTTGAGGTTGACAAGAATATACCACTCCCTCCCTGCTCCCCCAAAACAGAATGCCCAAACTTAAAAAGCTGGATATCATCAAAGGGATTAATATCAGAGGTATCTCTTCCATCATATAGAAATTCATACAACTTCAGAAATATGAAATTATCCAATGTGAACATTCAAATGATATCCCCAGGAATGTATCACAGGATCTCCCACCACAAGTCAGCATCCACCACTTTGCCATTCTCTAATGCAGGGAGATACAAATGCACTTGCCCTTGATTAGTCACCTGATATTTTGAAAACACAGAAACAACAGAACTACTGAAATTACTCCCCAAGTGCTCAATTCCCTCTGAATTGTGGGCATCTCATATCTGGAATAACGTTGCATAAATTTCTACCAAATTTCAACTTAAATTTCACGTGGGCAGTATGAAAAGTGAGTCATCCCTAAAATCGATTGCATGGGGAAATGTAACAAAGCACAATAGACATGTAACAGATTAACAAAATAAAAATCCCCAAAAAACAAAGTAACTAACTAGATATACATAGGAAACTAAGTAACTGATTTGAACACAAAAGACAAAGCAAGGAACAGAGCTAAGATTTCAAGGTGTCTGCACTGCCCTCTCTCCCTCTTTTCATTATCCACCAGACATCCCCTTCCCCCAGCCCCACAGCAGAATCACTGGCCCACCTCATCATGGCTCGAACTTTAACAGGGGCGGGCTGCTAACCAACTTGTCGTGCAGCATCTAAGTGCTGTAGCTTCAATAGTTGACAAGCTCTCTGCATAATTGTATCCTTTATATTTGAAGCCCTACTCTGCCAATTCTGCTAATTCGCCTACAATGGCGAATCTCTCAGAATAATATTGAGCTGACAGAGATTTTCCATTCATTCCTAAGACTTCCTATTGTTTTATACTGATGTCCTATAACTGCTGTAAACATTCAGAAAGCATCCTGCTGACTATTCTTTTTCCTGGAAAAACCCAACAATTTAAGTATGGAAACAATGTGGTGTCTTACTTCAACCCTGGCTAAATCTAACAGGTCTAGCATTCCATAAACCATCAGTTGGTTAGCGAGACTTCCAAAGCCCTCACTATTATCTGCCTAACCTCAGATTCTGCATCTCTCAAATGGAGGCACCTACCTTTTCAAAAAAACCTTTTAGAGAAATGCATTTTTGCTCAAAAAGCCAGACGCTGCTCAAAGCAGTACTAAATGTAATGTTGAATCAGGTTTGTAGATCTTGCAAGTGAGAGAAAATGCATTGATTTCAAATAACTATATTAGTCATTTATTTACAAACAGTGATAATACAACCACACATCCATATTCCCCAAGTTACAGACACTACAAAGCTGAATATTCAACAAACATACATAGTTAAAAGTGCATACCTCCCAATGGTTATTGCCTTAAACAAAAGAAGAGAGACAGAACCTCCCACACTTTCTCTCTACATACCCAGGATACTTGAAAGTGACACCAGGCTGCTATCTAATTATAAAAGCAGTAGCAGTTTCTAAGCAATCACAACTGAAATAACTTTCAATTATCAGGATGATCAGAATAAGCCAACACCACCCCCCCCCCACAGGACACTCATGTTTATTTTTCCCCTCCCACTCTAAATTCCTCTGCAAGTTATATAAGATGCTCCAAACTCAAGCACTAAGCAAGTAACAGAGCCTTGGGGACGCTTAATCCCCATAACAAAGCATTAAGTGCATTAAGTCTTTTTCTCAATTACAACTACATTTCTCTTCTCTCCTCCCTCTTAAATGGCTCCCTAAACCATAACGTCATTGTTAAGCTACTCATTATTTTAACAGCCACCAATTTTACCTGCACAGGGAGCAAAAATCAGAACTATTGGACAAAGTCAAGGGCAGATTCTCCTCCAGCACTACCCCTTGGATCCCCCTACCTGCCTCACTCACAGTCACACCCTCTTGTCCCTGACCATAGAAACAGTTAATTTAATGGGCTAGACCAGGCATGGGCAAACTACGGCCCGCAGGCCATATGAAGCCTGTTAAGCTTTTTAATCCAGCCCGCAGAACTTGATGAAATTATATTAATAAAACTTGTTAACGTTTTTTTCCCCGCAATTCTGGCGTTTTCCCAATAGATGACACACTCTATATACATTGACCTTTGTTGAGGTGCAGCGTATTACTCCACATTTGCGTTTTACTTTGTAATCTTGTGACGACCCATTTCCTGGCACATCCGAACCGGCTCACAATTAGCCAGCGTTCTGGCTAAGGGAAATAGCCTGTGGGGATTTGCGAGCACAGAGCTTTGGAGCCTCTGCGCCATGGGGGGCAGGTTGAGGGATGCTTAAAAGTGAGGCTGGGGATTTCGAATAAAGTTTTTTCCTTCGACTGCAGTTACCGACTCCGTGTCATAATTTTAGCGCTGCGTGTAGCACACTGCTACAACCTCTCACCCCTTCTGTAATGATGAGTGGAGCTAAGAAAAGAAAAGTGGATAGAGAATGTCGGGTGTTTAACAAGGAGTGGACAACTAAATATCTTTTTACTGAACACCGATCAACTGCTGTATGCCTGATATGCCAAGAGACTGTGGCAGTTTTTAAAGAATATAATATCAGCCGTCACTTTGCCACAAAACATGCCAACTATGCTAGCGACCAGTCAACGAAAGAACGGGAAGCTAATGCTCAGAGGTTGGCAGCTAATTTACAGGCTCAACAAAATTTTTTTCACCGTCAAACTGCCATTCATGAGTCAAGTACCAAGGCGAGTTTTATGCTGTCATTCAAATTAGCAAAGGCCAGCAAGCCTCTGTCTGAAGGCGAGTTTTTAAAAGAATGTATGGTGGAGACAGCAGGTGTGTTGTGTCCGGAGAGCAAAGACAAATTTGAAAAAATCAGTTTATCATGCAGAACAGTGACTCGCCGTGTGGAACTGATAGATGAAGATATAACCAGCGACTTAAATAAAAAGGCAGAGTCGTTCACGTTATATTCATTAGCACTGGATGAAAGCAACGATGTAAAAGACACTGCTCAGCTCCTCATTTTTATCCGAGGAATTAACAATACTTTTGGAATAACAGAGGAGTTTTTGACAATGGAGTCTCTGAAAGGAAAAACACGGGGAGAGGACTTGTATGACTGGGTGTCTGCTGTCATCGAAAATATGAAGCTCCCTTGGAGTAAACTTATCAACGTCACCACAGATGGATCTCCTAATTTGACGGGGAAAAATGTCGGCCTGCTGAGGAGAATACAGAATAAAGTGAAAGATGAAAATCCTGACCAGGATGTTATTTTCCTTCACTGCATCATCCACCAGGAACCTCTATGTAAATCGGTATTACAGCTGAATCATGTTGTGAATCCTGTCGTAAAACTTGTCAACTTTATACGTGCAAGGGGACTTCAGCACCGTCAGTTCATCACGTTCCTGGAGGAAACTGATGCGGATCACCAGGACCTACTTTATCACTCCCGTGTCCGCTGGTTAAGTTTGGGCAAAGTGTTTCAACGAGTATGGGAGCTCAAAGAGGAGATCGGTGCATTTTTGGAGTTACTGAGGAAGGCCGGCGAATTTCCTGAGCTGAGCAACAAGAGCTGGCTTTGTGACTTTGCGTTTGCTGTGGATATATTTTCACACATGAATGAACTGAACGTGAAGCTACAGGGGAAGGATCAGTTTGTGCATGACATGTACACAAACGTGAAAGCCTTTAAATCCAAGCTGGCTTTTTTCTCCAGGCAAATTTCGAATAAGTTATTCACTCATTTTCCCACACTAGCCACGCTGGAAGAGGCCGGCGCAAATGTGCAAAAATACAGCGAGTCACTGGATGCGCTGCACAGAGAATTCTGCCGTCGCTTTTCTGATTTTGAAAAAATTGACAAGTCACTTCAGTTGGTGGCCTGTCCCCTGTCACAAGATCCTGAAACAGCACCAGAGGAGCTACAGCTGGAACTGATCAACCTTCAGTCTGACCCCGTCTTAAAAGAGAAGTTCAACTCTCTTAAACTGAATGACTTTTATGCTTCACTTGGTAAAGAGGTGTTTCCAAACCTCCGGAGGACGGCACAGAAAATGCTGGCGTTGTTCGGCTCGACCTGTTTGTGTGAACAGGCGTTCAGCGTCATGAACATCAACAAAGCCAGCCACAGATCCAAGTTAACTGACCAACACCTCAGATCCATCCTGAGAATCGCCACAACAAAACTAAATCCAGACTTTGATGCGCTGGCTAAAAAGGGAGACCAACAACACTGTTCCCACTGAAATTAAAAATAAGTTTCTTCGTTGTGTTATGTAAAAAATGCATTTGAAAATATTTTTTTCAATAAGCCTTACATGTTACATGTCATTTCTGTTAAGTGATGGACATGAGTAGTGCGCAGGTGCACGTACGTTCTCAAAATAAAAAACGCGCTCCGCATACTGGCGCGCTCTCATTGTTCTGTCATTGTGCAGGTTGTTGTTGAGTTTTGGCACAGGGGACAATTGAATAAGAAGGAGCAGGACAAGTAGACCTGCATCTCCTACCATTTTTGAAATAAAGACAGTCAGGAGGAGAGTGATGATGATAATATCTTGAAGGATAACAGAATTTTCAGTGCTTTAAAATAATAACTGTTACTATTTAAAAAAGCTGTGTTTTATTCATTTAATTTTCAGTGTTTTAAAAGTCATTTCAATAAATAGCTAAATACCATGGGACTTCAAAGACAGATATTTTGTTGTAATGCATTTGTTCATTTTCAATTGAAATTAAAGCACATGTTTTCTACATATCCCATGATATTTTATTTTCTCTTATGAGGTGTATTACCAAAACGCTCCGTCCATCTGCTCCTGGTCCGGCCCCCCTGTCAAATTTTAGAACCCTTTGTGGCCCACAAGTCAAAAAGTTTGCCCACCCCTGGGCTAGACTGCCTTCTGAATCACAGTGCCAAGTTAGTGCATTGTCAATTACAAAGAAATTTCAAGTAATGTATCACAGAAAGAAGAGTATGGCAAATATTAGGAGCAAGATTTTGTTAAATATCCAGTAAAATTGTATAAAGTACAAAAAGTAACTGAAAAAGAGTCAAAGCAAGGCTACTGGATAAAGATTGGTAAGCTCACTTAAATTATACATTTTAAAATATGCCAAGGGTAAGCCAAGGAACTGGAGGGCATTTTAAAAATCTATTCATCAGAACATGCCCTTCCCAAAAACTGATGAAAAAGTCTAAGACAGATGATAAGACAATTTTCCCAAGCCCTCCTCCCCCACCACCATCTCTGCAATCCGTCAGAGTTATTTATTCGTTTTAATTTAGCAATGCAGTGTGGAGTAGACCCTTACAGCCCTTTGAAGCACAATGTCATAGCAACCCCAAATTAACTCTAACCTAATCACGGGACAATTCACAATGACCAATTAATCTACTAACCAGAACATGGTTGGACTGTGAGAGGAAACCGGAATAGCCGGGGAAAACCTACCCATTCCCTGGGGAGAATGTACTGTACAAATCCATTGCAGGATGGTGCTGGAATTGAGCTCTGAACTGCAGAAGGCTCTGAGCTGCAATAGCACAGCGCTAACCATTATGCTTCCATGGCACCCAATCGAATGCCAGAGGCAATCAAATCTATTAAATTGAAGGAAGACATTACTTTTCTAAAAATATTGCTAAAGCAATATAAAATCTTTTAAAACACTTAAATAATTAAAAAAAACACTACTGCACACATAAATGATTAAAATATAACTTATCTTTCCTCCTCACAGGATAAAATCTTCATTGTAATTAATGGGCTCAGGGATGGTGCACTAAGTTTAGCCTGGCACAGAGACTGTGACCTGATTCCCCTGACTAAGTGCTGTGAGATCTTAGTGAATTTGTTTTCTGACATTGGCCTCCATGTGGAGACCAGCAAAGGAGTGTGCTGATAGGTTAACCAGCTGAAATCTGTCAACAAGCACATGACCTCTGCAATTGCATGCACATACACAGTAATCTTAAATGCATTGGCACTTAATAGGATATAATTCACCATTGAACTGATGACATTTAATGACAAGATCAACTGTATAATTTTGTTAGTCTTTTTACGGTTACTGCCTATCCTGCTAAGTATTATTGGCATCTTCTGTTTATTTTCTGCATTACTAGCATCTAAAATATTTTGTCTTTGATACTGTTTAGTTTTAGATTAGAATAGATGATGAACACCTAATCATGGCTTAGGACATAGAAACTGATCAAAGGCAGAGTCATTAGTTCACTTTTTTTTTCTATGACGGGGATTATCTTCTGGGATTTTTCTCCTTACTTACGTACTGCCCACTACACCGCTGGTACTTAAGGCAGCAATGAAGGTCCTCCACCTCTGTTTGTCCATACCGTTGCACAGAGACATAGAAGGATTCTTCAATGCTGCTTCTGCAGCAATTTTTTTGACCAGTCAGTGTTGTTAGCCCTGAGCTGAACCCTCAAACCTGGAGGACCGATGGAGCACTCTTAGTCTGGCCTTTACCATTTGACCTGTTTAGCATGGGTGACCCTACCTAGAGCCAAACCACAAGGCTCTTACTCCAGCCAACGTAGCTTTCCAGGTCATTCAAGCCTCTAAGCCCTATGACAAGGTTGAGTTCTGCTTAAAGATTTCTTCTCCTAGCATGTTTTAAGTAACTTGTAATTATATGTATAAGTAACAGCTCTGAAGAGGAAGTATGGAATTTAATGTTAATACAGTTAATAGTTTTGGTACCTTGGACCTAGATCAAGAAAAGTTCTTGCCTGTATCACAGTTGAAAAAGACTTTCTGAAAGTAATAACCCATTCTGAATCCCTTGATTAAATATTCTGACAGATGAGATCAAATTTGACAGTCCATTGAAGTTTCCACATGCATGAAAATTGTAGTAATTTCTTTTTATTGAGGCCTCATGATTTTATGTATCTTCTATCTGGATAACAATGGGTGATTAGTAAAAATAAATTAACAACACTGGTGCCTGTTGTATGAACTGGCTTGTGGTGAAATAGCACCAGAAGACACATTATGTGAATGCATTAACATACACACTTACAATATATACCAATTAGAAGCATACTAGATAGATCACAGTGTTATTCAGAGTGCAACACTGATCTGGCGCTGTCACTACCATTTTTGAACTCAAAGCTCTAGCTAATGAACTCGCTTAACCTTCCCTGCTGGTGACATTCAGCAGCAGGAAAGATCTGCTCAACAACACAACTTAAGGAATTTGTGTTATCTAATGGACAGACGCTGGCTGTTTTGTTCCCACTGTGGTTATAATTTTTCAGTGCTTGCTACAGTTGTTTCAGGCTGCAGGTCTAAGAGGAATATTGTTTCAATTACTGAGGGAAATTGTGCCAACTTCAAGGCATTTGTACAAACCAATGTCTCTCAGACTTGTGTGCATTAGTAAGGATTTTCTTTGGAGAAGTACTGGGAGAATAGACGGTGTAAGTGGCTTGAAGACAAAGGGTCAGTGTGATGGGGGATGGGAAGGGTAAAATAGTTCAAAGTGGGATCCTAGTTTTGGAATAGATTATTCAGAGAAGAATTGTTCATCATGAGCCTCAGTGAAGCACAGTATTTACACTTCCTTAATCACATCTCCACTGAAGTCTGCTGCCTGCAAGAGTCTAAACTGAGCTCCACATCAGGAAAGTAATCTCAATGCCAGTGGCTGTCTCGGTGAAAGTATCGTAAAATGTAGATGCTGTAAATTGAAAATGTAACCAGAAAATAGAAGAACTATTCAAAATGTCTAGCAGGATCTCTGGATAGTGAAAAATAGAGTTAACATTTCAGGTGAAAGACACTATCAGGGTTCTGTTGATGCCTTTTATAATACATTTTGTATGCATTGGGTTTCATTCAGGCCACAGCATTCCAGTTTGCTATCACTGTTGCATTAAATAGGTCAATATTCAAAGGGAACAAACAACATTGTTCCTCTTATCAGAAACAGTGCATCTTTTTGCTAGAATTACAAGTTTCCCCGCAACACACTATGCCATTAATTGCATTCTCATCTGCACATTACTTTGTGACATGAGATGCCACACCAGATAGTAAAGTAGTAAGCCAAAGGCAGAGATAATTTGTATTTTGGTCAGTCTATTTTCAGAGGCAGGGAATCAAGAAATTCAAATCAAGTTTTCTTCAGTAGCATATTTTACTTCTACTGATGGAGCCAAAAAACATTTGAGACTGTGAAAGATTTCAGCCAACATTACAAGTTTGCCAAGTTATTTACCTATTGTAGCTTGCATTGGGAACATTTATAGGATATGATAAAGAATAGTTCAAATTTTTAGATCAACATTTTCAAAAACTATTACATTTTGGAATTTGGAAGGATGAGTAAGTCTCATGTAGGCTTCCAACTCAGCTGTCCAACGTTGCCATTTCATCAGATATTGTTGAACAATTGGAGCACTCAGCTTCTCATAACATTCAATATTCTAAAAAGAGCATATAGTTATTTTCCATCATTATCCTAGAAAGTATCCCATATAGTTTTACAACAGTTATATCAAACAAAGTTTTACATCAAGCAACTGAAATGGAGGGACAGATAACCAAAGGATGGTCAGAGACAGATTGCAAGAAGGCATTGTAAAAGAGTAAAAAGAGACAGTCAGACAGAAAGATTTACAGATGGAATTTAAAATGTGAGCAAATTAAATAGAAATTGATGGGTTGGATCTTGCTTCTGGTCAACTTTACAGTTTTAATGAATATAAATCCAATGATGAATATGTATGTATTCAGCCTGGTTAAAGTTACTGTCATTTTGGTCAATGGCAGAGGCTTCTTTCTCAAGCTTCTGTCATTGTGATTCTATAAGTATGTCAGATCCTAATGACTTAGTTACCTAAGTCAAATAGTTTTTCTTCATGTTACATTTGCTTTTTTGTGAAATACAAGGCCTTGGACTCTTCACCACTCAATAGTCTAAGTATTCCCTTTACTTACATTGGTCCTGATTTTTGCAGAAGGCTGCTGACATTTTCCTGTGTATAAGCAGAAAACTAAAACTAAAACCATGACACACAAGGGACTGCAAATGCTGGAATTTGGAGCAACAAACGCAACCCACTGAATTATTTCAGCAGATTGATTGTTATAACAAAGAACAGTACTTTGATTACTATTGCCTTTTTGAATAATGACATTTCTTATGTCTGGATTGTGAAAGCTTATGTAACTGCATATATGTCAAAAATAGGCCAAAAAATGTTTAACATAAAAAATATGCATTGAAGTGGTGCTACCTTCCGGTTTTACAAAGATTGTGAGGGAATGTCATTGCAATGCACCGTCCTGGGTATTGTGTGCATAAATCATACAGTAGGTTCAAAGTTGGGAGCAAGATGTTTTCTTTGCATTCTCTCACATATCAGAAATTCTCAAGCATCAATCCTTATCAGGAAAGTTTGATTGATCTATTACTATGTGTTTTTCTTGGGCATTGGGAGAGATATTCAGGGTGGAGATAACCTAATAGGACACAAGATACATGCACCTCCAATATCAGAAATCATTAACCCTTGAAGAAGAAATGAAGGGGAGGGAAAAAGAGCAAAAGATTAAGTTCACAATAAAACTTCAATAATTGTATTTGTTCTGAAATTCCAGTGTTTCATGCTCTGTCTCACCAAGGCCAGGTTACCTATGCTCCCTTGTACCTTCAGAATCACTGGGATTCTATTTCTGTCCTCCCTTTAAATCAAGCTGACTTACCAGAAAAAAAAATTATAATAGTTTTAACAGCTAAAATGAGTAAATTAAAGGTGCGTTGGAATATGAATGGAAATAATATTCAACTGTCTGAAAATTCTGCAGGACTGGTATTATCAAAGACTAGAGCAGTCAGATTATTGGAGTTTTATTGCATTGCGATTGCTCTTACAAAATGAAGGTCTCCTTCTGCACTGGAATGATTATATGATTCATTGAATTATCTAACCATCATGCAGGATAGTAGATGGTCCTGCCAAATTGAACAAATATGAATGGAATTGCTTAATGGGGTGAAGTTGTACACTTCTTCTAGTTTATAGCAAAATCTGTCATTCATAATTTGATGATGGATGGCTTTTACTCAAATAGTGGAAACTGATATAAAATCAGAAGTTTTGATTTATTTGCTTAGCAGCTCACACCTTGTAACACTGGTTTATTTTATATTAAGTCAACTGTCATGACGAAAATGTAGCAAATTACAATAGCCAGATAAGTGAACCTTAATGGCTGGATGATGGCTTTGAACTGACTCATATTGATTTAAGTTCTTCACAATGATGGCAGAGGACAAATAGTTCTTATTCTACCTGGAAACACAGATTAAACTTACGAAGATTATTTCCTTGGTGATGCATCCTGGTGTGAATGATTATCGTAGTTTACACGATGAGGGTGAAAGAGCAAAAGTCTGCCCTAAATTACTATGACATCATTTCTATAATTTGTTCATAATGTAACACAATGGACCCGTGTAAGGATTCAATATCACATCCTTTTGAAGAAGATACAAAGCCAATAATGATACTGGAAAATAAAACAAATCATAGGCAATTGTTGAGTAATGTTTTTGGCAGTAACGTGAAGGATTAAAATGAAGTAAACCTATCCACTTGATAGGCTACAACAATTTAAAAAATGTACATTATTGTCAGGTTAATGACTAATATTTAGATTGTAAATAGGTGGCATTTCTCTAAATCTACATTGAAATCATCATGTTCAAACTCAAATTATTTACTTCTGTATGCATTTGAATCTAGCAGCACACCTCTATCTATTGACTGCTCACTGTCATTGAAAGTGATTCATTCATCAATGCTGCACTCAACCCTGGATCAGGAGGATTATTGACTGTGCTGCCTGTTGGTGATGTTGTATATATAACAGGAACTCAAAAAGAATAGCATCCAGTGAGTTCTGCCTTTCTTGTTCCTCATTGGCTGACCACTAAATCCATGCAGCTGGGAACTCAAGATGAAAACTACGACTGGCCATCTATATCCCACTGGGTACACCACAAATGAGATTATTCCTCATGAAAACAAGAAGTGCCTGCAACATTGTTTTTAAAACAGGCAAGGAAGACCATGTAGAGTACATTAATGAATACCAGATGTTCAGAAAACACAGAAAACATTAATAGGGGTGGGATGAAGTACTAGTAAAGTTACAGAGTGTAACTCTCCTAGGTTGGACGAGGACAAATCAAGCTGACTGGGAATAAGAATTAAGAAACACATAACTAGGGGTATCCTAGAGCTCACAAGATACTGAGACAGAGATAGAGGGGCATATCTGCAGGGGAATCATAAAGACTGGAACTTCAATTACTCCAGTGTTGATATGATATTGTTATGGTCAATAGAAGTGAATGGGAGGAATTCCTGAAGAGTGGTCAACAGAACCTCTTTAATCAGTACATTTTAGCTTAACAAGGAAGGAGACATTGTTTAATCTTGTCCTGGAAAATGAAATTGCCCAAGTGGAGCAAATGTCAGTGAGGAACCATAATCGTCATACTGTAACTTTTAGACTATGAAGTAGAAGAGGAAGAGTCAATCTTTATTGGAGGAGGGCTAGCTTCAATGAGCTAATAATGGAAAATCCCAAGGTAAAAAGGGAAAACAAAACACGAGCTCTCTGGATGACAAATTTGGTAGAGAATGTAGTGATGCCAAGAAATGGATATTTAAAGTTCATATCTGATAAATAACTCAGATGAGAATCAGGATGTCTATAGTGAGCTACAAGTAAAGGTGAAAGGGAAATTGATAAGTAAAGAGTGAATGTCTGAATAAGTCATGGCTAATATAATCAGGAAATACATAAGCCTTCCATAGGCATGTGAACATTAATTAAGGCAATTGAGGAGCTACTTAGGGACCAAGAAAGTAATTTATGTATAGAGGCAAAAGCAAGGCAGAAATATTTAATTAGCACTTTGCTTTTATAAGCAAAGAGGATGCTATCAATATCTCAACAGGAAATAGGGAGACAACAAATGAGATAGAAGTAATTATGGAGAAGGCAAAACAAAGACATTGATATCAACCGATATATTTATGTATCCATCTTCTATTTCTGTCTTTCATCATTAGCAAACTTATTTATGGATTTTCTAGTTCATCATCTAGGTTATTAATAAATATTGTGATTAGATGAGCCCAGACCACAGGTTGCATTGAAAGGTCAATTGTCATATGTTGTTAATTAAAATAACTGACAGTTATCACTAAATTTTGTCTTTTGTCACTCAGCCAATTTTTGAAGCATGTCAATAATTTCCCTACAGTTTTATAAGCAAATTTAGCTGACAATCTCTTCCGAGGTATTTAATCAAAAATCTTCATATATATATATTTTTTTTTAAATCAATCAGGATTGTCACCTGTCACTTACCCTTAAAACTTCATGCTGGATCTCAGAGTGCAGCTGAAAAGCTTCAAGATATTCAGTCCTTAATTATGGATGCAAGGAATTTCAAAATAACAGATGTGAGACTCACATGTCGATAATTCTTTGGTGAATGAATTTATTGTGGATGATTCTTGCAGATCATTAAAGGAAACAGGCATAATAGGTGCTGATATATTTTACAAAAATGCTGACTCCCAATGTTGTCTTGCTGTGTGGTACAGATTCTGCTTTGTCCAATACTTTATTAATCCAATTATATCTTTAGATTCACTTGTACTTATGTCGCTATCCCTCCAGAATCTATCCTTGACCAAATTCCAATTCTCATCTATATGCAGTCTACAACAAAATCATCCAATGACAAAGCATCAGTTATTGCATGCATGCTTGCTACTCCCATGTCCATTTATACATTACAAACAAGAGAAAATCTTCTGGTGCCGGAATTCCAAGCAATACACACACAATGCTAGAGGAACTTAGCAGGCCAGGCCGCATCCATGAAGAGAAATAAACATGACCCAAATTTTTGACTGTTTGTGCCTCTCCATAGATGCTGTCTGACCTGCTAAGTTCCTCCAGGTTTCTTTTTGTGTGTGTTGATCTGGATTTCCAGAGAATCTCTTGTGTTTACACTTTCAGTTAGACCACCTCTATTATTTCACCCACCTCTGCTCTTGCCTGAGATTATGTTCTCATCAAGTTTCTCTAGGATGACTTGTTGCAATAAATTCTCTTCATTGTATAAATTTCAGGTCATTGCCTGTACCCTAACTTGTATGTCTTGTTTAACATCAGCTGTTTGTTTAATGACTTCCATTGGGTGACGGTTAAACAAAGCATCTATATTTAGATTACTCACACTTGCTTTCATTCCCTCCTATAGACTTACCATTCCCTGCATCTGGCCCCGAGTCATATCAGATATCTACACTTCTCCACATCCAGCCTCTCAGTAGTCCTTAAGTTCTCCATCTTGGGTGGCTTTCAGTGCCAAGTGTCTAAGTATGGAAACTCTGATCTTAGATCTTCCTCCACAGAGACACGGGTGAAAGTGCAGATGATGGATATCAGGAAAACAGGGATTAGGGAAAATGGTGGTTCCTGGGGTGTTGGGGAGAAGGAATAGTGGATCAAGAGGGGAGTGATTACTGGAAATTAGAGAAATTGATGTTGATGCCAACAGTTTGGAGACTGTCGAAAGAGAATATGGCCTCTTATTCCAATATGCATCTGGAGGAAGCTATGGACAGACTAGTCAGTGCAGGAATTAAAATGTTTGGCCACTGTGAGATACTGCAGTTTGCAGCAAATGGGATGAACGTGCTTCACAAAGTACCCCTCCAATCTGTGTCGAGTCTTACTGATATCAAGGGTGCCACACTAGAAGCACCAAATACAATAAATTACACCAATGGCTTTTCATATGAAGCACTGCCTCATCTGGAAGAACTGTTTGGAGCCCTGAATAGTGGTGAGGGAGCAGGTGCAGGGGCAAGTGTAACAGTTAACATGGTTGTAGGGATAAATGCCTGGAGAGTGATCGATGGGGAAGGATGAGTGGACAAGAGAGTCATGGAGAAAGTATTACCTACAGAAAGCAGAGAAAAGGAGGGGGAAATGTGCTTGGTAGTGGAACCCCATTGGGGATGGCAAAACTTGCTGAGAATGATGAGTTGGATTGGAAGGCTAGTGAGGTGGTAGTTGGGAATGTGGGAACCTTATCAATATAGACAAAATACTGGAGGAACTCAACATTCAGGCAGCATCTAAGGGAATCTTATCTCAGTAATGTGAGGGAGGGGGGAATGGTGAGAGGGCAAACATGCAAGAAATTTCAGGAGATGAAGTTGATAGCTGCATTGGTAGCAGGAGTGGGGAAACACCGCTTTCTGAAACAACAGAATGTGCTAGAATGGAAAGTCCCATCATGATATCAAGAGCAGTGAAGATGGAGAAACTGAGAGAAGGAAATAGAATCTTTGTAAGTGACAGTAAGAGGTGTTGGCAAAATAGCAGTGGGACCAGTGGGTTTGTAAAGGATGTCGGTAGATACCCTGTCTCTGGAGGTGGGAGACTTCCCTCTTTTCCTCCTGCTATTTTCCCTTATCCCTGTGGCTCTATTATTCCATCTCTTTCCTCTCTCCTGCCCTCACAACCTGCCCACAACTTACTTTGCCCTATTCAATTTAAAACACTCCCACAAGGACCATGCCTATCCTTATCAAGAGCTATCCTGAAAGTTAAGGAGTTGTGGTCACTATCCCTAACTGTTCACCCACTGAAAGGTTAGTCACCTGGGCAGGCTCATTATCCTACACCGGGTCCACTACAGCCCCTCCATTCATTGGACCATCTACATATTGATTTAAGAAATCTTCCTGGATTCACTTAACAAATTTAGCCCCATCTAAATCCCTTACACTAAGAAGATCACTGTTTACATTTGGGAAGAAGAAATCCCCCATGGCAGCAACCCTATTATTTTTACACATTTCTTAATCTGATGACATATCTGCTCCTCAATGTCCCTGTGGGAATCTGGGATCTGTAGTACAATCCCATCAGTGTGATTGCTCTCTTCCTATTCCTGAGTTCCACCCAAATGTTTAATCCCTCCATTATATCTCCTCTGAGTGCAGCAGTGATATTGTCCCTGATTAAAAATGCAAATCCAACCCCTCTTTTACCCCTCTTCTACCTTTTCTAAAACTTCAAAAACATGGTACATTAATCACTGATTCCAGCCCCTCTCTCAACCAAGTCTCAGTAATGGCCATAACATTGTAGTTCCATGTACTGTTCTATGCTCTAAGTTCATTACACTTATCCATAATACTCCAAGCATTAAAATATACACACTTCAAACTATCTGACCCATTATACCTGTTATTTTGATTGTGCATTTTAAAAACTCCCTTGACATCTGATCCTTTCATTACTGACCTGGGGCTCCAGTTCCCAATGCCCTGCAAGACTGGTTTAAACTCTCCTGAGTAGCATCAGCAAACCTCACAGCCATGATGTTGGTTCCCCTTGAGTTCAGGTGCAACCTGTCCCTCTTGTACGGGTCACCCCTTCCCCAGAAAAAGTTGCAATGATCCAAGAACTTGAAACTCTGCCCCCTGCACCAACTCTGTAGCCACTCATTCATCCGTGCTATCAGCCTACGGCACAGGGTGTAGGCCAGAAATTACAACCATGGAGGTCCTTCTCTTCAGTCTCTTTCCTAACTCTATATGCTCACTGTGTAGGACCTCTTCCCCTTTTCTGCCAACAAGGACCGATGGCTGTATCTCTGGCTGGTACCCTCCTCCTTGAAGATATCCTGCAGCCGCTGTGATACATTATGGATCCCAGCACCCAGGAGACAACAGACCACCCTGGTGCTTCTTTTGAAGCCTCTGAATTTCTTTTCTGTCCCATTAACTACTGAGTCCCCTGTAACTGCTACACTGCCTGATTTTACCCTTCCCTGTTGAGCTTCAGAGTGGGCCACAGTGCCATTAGCCTGGAAGCTTCTGTGGTGAACTGATGGGTCATTCCCCCAGCAGATATTCTTGTTGCTGAGGGTAATGGCCACAGGGGAACCCTGCTCAGACTTCTTGCTTCCCTTACCTCTCCTGGTGGTCGCCCAGCTAATGTCCAAAGCCTGTAATCTGGCAGTGACCGCTTCCTCAAAAGTCTCAACTATAATATCTTCAGCCTCCTGAATGATCCTGAGTACATCTGACTCCAGCTCCAACTCCTTGACCTGGTCAGTTGGGTGCACTTCCCACAGATTTAATCATTGGGCAAATCGGCAAGTATCCTGAATTCCCATGTCTGACAGGAGGAACATTCCATGCTGACTACTCTATACCAAAAAAAAAAGAAATAGGCTTACCTCTCCTTAACTGTGTCTCCGCCTGTTCTTGACAAAGCCTTCACCTTCTATCACAGACACACTCTAGCAATGGCCACTCCACTTGAGCCTCCCCTGCTTTTATTTGCAACTGATACTTTCCATGCCTGTGCAGCCCAAAAAGAGTGCCCTTCCCCAAATCTGCTTCTTTTATCTTCTCTCACCTGACTTCCTTAGGGCTCTGTCTCCAACACACACTCCTCATGCCGATGCCACCAAAAATCAATAATAAATCTATACTTTTCTAAATGTGTAAATCTTATCATCAGAATCTTCTCCAATAATTTCCTTAACACTAATATGAGGTTTATTGGCCTTTAATTTCCTTGTTTGTCCTTGGTGCCCTTCTTAAACAGCGGATGAAAGACAATAAGGACAATAAGTCTTGGTACATATTGACACAATGACATAGGGAGGTGGTTCTCAAGAGGGAATTTAGAAAGCTAGATAGAAAGCTGAAAAGCAGGACTACCAGGGTAATAATCTCTGGATTGCTGCTTCTGCCATGCACCAGTGAGGGTAAGAGAAGTATAACTTGGCAGATGAATGTATGGCTAAGGAAATGGTGTAGGACACAGGATTTCAGATTTCTGGGTCATTGGGATCTCTTCTGGGGAAGGTATGACCTTTTCAAAACCTTTGTGTTATACCTGTATTCAAGGAGGAACCACTATCATTGTGGCAAGTTTGCTAGAACTGTTGGGAAAGGTATAAACTAATTTGTCAGGCAAATGTGAAACTGAGTGATAGGGATGAGGATGAGACAGTTGGTATACAAGCAGGGGCAGTGAGGTAGTCAGGAGGAACAGGCAGATGATAGGGCAAAATTGCAGTCAGTGCAATTAGTTGCAGTGAAACGGGGACAACATTGAAAAAGGTGATGAATACGGGATTGAAGGTGTTATATTTGAATGCACACAGTATGCATGTTAAGGTAGATGATCTGGTACTGCAGTTAAGGATTGGCAGGTATGACACTGTGGACATCACTGAGTTGTGGCTGAAGAAAGATCATAGTTGGGAGCTTAACATCCAAGCATGCACATTGTATTGAATGGACAGGCGGGTAGGCAGAGGGGTGGCATGGCTCAATTGGTAATAAAATAAAATCCTTAGATAGATGTGACATAGGATTGGAAGATATAGAATTGCTGTGGGTAGAGTCAAGAAACTGCAAGGGTAAAAAGATGGGAGTTGTATACAGACCCCTGAATGGTAGACAGGATGTGGGATATAATTTTAAATGGGCTACAGTAGTCATGGGGAATTTCAATATGTAGGTCGATTGGGAAAATCAGGTTGAGCTGATTTTGGATCCCAAGAGAGAGAATTTGTAGATTGCTTTTTTTTTAGAGGAGCTTGTGGTTAAGCCCTCTTGGGGATCAATTATATTGGACTGGGTGCTTTGTAATGAACCAGATTTGAATATGGAGCTTAAGATAAAGGGAGCTTCAGGAGCCATAATCGTAATATGATAGAATTCACCTGGCAATTTGAGAGGGAGGAGTCTGGTGTATCTGTGTTACAGTGGAGTAAGGGGATTACAGAGGTATGAGAGGGGAGTTGGCCAAAGTTGATTGGAAGTGAACACTGGTGGGGATGACAGCAGAGCAGCAAAAGCTGCAGGTTCTGGGAGCAATTCGGTAGTTGCAGGACAGATACATCCCAAAGAAGAAGTATTCTAAAGGTAGGATGACACAACCATGGCTGACAATGTTTGTCAAAGCCAACATAAATACAGAGGGCATATAATAGAGCAAAAATTAGTGGGGAGTTAGAGGATTGGGAAGTTTTTAAAACCAACAGAAGGCAACTAAAAAATCCATGAGCAGCCAAAAGATGAAATATGATAGTACACCAGCCCATAATAACAAAGAGGATACCAAATTTTTTTTCAGATATATAATTAGTAAAATAGCGCTGAGAGTAGATATCAACTGCTGGAACATGATGCTGGAGAGGTAGTAATGGGGGGCAAGGAAATAGTGGATGAACTAAATAAGTATTTTGCTTCAGTCTTTACTGTGGATGACACTAGCAGTATGCCAGATGGTGGGACAAGTCATGCTGAAGCAGGGAGGCTGCAGAAGGAGAGTGGCCAAAGAAGTGGCATATGGAACACAGAGTCAGGAAGTGTATGGTCATGCACTTTGGTAGAAGGAATAAAAGCTTATACTATTTTCTAAACAGGGAGAAAGTTTTAAAAACCCGAAGTGCAAAGAGACTTGATAGTCCTTGAAGGTTAACTTGCAGGTTGAGTCAGTGATCAGCAAGAAAATGTATGCTAGCATTCTTTTTTTTGCAATTTTTTTTATTGAGGTTCATCATCAAACAAACATTTCCATAAGTATAAGTCCATAATGTATTTCAGACATTGTACATATATATCATATAATCATATATGTCACAAATCTCCACAAAGTACTTATCTGAGGTATACACTTATAGAAAAGAGTGGAAAGAAAAAACAAGCAAAAGAAAAAACTATGTACAAGTAGGATGTGATTTTTTTTTACAACAGATTCATTGATTTGTGAGAATAAAGTCAGGCCTATGAGGCATTATGTACTTAAACCATTTTTCCCAGTATGAATCAAATTGTTCCAGCTTATGATTAACAGATGCTGTTATCTTCTCCATTTTGTAAATGTCCATTGTAATTTCCATCCATGCATTCAAAGTTGGGCTCTCCTGTGATAACCATTTCCTAGTAAGAGTCTTTTTACCAGCCACCAACAGTATATTCTTTAAATATTTATCTCTTTTCAACCATTCTTGAGGTTTGTATCCAAAATATATGATCTTACTCTCTAAGGGTATTTCACATTTAAAGATATAGGACATTGTGTATTCCCCTCCAATAGTCTTTGATAACAGAGCAGTCCCAAAAAATATGATAATAATTTGCATTTTGATTTCCACAATTCTATCATAATGGGATTTCTGAGAGGGTGTAATAAAATATTTTTTTCTTTTTACAATATTTTTATTCAGAAGAAAAAAACAAGATTTACAGAGTGCAACACATAGATACATCTCAACATAACTTGTGTACATTCATATATTGTAATAAAATTGATCAAAATGTCATAACATAACACATAAAGGTATACCACTCTGTAATCAAAAATTTAGAGATAGGTCATACATCATAAAAGAAATTTTTTATATTTAAAAAAAAAGTCAACCCCCTACCAACTACCAAAGAAAAAGCTGATGGATGATAATGGATAATTAGATAAAAAACATATTCACTTAAGAAGAGAAGATAAAAATATATATAAAAGTCTGTGCACTGTTAAACTTTATAAATTGGAAAAGTAATTTAGGAAAGGTCCCCAGATATCATAAAAAGATTGTTTTGAATTTAAGACTGAGCAGCGGATCTTTTCTAAATTTAAATAAGACATAATATCACGTAGCCATTGAAGATGTGTAGGAGGGGTAGACTCCCTCCATTTAAGCAAGATTGCTCTTCTTGCCAAAAGAGAGGTAAAAACTAAAACCTGTAGGTTAGGAGTATTTAAAGTTATATCTTCATTTGCAATAAAACCAAACAAGGCAGTAAGAGGATTTGGGTCAAATTGGACCCTAAAAAGTTGTGAGAAGGTATGGAATACTTCCCGCCAAAACTTTTCAATTTTAGGGCAAAACGAAAACATATGAATTAAAGAGGCATCAATAGAGTTGCATTTATTACAAAGTGGAGAAACATTCGGATAAAAACTGGACAGCTTCTGTTTAGAAATGTAAGCTCTATGAACCAGTTTAAATTGTAGAAGAGAATGATGAGCACAGAGAGATGATTTATTAACCCATTTAAGAATTTTATTCCATCTGTCATCAGAAATCTGACAATTTAGGTCATCCTCCCAAGCTTTTTTTTTTATCTAAAAAGTTTTATCATAGGTCTCCTTAGAAGTTAATTCTGTAAAAAATTCCTCTATTGTCTCTCTTCTTGGATCATACTCTTCTTTTTCAGCAAATAAAATAACAGATAACATAATTGTTAAGTAAACTTTAAGGATTTGGTCTCAATTTAGGAAATGTTTTGGTTTAGTGAGTTTTTCATTATCATCTCCCATTCTCCTTAATTATTTTTTATCCCTTCCATGACTGACAAAGTCTTTAAAGATTGGGATGTACTAGGTGTTAAGTGCTTTTGGGACCTGTTTATCTCAGGATCTCTTGCTTCATTTGACCAATTGTCAATTAAATTTGCACTCCCAAAAACACATTTTTACAGATACCTTCAAATTAGAGATTGCTTACGTTTCCAATTAACTACATTTCTTATAGGTCCTGATGAAAATTTACTGGACGATCTTTTAAATGTAAAACCTTTTGTTAATGGTTCTATTACCGGTATCTATAACTTGTTGATTGATTCTAGACAAGACTTTTTAGATAAAATAAAAAAAGCTTGGGGGGAGTAATAAAATATCTTATCAAGTTTTTCCATCCAAACTCCCTCCATTTCTGTGAACTGGTACACTTCCGTTGATACCTCCTTACTTCCTCAGATTCTTCCTCATTCTAAGAATGAGGAAATAATGAAGAATAAAGTCCATTCTTCCTCAGATATAATTATCCCTCCTTCCTTCTCCCATTTTGTTTTAATGTATGAAGTCGAATGTGTTTTAAAATTTGACAAACCCTTATACATGCTTGAAATGATTCTACTACCGTTATCTGAATTATATGCTTTTCTAAATAGCTCTATCAAGCATGTACTTGCCTTGGTTACATTTTCAAGCGTCTTATTGACGTATTGTTGCATCTGTAAATACCGATAAAAATCTTGTTTTTCTAAGAAGTGTTTCTCTTTAAGCATTTCAAAACTGAACAGTGTTCCTTCTTTCATTATGTTGCAAAGAACTTTTATTCCTTTAGCTGTCCAGTCCTTAAATCTAGCATCCAATTTATTTGGTGTGAAATCCGAGTCATATGCACACCATTTAAGAATTGCAATATTTCCCTCTAGATTATATTCTTTTATAGTAGTTTTCCATATTTTAAGCGTCAATTTCACCCATGGGTTATCAATAATATTTATGTACCTTTGCAGGTTGTTATCAGCCAAAATTGCTTGTATGGGGATGGGAAGTACCCGCTCCTCAATGTTTTTTCATTGCGCGTCATATGATGGGTTGCACCACCACATCACAGCTCTCAACTGTGCTGCAAAATAATAATCTCTAAGAGAAGGTAATCCCCATCCTCCCTTTTCCTTTGCTAATTGCAAAGTTTTGAGATGAACTCTAGGCCTTTTACCCTGCCAAATATACCTTGATAACATCTTGTTCCATTCATTGAATTGATTTTGATTAATCTCTATTGGTAGGATCTGAAAGAGATATAACAGTCTGGGCAGTATATTCATTTTAATAGACTCAATCCTTGAACTGCGACTGAAAAAAAGGAATCAAGTTCCATCTTGCCATATTTTCATTTAGAGAGGCCTAGAATATAAAAATAAAGGTGGAATGCTAAGGCTTTATAAGTCACTGGTGAGGCAGTTTTGGGCTCCATGTCTAAGAAAAAATGTGTAGATATTGGAGAGGGTTCAAAGGAGTTCTGCGAAAATGATTTCGGGATTGAAAGGCTGAATAACGTAATTATATGAGGAGAATTTGGCCACTTGGTGCCTGTATCTACTGGAATTTAGAAAATTGGGGAAATCACATTGAAACCTATCAAATGCTGAAAGACCTCAAAAGAATATACGTATGTGGAGAGGATGTTTCCTGTAGTGGAGAAGGCTAGGACCAGAGGGCATAACATCAGGATAAAGGGATGTCCATTTAGAACAGAGATGAGGAAGAATATCTTTAACCAGATGGTGGTGAATATGTAGAATTTGTTTTACCATAGGCATCTGTGGGGTATTGAGAGTATTTAAGGCAGTTATTAACAGATTTTCGATGTTAGGGCATGGAAGATTATGGGAAGAATGGTGAAGAATTGGATTGAGAGGGAAATGGATCAGCCATAATCAAATGGTGGAACCTGAGGCCGAATTGCATTAAGGTTCCAATGTCTTATGGAATAACCAAAGCGGATCTTATTGTCTCGTCTTATCTTCCTGCCCAGTATGATTCCACAACATAATATTCCCAATAGAGTCAGGCAACTCTTTCTTCGCAGTATAGTGTTGTGGAGGCAGCCTCAATTGTGTGTGCCCGTATTAACTATATTTTGCCCTCTGGGTAGCTCTACTCTTATGGCGGGATTATGGTAATACTGTACAGGGCTCTAGGGTGATCATCAGACACTGTGTCCAAATCCCTGACTGTTCCAGACACTGCCAGGCACACCATTTGCTGATGAAATTCTGTGCTTGTGATGTGCTCTTTGAAGTGAATCAGCTTTATTTGTCACAGACACTATAAGTTGAAAGCATACTGATTTCTGCTCAGAGGCACTATCATTGACCTGGCCCTTGAACAACAAAACCAAAAGGATGTGCATGTTGTACATGCTGATCTTTATTGCTGAGGTGAAACTGGATGACCAGATGTATTGATTGAAGTTTTTAATGCAGCCACGCACAACAGATATTCATTTTTATCCATTTCTGCCTTACTGCTAGTATGCTATAGGTCGCAGCCAAGGGAAGTGAATGACTTTACCACTTTGACATTTTGCTCTGTATCTGTTTTTGAGTGAAGCTGTCAGGCTTTAACTGAATTTACATACAAGGGGTGATTGATAAGTTTGTGGCCTAAGGTAGAAGGAGTCAATTTTAGAAAAGCTAGTACAATTACTTTTCAACATAGTCCCCTCCCACATTTAGTCCAGCGGTCATGGAGCATATGGATCTTGGACCTCCAGAAAATGTCCACAGCATGGGGTGATTGATAAGTTAATGGCCTAAGATAGAAGGAGATGAGCTATACAGCTCTTGCTACATGCACGTACAGTTCAACTCTTTGAGAGATTATGCAGAAAGATTGAAGTTAATAACACATCAGTTAATAACTCATCAGGTAATTGATAAGTTCATGGCCTACAGTAGAAGGAGATGAGGTATCAACTTCAAACTTTCTGCATAATCACTCAAAGAGTTGACCTGAATGTACATGTAACGAGAGCTGTATAACTCACCTCCTTCTACCTTAGGCCACAAACTTATCAATCACCCCTGCTGTGGACACTTTCGGGAGGTCCAAGAACCGTATGCACCACGATTGCTGGACTAAATGTGTAAATGTAGGAGGGGACTATGTTGAAAAATAAATGTGCTAGGTTTTCTAAAATTGACTCCTTCTACCTTAGGCCACAAACTTATCAATCACCCCTCGTATCAGAATCAGACTTTAATCGCCAAGTACCTGTGCACAGACAAGGAATTTACTTCCGGCAGGTGTTGTCTCTCTGCTCATAACAATAATAATGATAAATATAAATGAAAATATAGATTATACATACAAGTAGTGCAATCCAAGTAATAGTTAGCCGACAGTTAAGCGGCAGTTAACTGTTCAGCAAAGTGACTGCAGTAGGGAAAAAACTTCTCCAGTGCCTATTAGTCTTAGTCTGGAGGGATCTGAAGCGCCTACCAGACGGAAGCAGTTCAAACAGTCCGTGCGCAGGATGGAAGGAGTCCTTTATGATGTTCCCCGCCCTCTTCTTCAACCTGGAAGAGCACAGGTCCACAATAGAGGGCAGGGAGGCTCCAATGATGCGCTCGGCAGTCCTCACTGTGCGCTGTAGTCTGGTTCTATCCTGCTTGGTGGCGGCTCCAAACCACACAGTGATGGAGGTGCACAGGACAGACTCAATGACTGCAGTATAGAACTGCAGCAGCAATTCCTGAGGCAGACCATATTTCCTCAAGAGCCAAAGGGGAAATTTTCCAAGCAACGTGTCTACCAGGTTACCTTCATCAGCATAATCTGGGTTGGTGAACATCTTGTTGTTCGGATTTGCTCAGCAGATATTTGTGAGCCATGCAGCCTGTTGACAAACTTGCCCTGGGTCAGATGCTTGTACAGACAGGAGTCATGAGAATTGGTGATGCTCCTTACTCCAAAGTCACTGGGGCCAGAGGTCCATGCAGTCTGGTGGTCACCCCATGATTGGTAGGTCTTGAGGTCGAGGCCTGAAGATCAAATCCATGATCGGTGAGTCAGTGTACGGGGCTGAGGACTGGAGGCCCAAAGGCAGCCTGACCTAGGGTTAGAAGTGTGTGGATGAATGGTTGAGAAAGTGAGAGGGGTATTTTTTTTTAGCATTTGTTGTCTTATACTGTTGTTATTGCTCTTTTTAATGCTTGTGTTGTTTTGTTGGATACTGTGTGCATGCTATGTTGGCACCAAAGTGTATAGTGACACTTATGGACAGCCAACAGCACATTCTTGAATATGTTGGTTGTTAATAAAATTGACACATTTCACTGTACAGTGTATTTTGATGCACACAAGACAAATAAACTTGAATCTGTATCTTAATTCAAATTTGAATTCCCAATGTGCAGCGTATCATATTTGGTAGTGATTGGATTGGAATCCAAATAAGAGAGATTTATATAGTCAAAGCCATGAATAGGGAAAGGTCCAGGTGTGAAAATACTCTGTTCATTGTTTGTTAATTATTTAGGTCAACTTTTTCAGAGCTTTCTCAGCTAAAGGAGCATTTACTCCATGATTGCTATTGACTTCAGCTTTACATGTCAATAAATACGAGTATATTAACTTAGTCATTTAATAAGATGGCATAAGTGTTACAACAGAGGAACAGGATATTTGCCTTGATTGATCCAACCTCGTTTCATTACGAACTTAAGGAGATCAAGGTTGAGAAGCTTCAAGTTCCTGGGCATCAACATCTCAGAAAACCTATTTTAGTCCCAACACATTAATGCAATCATGAAGAAGACATGACTGCAGTTCTGCTTAATTAGGAATTTGAGAAGGTTTGTTAAGTCACCAAAGGTTCTAGCAAATTTTTCACAGACATACCATGGATAGCATCCTGACTGATTGCATCATTACCTGTATGTATAGGACGGAAAGAGGCTCCAGAGGGTTGTGACCACAGTCAGCTCTATCATAAACACAAGCCTCCCCACCAACAAGGACATTTTCAAGAGGCTGGACCTAAAGAAGGGTTCAGTAAGGTCCATCACCATTCAGGACTTCTCATTACTGCCATCAGGGTGAGGTACAGGAGGTTGAAGACCCACATTTTAGGAACAGCTAATTTCGGATTTTCAGATGGTGATGAGGAGGCATACTGGACTGAGATAGATCAGTTGATTGAGTGATGTTGCAGCAACAATCTTGCACTCAATGTCAGTAAGACTAAGGAATTGTGGACTTCAGGAAAGAGAAGTCAACAGAACACACACTAGTCCTCATCGAGGGAAAAGAAGTGGAAAGGGTGAACAGTTTAAAGATCTTGGTTGTCAACTTCTCTGAGGATCTATCTTGGGCCCAACATATCGATACATCTAAATTTTTGATGGTGTGCAATCAGTGTGAGGGTTTGCTTGTTGGTGATGAAGTGTGAGGCTTAATAAAGAGCTCAAGTGCTTTCAGGACTTTGCAGTGGACTTCAATCACGGTGATCTGTTAGGCACTCAAAAGGGTGAAGTGGACCAGCCACTGTGGGAGTGCCCATTGTGTGAGTGGGCAGTGTTAGAGTGGTTAGGGTTTGGCCAACAGGCTTATGTGAGAACTGGCTTGGGTAAGCACAGGTGGAAGCTCTAATTAAGTTTCTAGTAAGTTTTTTTCTCTGTTAGTACATAGCTAGTGCACTGAAAATGGGTCCAGAGTTAGTCGTATCTTCCTTGTGTAAGATGTGGGAATGTTGTGAAACCTCCCAGTCTCCCTGATAACAATATCTGTACAAAGTGCACTGAGATGCAGATGGGTGAACTTCGGCTTACATGGGAAAATAAGGAGGTGATAGATAGGAGCTACAGAGAGATAATAATTTAAATCCTCCCTAAGTTGCAGGAGGTTGGTACCTGGATGATTATCATAAGAAGGAAAGGGTATAGTCAGCCAGCGTAGAGTTCCCCTCAATAATAAGTATACAACCTTGGATTCTGTTGGGAGGGATGATCTATCAGAGTAAAGCCACAGAAACTTGATCTATGACACGAGTCTGCCTCTATGGCTCGGTAGGGAAGGAGAGAGCAGAGGAGTCCAGTGCGGGTAGGGGGCTCCATAGTTAGAGGAGCAGACAGCAGATTCTTTGGATGTGAAAGAAACACCAAGATGGTAAGTTGCCTCCCAGGTAGCAGGGTCAAGGATGTCTTGGATCAGGTCCACAGCTTTCTAAATGGAGTTAGAGAACAGCCGGAAATCCTGGTAAATGTTGGTACCAACGACAAAGGCAGGAAGATGGAGGAGGTCCTGAAAAGAGAATAGAGGGAGTTAGGTAGAAAGCTGAAATACAGAATCTCCAGGATTGTTATCTCTGGATTGCTGCTGTGCTGTGTATCAGTGAGGGTTAAAAAAAAGGATAATTTGGCAGATGAATGCATTGCTGAAGAATTGATGCAGGGGGCAGGGTTTCAGATTTCTGGGTCATTGGATCTTTTCTTGGGAATATGTGACATGTACAGAAAGGACAGGTTACACCTAAACACAACGTATGAGGGGAACCAGTATTCTCATGGGCAGGTCTGCTGTGGTTGTTGGAGAGGGTTCAAACTAATTTGTCAGGGGGATGGGAACTGAGGATGGGGCAGTTGATATATAAATTGATGCAGTGTGTAGTGAGACTGTGAGGGAGGACAGGCTGATGATAGAGCAAAATTGCAGTCAGTGGGATGAGTTAAAATTTAACGGGGGGCAGAATTGAAAAGGGTGATGACCGCATTACTTAAGGTGTCGTATTTGAATGGACACTGTATACCATATAAGGTTAGATTTTATAGCAAAGTTAGAGCTTGGCAGGCATGATGCTGTGGACATCACTGAGTCACGGCTGAGAGAAGTTTGCAGTTGAGAGCTTAACGTCCAAGGGTACATATTGTATCAACAGGATGGGCAGCTGGACAGTGGAGATAGAGTGGCATCGCTGGTAAAAATGAAACCAAATCCTTAGGAAGAGGTGACATATGATCAGAAGATATCAAATTTGTAGAATGTTTTCAAGCTGGCTTTTTAGAGCCCTACTTATGGGAACAGCAAATCTTAACTGGGTGTTATGCAATGATCCCAATTTGATTCAGGAGTTTACAGTAAAGGAGACAATGATCATAATATGATAGAATTCACCATGCATTTTCTGAAGGAGAAACTGAAATTAGATGTATCAGTATTACAGTTAAGTAAAGGGAATTTATGAGGCATGAGAGAGAAGCTACAAAATTGATTGGAAGGGGACACTAGCAGGGATGATGGAAAAACGGCAATGGCTGGAGTTTCTGGAAGCAATTCAGAAGGCACAGGAAAGGTACAATTCAAAAATGGAGGGGTATTCTAAAGAAAGGATGAAACAACTGGCCAATAAAGGAAGGTAAAAACAGCATAAAGCAAAAGGGAGAGCATATAATCTAGTAAAAATTATTAGGAAGTGATAATAAACCTGATTTAGATTCTGATTCTGACTGATTATGTACACCATATCAGCTTTTTTCCTAACGGACATCGTTAATCATTAAGTAAGTTCTTCTATTCCTTTAACCCAAATACACTTGTTTAGCTTTACTTTGATTGCATTTGTAGCACATAAGATTTGTAAATAATGACTGAATGTCTGTCAGGTTGAATGACAATTTAGCTCTTTCTGACTCATAGCTCATGAAGTTTGTAGGTTTGTTAGAGACTAAATAACTAATAGTAAGTAAACACAGAAGGTTTGACAAGTGTTTTGATAGCTGGATTGATGGATCCTTTCTTCTCAGGTTTATTGCTTATATGTAAACATTAATGTATTTTGTAAGTCCAAGGAAAATTCCATCCCCTACCATGTTCATCAGAAAGATTGCAGTGGTTCAAGAAGATGGCCCACTATCAGTTTCTGAAGGGAAATTCTGCATATCCAGTAATGATGGGCTTCGTATTGATGTTCTGTTCCTGAAAATGAATTCTGAAAAAAAAAGAAAATGAACAAATAAAAAGAAAGCACAAAAATTACTTTCTGGATAGGGTCCAGATACTGAGAGATTAAGGGATGTTGTGGGCTCTGAGGTGATGAGGAGTAACCATTAAAATGTGTAATTGATCTATGAGGGTATGCTGAATATTGTCCTAATAGGTATTGTTTGAATAAAAGTAACCAGACTGTGTTGATGGACAAGAACAAAGAATTGTCTGTCTCTCTGCTCTTGAAGCTTGTAGATATATTGGGCTACTTTTTGGATTTTATTTGGACTTCACCGAGAATGGGATCACAATGAGTAATGGAGTCTCAGGGGTTGTTTCATGAGTCAGAAATCAGTGTCCCCCCTAACAACAATAATCAAGTGGTGAAGAAACCATAACCCAGGAAATCCTTGTGACTTGCTATGTAGTATTTTGTGCAGTTTATTTGCGCTGTTTTAGGAAAATAAATTAGACTTAAGTTACTTTGTTGTGCTTGTATGCTTATTGCCACATCTCCTGAACACTCGAATAATTTAGTCTGATTAATCCAGTATTCATACTATTGGCCTAGATATTCCATGCTTTGGTATATTTTCCATTACATTCCAAAGTCTTTCTATCTCCACAAAGAAAAATGAATGTTCATGTCACTACGTCCAAGAAGTTTGACATGATCCAGAACAAAGTAGCCCACTTGTCTGAACCCTTCTCACCATTCCAAACATTCATTCCCCCACCACTGGATCTCAGTAACTGAAGTTTGTACATTGCTAATAAAATCAATAGTAGTTGGTCATCTAGGCTCTCAGAGAGCATTTTCCGAAACAGACTTCCCCCACCAAAAAGGACAAAGGTACCAAACCTTGGAGAACACGCCCCCCTGCAGATTCCCCTCCAAGTCACACACCCTCCTCAGCAAGTCTTGCAATTCCATCCCCTACCATGTTCATCAAAAAGATTGCAATAGTTCAAGAAGATGGCCCACTATCAGTTTCTGAAGGGAAATTCTGCATATCCAGTAATGATGGGCTTCTTATTGATGTTCTGATCCTGAAAATGAATTCTGAAAAAAAAAGAAAATGAAGAAATAAAAAGAAAGCACAACAATTACTTTCTGGATAGGGTATTTTTTTTTTGAACTTTTTATAATGCATATTACTAGTTTTTAGCTACTATCTACATTTTAATGCCCAAATCTTAGATTTGAATTATTCAGGAAGGAGAAACACTTTCCCCACAAATATCCCATTAAACCTGGTCAACAAGTCTTCTCTCAGCCATCTAATCCTCAAGGTAACACGTCCTGGAATGCCCCATCTGCTCTAATAGTTGCAATCTTTCTTCTTTTCTGATATCATCCTTGCAAGCCTTTTTATTTGCCTTTTCCAAAGCCTGGATTTATTTTTTGTAATCTGGAAACCAGACCATCCATGATATTAGTTGATGACTCTTCATGTCATTAACTTCACTTATTTGTTTATGACCTTTGAGGTTACTGATAAGATGATAAAATTTAATTACTGTTTTTGTATTTTTCAATTTTTGATTATATAGAAATGTTTATAGAAAATCTGATAATGCCTGTTACCTTAGATAAGCTATTTCATGCTTGCTTCACTCCACTATCAATAAATTGTCAGAGTTCATGAAAGCATTGCAATCATCATATCAGATATACCTGTAAGAAGTCTGGAGTACAAAGTCTACTGCAATGGCTATCATCACAAATGCACTACTTAAAGATGTTACAGGAGTTAAAGAACAATTCAGTTGAGCAAATTACAAAAAAGATAGACTATTGACAGTGGGCAAAGATTCCAAAGCTCCTGTTAGAAGAAAAATGCGTGCAGAGATTTGAATTACATGAATGCATGGCAGAGTCCCTCTGGTGATGTGCAGCAGATAGCAAGTGTGGTGACAGTGCGAAACTCCTGTGATAGTACTGTGCTTGCTGACCATGAAGTTCTAAACTCAAATGAAGACCTTATGCCCTATCAGATATAGTAATTAGCCACAAACACTCTCACTAAAGGGGGAGTATTCTCTAATTATCCTATCTTCAAAGACTAGTTCACTTCCCATTTATTCTACATGGAGATTTTAGCTGCCAGTACCTACTATTTGAGCAGTGGGTCTCTGATGCACCATCAATAACTCTCGGAGATGGGAGGCGAACAATAGGCTTTTATTAGCTGCAAGAGACCACCACACAACATCCTGGAGACTGAGGGAGGAGCAGTGCCTCCAACCACCTTTATACTGGGGTCTGTGGGAGGAGCCACAGGAGCAGTCAGCAGGAGGGGGGCGTGTCCAGACAGGTATATGTAGTTCACCACATTCACCTCCCCTTTGTTTTAAAAGAGGGTCCCCATGGGGCGAAGTTTCTTACAAGTATATTTACAGGTTAAGTCTATCAGGCGGTCGAATCTGTCGCTGCGATTTACGTAGCACCAGTGCCGGTGGTGATTGCACCAGTGACGGTGGTTGTGCTGGTTCCGGCCTGACTTGAGGTGTCAGCCCATTAGGCGTCAGTGATCCCTCATGCACGTGTGAGGCGCCCAGTATGGGAGTGCCGTGAGGAGTCTGTGTAGGGCTTGGTGTACGCTGTGTCTTGTGGGTATACACCCCGGTGGGTATGGGATTCATAGTCACCGTGAGGTGTTCGGGGTAGTGGTCCGCTACTCCAGCAGGTGCCAGGTCGCGGACGGAGACCGTGTCCTCCCGCCCATCAGATAAGACCACGTAGGCATACTGGTGGTTCGCATGAAGTCGGTGAACCCTCTCTATCATCGGGGAGTATTTATTGCTCTTCGCATGTTTCCAGAGCAGCACTGGCCCTGGGGACGTCAGCCAAGCTGGTAGGGTGGTCCCAGTGGCAGACTTCCTGGGAAAAGAGAATAGGCGCTCGTGAGGGGTGGCATTGGTGGATGTACATAACAGGGAGCGGATGGAGTGGAGTGCCTCGGGGAGGACCTCCTGCCAGTGAGAGACCGGCAGTCCCTTTGACCTAAGGCCTTCCAAACTGTGGCATTCTCCCTCGCCACCTGTCCATTTCCCCGGGGATTATAGCTCGTGGTCCTACGAGTAGCAATACCTCTAGCCAGCAGGTACTGGTGCAGCTCATCACTCATAAAGGAGGACCCTCTATCACTGTAGATATAGCAGGGATATTCAAACAGAGTGAAGAGCTGGCACAGGCTTTTATGACGGACGTGGCAGTGGTGTCGGGGCAGGGGATGGCAAAGGGGAACCGCGAGTACTCATCAATTATGTTGAGAAAGTAGACATTGCGGTCGGTGGAGGGAAGGGGGCCCTTAAAGTCGACACTCAGTCACTCAAAGGGGCGGGTGGCTTTGATAAGATGTGCCTCTTCAGGACGGTAGAAGTGTGGTTTGCACTCCGTGTAGACTTGGCAGTCCCTGGTCATCGTCCTGATGTCCTCAAGGGAGTACGGCAGGTTCCGGACTTTCACGAAATGGTAAAATCGGGTGACCCCCAGGTGGCAAAGATCTGCATGAAGGGCGTATAGCCTGTCGAACTGCACGCTGGCACACGCTCCCCGGAATAGGGCATCAGGGGGCTCATTGAGCCTTCCAGGCTGGTACAGGATATCACAGTTGTAGGTGGAGAGTTCCATTCTCCACCGCAAAATTGTATCATTTTTGATTTTGCCCCGCTGTTGGTTGCTAAACATGAATGCAACTGAGCACTGGTCGATCAGCAAGGTGAACCTTTTGCCAGTGAGATAGTGCCTCCAGTGCTTAGTAGCTTCCACTATGGCCTGGGCTTCTTTCTCCACCGCGGAGTGCCGAATTTCAGGGCCTTGAAGGGTACGAGAGAAGAATGCTACTGGCCTTCCTGCCTGATTGAGGGTAGCAGCCAGCGTGAAGTTGGAGGCGTCACTCTCTACTTGGAAGGGAATGGTCTCATCCACCGCATGCATCTTTGCTTTGGCAATGTCCCCTTTAATGCAGCTGAAGGCCGCGCAGGCCTTGGCAGAGAGGGAAAAAGTGGTAGACTTGACCAGGGGGCAGGCCTTGTCTTGTAATGGGGGACCCATTGGGCATAATAGGAAAAGAAGCACAGGCACCGTCTGAGGGCTCTGAGGGTGGTGGGAAGAGGGAGTTCTAACAGGGGGCGCATACGGTCGGGGTCAGGGCCAATGCCCCATTCTCCACGACATACCCAAGAATATCAAGTCGGGTGGTTCCGAACACACACTTGTCCCTGTTATAGGTGAGGTTAAGTGCTTTGGCTGCTTGGAAAAATCGTTGGAGGTTGGTGTCGTGATCCTGCCAGTCGTGACTGCAGATGGTGATGTTATCCAGATATGGGAACGTGGCCTTCAGTTGGCACCGGTCCACCATCTGGTCCATTTCCCTCTGGAAGACAGAAACACCATTCGTGACACTGAAGGGGATGCGCAGGAAGTGATAGAGCCTGCTGCCTGCCTCGAAGGCCGTGTAGCGGTGGTCCACCAGGCTAAAGAGGAGCTGATGGTAAGCGGATTTCAGTTCTATGGTCAAGTACACCTTGTACTGAGCTATCTGGTTGACCATATCCGCGATGCGGGGTATGGGGTACGCGCCAAGCTGCGTGAACCTATTGATGATCTGGCTATAGTCCACGATCATCCTATTGTTCTGTCCTGTCTGAACAATGACCACCTGGGCCCTCCAAGGACTTGTGCTTGGCTCAATGATCCCCTCCCTGAGCAGCCACTGCACCTCCGATTTAATGAAGGCCCTGTCCCCCACGCTGTACCTCCTGCTTTTAGTTGCCACAGATTTACAGTCGGGGGTCCGGTTGGTGAACAGCAGTGGGGGAGGGATCTTGAGGGTGGAGAGGCTGTAAGTGGTGTCAGTAGCGCGGCTGTTGGCATGGAGCTGGGTGGGATGTGTGGGTTGGTGTGTGTGTGTGTGTGGTCAGTAGTGGGGTATATGATGAAACCCCACAAAACTGAGGATTTCTGACAGTGATTGGTGGGAGGGGCCCGTCATACTCCATAGTCACATTTTTCAGGTGACTCTGGAAGTCGAGCCCCAATAGCACAGGCGCGCACAGTTGAGGCATCACCAGTAACACAAAGTCCCGATATTCTGTGCCCTGCACCACCGATGTCACTACACAACCACCCCGGATGTCTGTGGAATGCGACCCAGAAGCCATGATGACCGTCTGGCTTACCGGCTGTGTCATGAGTCCGCAGCATTGCACCGTGTCTGGGTGAATAAAACTCTCAGTGCTGCCCATGTCAAACAGGCAGCTAGTCCTGTGCTCCTCCATCATGATGTCCATCATTGATCTTGCAAGCTGGCGTGGAGCACTTTGGTCGAGGGTTATGGAGGCCAGAGTTGAACCGCTATCTTGGTGTCCAGAAAGCACCTGTGGGTCGGAGGCAGGGCAAGGTGGCGCCAACAAAGATGGCTGCCCCATGCCTCACACGAGGCGGGCAGGCAAGATGGCGGCATCCAAAATGGTGACCCCTATGCCTCGCACGTGGCGCTGCTCGACCCCGCTCGTGGTTTGGACTTACAGGCCTTGGCGAAGTGGCCCTTCTTTCCGCAGCTGGAGCAGGTAGCTTCTCAGACTGGGCAGTGTTTTCGGGGGTGCTTTTCGAGTCCACAGGAGCAACACTGCACAGACTAGTGCGTGGCAGCAGCTGTGGTCAATTCGCCGGTGGGTGGTGGGGGTCTGCAGTGTCCATGGGACTGGCGGGAGATCGTGCAGCTGGACAGCGTCAGCATTGTGCAGAGCAGCCACCAGTGTGTTGGCCAGCTCGATCACCGACTGTAAGGTAAGCGGCATTTTCCAGCAGCCGCCGGCGCACGTACATTGACCTGATCCCCGTAACGAAGGCATCTCGTACGAGCAGCTCCGCATGCTGTTCCGCCGTCAGTCCCCTGCAGTCGCATGAGTGTCTGTAGGGCCCAGGCAAACTCAGCGCTCGACTCTCCGGCCCGCTGCCGCCGCATCGCTATGCAATGTCTTGCGTAGACGGTGTTCACCAGCCGCAGGTACTGACTTTTGAGGGCATCCAGTGCCCCTTGGTAGGTCGGCAGATCCCTCATTAGGGAGAAAACCCACGGACTGACCCTGGAGAGGAAAACTCTGTGCATGATAGCAGACTTAGTCACGCGAATCTCTTCCAGGTACGATTGGAAGCATGCAAGTCAGAGATCAAAAGCAATGGCTGCTTCAGGAGATTGCGGATCAATGTCCAATTTGTCTGGTCGTAAATTGCTCTCTATGTTTTAAAATTGCAGCTAATTAAATTGATGCATCATCAATAACTCTTGGAGACTGGAGGCGAACAATAGGCTTTTATTAGCTGCAAGAGACCACGATTAGCAGCAAGCGACCACCACACAACATCCTGAGGGAGGAGCAGTGCCTCCAATCGCCTTTATACAGGGGTCTGTGGGAGGAGCCACAGGAACAGTCAGCAGGGGGGGCATGTCCAGACAGGTATATGTAATTCACCACGTTCTCCTTTCTCTACCAAGGAGAAGATAGTTCCAACTAACAAAGTAGTTTAAAACACAGTTCATTTATTTTCAGATTATTCACACATTTACATCCAAACAACACTCCTAAAACACATTTAATTCTCGCAGAGGATTTCTATCTTAAACATCTCCAAATCACAACTCATTGTTAAAACACAAACCACAAAGAATTTCCAATACACAAAGCATAAAGGTTTTCCAAAACACAGGCATAATTTCTATAAACTAAAAAAAACATACTGAACCAAAGAGTTTCAGACAATTAAATCATCTTTCACAGAAATCAAAGCCAGAGGAATGTTCTCTAGTTCACCTCGTGATTCTTCCATTGTTTCTTGATGTTCCTTACACATTGCTGATAAGCCTGAACTGCTCTCTGTATTTATACTATTCATCCACTTGGGTGACTTCACACACATACAATATTTCCTCAAAAGCCATTTTTAATACAAATGATCTAAAATAATCTTGAAGTTACAAGCTGATGCACCATCAATAACTCACACTGAGACGTAGGCGAGATATCGGCTTTTATTGACTGGAAGAAGGAACCAGGAGTGAGTGTCTATCATACAAGGTCCTGGAGACTGAGGCCGAGCGTCAGGCCGCAGGTCTCCTTTATACAGGGGCCTGTGGGAGGAGCCACAGGAGCAGTCAGCAGGGGCGTGTCCCGACAGGCACATAGTTCACCACATTCACCCCCCCTTCGTTTGAAAAAGTCCTCATGTAGCGAAGGTTCTTACAAGTCAAGCCGATCAGGCGGTCGAATCTGTCGCTGCGATCTACGTAGCACCGGCTGTGACCCCATAGGTGCCGGCAACATTGGCGATTGCACAGGGGACGGGGGTTGCGCGTGTTCTTGCCCACTAGGCGCCGGTGATCCCTCATGCATGTGCGAGGCGCCTGGTATAAACGCGTACGAAACGCCCGGTATACAAGTGTCGTGAGGAGTCTGTGTAGGGCCTGGTGCGTACGGTGTCACCTCTGGTGCAGGGTTCACAGTTACCGGAGAGCCTTCAGGGTAGTGGTCTGCTGCACCTGCGGGTGCCAGGTCGCGGATGGAGACCGTGTCCTCCCGCCCATCAGGTAAGACCACGTAAGCATACTGGGGGTTCGCATGGAGAAGGTGAACCCTCTCCACCAGCGGGGAGTATTTATTGCTCCTCACATGTTTCCGGAGCAGCACTGGCCCCGGGGACGTCAGCCAAACTGGTAGGGTGGTCCCAGTGACAGACTTCCTGGGAAAAGAGAATAGGCGTTCGTGAGGGGTGGCATTGGTGGACGTACATAACAGAGAGCGGATAGAGTGCAGTGCCTCAGGGAGGACCTCCTGCCATCGAGAGACCGGCAACCCTTTGGACTTGAGGGCTAAAAGTGTGGCCTTCCACACTGTGGCATTCTCCCGCTCTACCTGGCCATTACCCCGGGGATTATAACTCGTGGTCCGACTGGTAGCAATGCCCCTAGCTAGCAAGTACTGGCGCAGCTCTTCACTCATAAAGGAGGACCCTCTATCACTGTGGATATAGCAGGGATACCCGAACAGAGTGAAGAGCTGGCGCAGGGCTTTTATGACGGACGTGGCAGTGGTGTCGGGGCAGGGGATGGCAAAGGGGAACCGTGAGAACTCGTCAATAACACTGAGAAAATAGACATTGCGGTCAGTGGAGGGAAGGGGGCCCTTAAAGTCAACACTCAGGCGTTCAAAAGGGCGGGTGGCCTTGACAAGTTGTGCCGTGTCAGGACAGTAGAAGTGCGGTTTGCACTCGGCACAAATTTGGCAGTCCCTGGTCATCGTCCTGATGTCCTCCAGGGAGTACGGCAGGTTCCGAGCTTTCACAAAATGGTAAAATCGGGTGACCCCCGGATGGCAAAGTTGAGCATGAAGGGCGTACAGCTGGTCGAGCTGTGTGCTAGCACATGTTCCCCGGGATAGGGCATCAGGGGGCTCATTGAGACTGCCAGGCCGGTACAGGATATCATAGGTGTAGGTGGAGAGTTCTATCCTCCACCGCAAAATCTTATCATTTTTGATCTTGCCCCGCTGTTGGTTGCTGAACAGGAACGCAACCGAGCGCTGGTCGGTCAGCACAGTGAATCTTTTGCCAGCAAGATAGTGCCTCCAGTGCCTAACAGCCTCCACTATGGCCTGGGCTTCTTTCTCCACCGCGGAGTGCCGAATTTCAGAGCCTTGGAGGGTGCGAGAAAAGAATGCTACTGGTCTGCCTTCCTGATTAAGGGTAGCAGCCAGAGCGAAATCGGAGGCATCACACTCCACTTGGAAGGGAGCGGTCTCGTCCACTGCATGCATCGTAGCTTTGGCAATGTCCGCTTTAATGCAGTTGAAGGCCGCGCAGGCCTCAGCAGAGAGGGGAAACGAGGTAGACTTGACCAGGGGGCGAGCCTTGTCTGCGTAATGGGGGACCCATTGGGCGTAATAGGAAAAAAACCCCAGGCACCGTCTGAGGGCCTTGAGAGTGGTGGGAAGAGGGAGCTCTAACAGGGGGCGCATACGTTCGGGATCAGGCCCAATAACCCCGTTTTCCACGACATACCCAAGTATAGCAAGGCGGGTGGTACCAAAAACACACTTGTCCCTGTTATAAGTAAGGTTCAGAGCTGCGGCCACTTGGAGAAACCGTTGGAGGTTGGCGTCGTGATCTGGCCTGTCATGACCACAGATGGTGATGTTATCCAGATAGGGAAATGTGGCCTGCAGTTGGTACTGGTCCACCATCCGGTCCATTTCCCTCTGGAAGACAGAGACACCATTCGTGACACCGAAAGGGACGCGCAGGAAGTGATAGAGCCGGCCGCCCGCCTCGAAGGCGGTGTAGGGGCGGTCCTCTGGGCAGATGGGGAGCTGGTGATAAGCGGATTTCAGATCTATAGTCGAGTACACCTTATACTGAGCAATCTGGTTGACCATATCCGCGATGCGGGGTAGGGGGTATGCGTCAAGCTGCGTAAACCTATTGATGGTTTGACTATAGTCCACCACCATCCTATTTTTCTGCCCAGTCCGAACAACAACCACCTGGGCCCTCCAAGGGCTTGTGCTCGGCTCAATGATCCCCTCCCTGAGCAGCCGCTGCACCTCCGACCGAATGAAGGCCCGGTCCCCCGCGCTGTACCTCCTGCTTTTGGTTGCCACAGGTTTACAGTCGGGGGTCAGGTTGGCGAACAGCGGTGGGGGAGGGATCTTGAGAGTGGAGAGGCTGCAAGTGTCGGTAGCGCAGCTGTTGGCCTGGTTCTGGATGGGATGTGTGTGTCCGTGTGTGTGTGTGGTCAGTAGCGGGGTATGTGAAGAAGTCCCACAAAACTGAGGATTCTTGACAGTGAGTGGTGGGAGGGGCCCGTCGTATACCATAGTCACACTTTCGAGATGGCTCTGGAAGTCCAGCCCCAATAGCACAGGTGCACACAGATTAGGCATGACCAGCAGTTCAAAGTCCCGATATACTGTGCCTTGCACCACCAAAGTCGCTACACAACCCGCCCGGATGTCTGCGGACTGCGACCCAGAGGCCAAATGGAACCTCCGACTGACCGGCCGCGTAGCAAGTCCGCAGCGTTGCACTGTGTCCGGGTGAATAAAACTCCCAGTGCTGCCCGTGTCAAACAGGCATCCAGTCCAATGCCCCTGCACCTGGATGTCCATCATGGACCTTGCAAGCTGGTGTGGGGCGCTTTGGTCGAGAGTCACAGTGGCCAGAGTTGGATCGCCGTCGGGGTACCCGGCCAGCATCCGAGGATCGGGGGCGGGGCGTGCTGACGTCGACAAAGATGGCCGCCCACATCCCGGCATGCAAGATGGCGGCCTCCACGTTTCACCCGCAGCGCTGCACTCCGCTCGAGGTTGAGACTTACAGACCTTGGCGAAGTGGCCCCGCTTTCCGCAGCTGGAGCAGGTCGCTTCTCGCGCTGGACAGCGTTGTCGAGGATGTTTCTTTTGGCCACAGAAATAACAAGGCCCGAGTTTCTTACGGGCCACAGCCGTGGTCTGGGTCGGGGAGCTCGTGGAATGGCGACTGGCGGCGGCGTTGGCGAATTCGCTCCCGGGAGCCGGCGGTGGCGGGGTCTGAGGCGTCCACGAAACCGGCGGGGAATCGCGCGACTGGACAGCGTCGGCGTTATGCCGCGCAGCTTCTAGAGCGTTGGCCTTCTCTATCGCCGAGCTTAAGGTAAGATCCGAGTTCTCCAGCAGCCGCTGGCGCATGTACACTGACCTCAGTCCCGTCACAAAGGCGTCTCGCACCAGCAGCTCCGCATGCTGTTCTGCCGTGAGCGTCTTGCAGTCACAAGCTCGGACGAGTGTCTGTAGTGCTCGGAGAAACTCAGCGCACGATTCGCCAGGCCGCTGTTGCCGGGTAGCTAAGCGATGTCTTGCGTAGACGGTGTTCACCGGCCGCAGGTACTGTCGTTTGAGGGCGTCCAGTGCCCCTTCGTAGGTCGGCAGGTCCCGGATAAAGGAGTAAACTTTGGAGGAGACCCTCGAGAGTAGGATTCTGTGCATAACGGCGGGTTCAGTCGCACGAAGCTCCGCCAAGTACGATTGGAAGCATGCAAGCCAGTGTTCAAAAGCGAGAGCTGCGTCAGGGTCTTGAGGGTCCAAATCCAACCGGTCCGGACGCAAAACGGGTTCCATGTTTTAAAACTTCCAGTCAATAAAATTGATGCACCATCAATAACTCACACTGAGACGTAGGCGAGATATCGGCTTTTATTGACTGGAAGAAGGAACCAGGAGTGAGTGTCTATCATACAAGGTCCTGGAGACTGAGGCCGAGCGTCAGGCCGCAGGTCTCCTTTATACAGGGGCCTGTGGGAGGAGCCACAGGAGCAGTCAGCAGGGGCGTGTCCCGACAGGCACATAGTTCACCACACAAGCAAATGCTGTAAAGTGAATTTCCTTGACATTAATGGATCACTTATTTGATCTACTAAACAATATTATCTATTTGGTCTGCAAGCTTCTTTGAACTAGGCAAATTATACTCAGATGGTCTGTTTATAAAAGACAAATTAAACAACCCATTGCCTTATACACTACTCTTGAGCAGCAATAAAGCTGCTGTTGTGAGCTAGCATTTGGTACAACAGACAGAGCATACACAAAGCTACTCTAAAAGTAATAGCAAACAGGAGGAAATCTGCAGATGCTGGAAATTCAAGCAACACACACAAAATGCTGGTGGAATTCAGCAGGCCATGCAGCATCAAAAACTTTGTTTTGACTTCGAACTGATTACAATTAATGCTTTCCATTAACGTTTTAAAAACTGAAGACTGACTCCCATTTATGTATGATCAAAAGTTAAAGAAACCATTATTTGAAAGTTTACTTACAACCATGTTATCTTACAAATGGCAGCTCCTGTGCTTAGAAAGTAATCTTTACAAAATCCCACTGGCCAAGAAGGGAATATCCATCACACAGCTCTCTTGCTAAGTTAAGATTTATGACCCAGCTTCTTCCTATGGACAACAGCTTTGAGATCAAGACTCCTGCCAAAAGTCTTCCTGGGAATAGACTATTTCTCTTCTATCTGTTTCTGTAGGTTTACAGGTCCTCAAAAGGCTCCCTCTGATCTGGTGCTCAAAGAACTCATTGAGCACTTCTCCCTGTAGGGGTTCTGTATGTTTTCTCTTTAGAGTGCTCATTTCCTCAGACGCAACTGCACACACTTCCACGCCTCATGAAAACATTACCATTATAATTTTCCATAAAGACACGGCAATGACATGTCAATGTCTATATTACAAATTATTATGAGTACATCTTTAAAATCTTCTTCCCTAAAACAGTTCTTGCCATTTCCTTAATGCAAGTTCGATTCGCTGTCTCTGTCGCTATTAGTTCATCAGGTCAACTGGCAATCTCTCTCAATAAGCTAAAGGTAGTTAATTTCTTTCATGGGGAGTTCATATTTCTTTTAATGAAGTTCATGATTTTACTCAGCTTTCCTGAAAACAAGTCTTCTAAACAAATTACTGATTGTGCATTGCTGCCTTTTTTGCCTAAGGCTTAGTAATGTTATAACTTAGTTACAGAAAATTATATCCTTCAATTATATGATTTCACAATATAATAAAATAAGTAAAAATGAATTATTTACAAAAGTAAGGAAAAGTACAGTTCTCCTGCTGAAGGTTCTGCCTAAACCTGGCTCCCTAGAAAAAGATGTTGTTTTGTATTTAATATCTGAGTGCCATTGTAAATATACTGTTTGATTAAGCATTCTTGTTCACTTAAATAATTCATTATTGTTTATATGTAAATAGAAGTGAATTTATATAACACATCATACGGGCTTAAAGTAAAAACAAAACTAGACACATTATTTCCTGCTCTCTGTCTTCACAGTTAATTAGCTTTGTTTTGGAGTTACAAAGCATATCAGTGGCAATTAGTAAGATTTAAATGAACACAAGATGACTACCTATCTAACGAAGCACAGGGAGCGGTTCAAGTTAAAAAAAATGCAGCACAGCATGTGCATCTTCAGTAAAGGCAACAGAGATAACTGAGTTAAAAAAAAACAGAAAAGGACAAATTCACTGGTGCAATGGCACTAATCTGTTGTAGTAATTGACAAAACTGTGACACGTCCTTTGGTTTAGGGACATCCACCACTGCTTGAATTTTCTCATTACACTTGTACAATTCTTGTGTGTCATTGCAACCACATTAAGTGATGCTTGCATTAAAAAACTCACACTTGAAACGTTGTGCTCGAAGCCCAGAATCTTATTTTACATCTTTTTTTTTTACATTGTCTTGAGATTTTGGAGATGACCTTGTCATCTGTATCTGTAACAGTGATGTCATCCAGGTAATACTGAAGGCCTGGGCAACCTTGCAGCATCTGGCCCACAGCTTTCTGCAAGAGTGCAGGTGCAGATGTTGCTTCAAAAATAATCCTATTACAGCAGTAAAACCTTATGTGAGTGTTCATGGTGAGAAAACCTTTGGACTTTCTTCCATCTCCATCTGCAAGTAAGCCTCAGCTGTCTGTTTTGTTGAAGTGTGTTCTTTCAGAAAGGTTTGCAAAGACATCCTCTGTCCTGGGAAAAAGGTTATTGATCTGCTTTCAGTACTAAATTGATGGTGACTTTAAAATCAGCAAAGATCCTGACAGACCCATTCTTTTTGGCTATTGCATCCACTGACATTGCCCATGGGCTCCACTCAACCTTGGCACGAATTCCTTCAGCCTTCATGTCCATGCAGCCTAGCTCACAGACAGGCTTTGAAAAAATTGGGTGTGGGATTTGCATTTAAGACAAATTTACCTTTGATATATTTGTGTTTTCCTGTGCCATCCAAAAGCACTGCTGTGGCATTATCCAGTACCTTTTTAATTTGCTTTCAGTTGACTCTTTTAAAGTGGATGTGGGATGCAAATGGTGGATGGATCTCCAATCAAATGGCTCAGCAACTTGGATATGCACAATGCTGGCTCAATGTGACTTGGCATGTACTGCTGGGATGCAACACGTCCAGAAGCTGCCAAGATGAGCACCTCTACATACCTGGGAAAGGTCTGCATTGGTCTGGCAGAGAATTCGTGTCAATTTTGTCGGGCCATTCATGGGCACAAATTTCTTAGTAGTAGTGGATGCAGCTACAAAGTGGTCATAAGGATTCTCAATAACCTGCACTAGAGCCTTGCACATCGATGATGTGTTAAGAAGCCTCTTCTCAAGGACTGTTGATCCAGAACACAGATCCAGAACAATGGACCAACTTTGTTGCAGAACAGTTTCAGTCATTTGTGAAAATTATTGTAATGAAACCTATTACATCTGCATCATGCCATCAAGCTAAAAGTGGCTTGGCAGAAGGGTTTATCCAACGTCTAAAGAATGCATTTTGAACAGTATCAACAGAACATACTGCATTGACATTGAATCGGAAGCTTGCCAATTTCCTCCTTGCATATTACAATGTAGTACATTCCACAACCAACAACTCATCATCTATGCCGTTCATGGGTTGTCCCTTCCACTCACACTTGGATCTTCTCAAACCCAATCTCAGAAGGAGTATGCAGGGCAAACAGCTGAGACAAATTGAAGGCTCCTCAATTCAAGAGGCTTGATGTTTCACTCCTGGACAAGCAGTCCTGGTGATGGACTAGAGAGGAGATCAAAAGTGGGCGCTCGGCAAAATTAAGGACAGAATTGGACCTCTCTCCTATAGAGTGGAGATGGCAACTGGTATCACCTGGAGACAATGTATCAATTAGTTGAAGAGAGGAGAATCAATTGTTAGAAAATAAAAGTCTCTAGAGCTGTCAGAACCACCTCCTGCAGTCCCCAAGTCAATTCTAACAACCACTATGCAGGAGCCTCAAGCACCTGAGATTGTTTCACAGCCACAAGTATCACTTGCCAAGCAAAGTGAACCTCCTTGTCAGGAAAGACAGTATCTCACAAAAGTAAGAAAATCTCCACAGCAATTAAATCTTTAGGCCTGAATGGGACAATTTAAAATTTACTATGTTCTGGATGTCTGTCTAGTATTTGAATTAAATAGTAAACTGTGTATGTATATTGTTGAGATGCATTCTATATTGATTTGGAGTTTATAGCTAAGCAGGGAGGAGTGTTTTATATTTAATATCTCAGTGGTATTTGAGTAATATTGTAAATATATTGGCAACACACACAAAATGCTGTAGGAACTTAACAGGCCAGGTAGCATCTATGGAAAAAAATACCGTCAACGTTTCAGGCTGAGACCCTTCGTCAAGACTCTCTTGTAAATATATTGTTTGATAAAGCATTCCTGTTCATTTAAATAATTTGTTACAGGTTATAAGTTTTTAAAAAAGCAAATTGCATATATGATGATACTACAAGGTCATATGTGTGTGCCTTACTTAAAGAAAAAATGAAATGAGATATGTTTCTGTGTTTTTGTCTTTAATTAGCTTTATGTTTTGGAGTTACAAAGTGTAACAGATGTCAGAACATAAGGATTGGTTAAGTCGTTCACAAGGGAGTGAGTACCTATTGGTGTGCTGTAACTTAACAGTCTGATACCAACCATACCATCTGTATAAGTTTCTTCCTCTTTTAGTGATTCTGAACTCTTGGTCTAACTGTTCAGGTCTTGTCCGTTTACTTTGTTAAGGATTGCACAAAACTGAGAAGAATTGACATATCTTCCCAACTTTTGTATTTTCCCAGAAAATGAAGCATGGGATTTTATCAACCATATATACAATTATTCCAAAGTAGCTAACATTAAATATAACACAAATAGCAATATTAATAGACGTAGTGGTCCTATGTGTTGCATTGTAGGAGTGTCAGATGCGCAATGTCTGTTCATACACAAATACTGAGTAAATTACTTTCAAACAGTTCTATCTTGGAACCATATAACACTTTGTAAACCTCCGAGGTCTTAGGAAAACATCTCTATTTTCAAAGAAATCATAATAGAACCATTCCCCATTCCCCATTCCCTTTTCCCTCTCTCACCTTATCTGCTTGCCTGCCCATCACCTCCCTCTGCTGCTTCTGTCCCCTTTTCTTTCTTCCATGGCCTTTCCCATTAGATTCCACCTTCTCCAGACCTGTATCTTTTTCACCAATCAACTCCCCAGCTCTTTACTTCACCCCTCCCTCTCCTGGCTTCACCTATTACTTTGCTTTTCTTCCTGCCCTACCTACCCCCACCTTTTAACTCTACTTCTCTTTTTTATTCTCTCCAGTCCTGCTGAAGGGGCTCAGACCAAAGCTTTGACTGTACTCTTTTCCATAGATGCTGCCTGGCTTGCTGAGTTCCTCCAGCATGTTGTGTGTATTGCTTGGATTTATCAGTTTTATTTGACCAGGGAGAAAAAAAAAACATTTTATTTTTGCTTCTGCTTCAATGCATCTTTCCATCTTATCTTCTCAAGCAAAAACCAGATCAAGGCTTCACTGACCCATTTAGAACATAACCCAGAAAAGCATATAATTGTCCTGTTAACATGACATTGAACAATGGAGTGGAATAATGGCCATAATTTGAGAAATGGAACATGTAACATCTTCATAGTAAGTATGTCATACATGTTGGCAATAAAGGGAAAATGCAATAAGGTATCTGTCCAATGTAGAAGTCTTTATTAAAAATTAGGTCTTTCATAATGTTCTAGTCTATTGATTTCAATGTCCTGTTTCCACGAGTGGGATCATTCAATGTCATGACAATGTCTACTTTTCCTCAAGAGCAGAAAGATCTATGTCAAGGGACTCCTCCATTAGTCTACCTTTAATATCTAGGGGGGAATCTTTCCATTTTGCTAGGATACTGTTAATCATCAGACCAAGAGGTAAGCGGAATTCAGTGATATTTAGAGTCATCCTTGTTTACAGATCCCTTTAATCTAATATTCATTGAGTCATTAAGTCCTAGGGGTGTCTGAGCTAGATGAGACAATTTTCTTAGTAAGTGCAACTTCATCTGTTTAAAAACAAATGTTAAGTAAAGCAGAAGTGAACAATATTATTATAAGCACAAATATGAAAAGAAAAATACAGCAAAACCCAAAGAGGGGGCATATAGTAGAGCTAAAATTAGTGCAAAGTGAGAGGATTGGGAAGCTTTTAAAAACCAACAGAAGACAACTAAAAAGGTCATTAAGAAGATCAGGATGAAATACGAAAATCCAGCCTAACAAATCTGGTAGAATTCTTTGAAGAAATAACAAGCAGGTAGAAAAAGGAGAATCTATTGATGTTGTGTACAGTACTTGGATTTTCAGAAGGCCTTTTACAAAATACCACCCATGAGGTTGCTTAGCAAGCTAGAAGCCCATGGTATTACAGAAAAGATTCCAGCATAGTTAAAGCAGTGTGTGATTGACAGGAGGCAAAGAGTGGGAATAAAGGGAGCCTTTTCTGGCTGGCTGCCAGAGACTAGTGCTGTTCCACAGGGACTTGTGTTGGGACCAGTTCTTTTTACAGCATATGTCAAAGAATTGGATGTTGGAATTGATGACTTTGAAGCAAAGTTTGCAGATGATATGAAGATGGGAGAGGAACAGGTAGATTTGAGGAAGTAGAGGGCAGACATATGTAAGAGAATGGGAAAATAAAATGGTAGATGGAGTGTAGTGTTGCCTTACACTTTGTAGAAGACATGAAAGGATTGACTATTTTCTAAAAGGAGATAAAATACGAAAAACTGAGGCACCTTCAATTCCTTGTGCAGGATTCCTTCAAGGTTAATTTACAGGATAAGCCTATGGTGATGAGGGCAAATATGATGCTAGCAATCATTTCAAGAGGACTATAATATAAAAGGAATGATGTAATGTTGATACTTTATAAAGCACCAGTGAGGCACCAGTTGGAGTATTGTCAGTAGTTTTGGGTTCCTTATCTTAGAAAGAATATTCAAAGAAGGTTCACAAAAATGATTCCAGGATTGAATGAAGAAAATCTGATGGCTCTGGGCCTGTATTCATTGGAATTCAGATGAATATGGGATGACCTTATTGAAACCCATCAAATAATTCAAGACCTTGATAGATTGGAGACCTTGATCAGGGTGTCCTTTTATAACATAGATGAGTAGGAATTTCTTTTGCCAGAGAGTAGTGAATCTGTGGAAGTCTTGCTGCAGGGAGGCCTAGTCTTTATGTATATTTAAGGCAGAGGTTGATAGATTATTGACTGATCCCGAAGGGATACAGGAAGAAGACATGTGATTGAGAGGTCTATTAAATCAGCCATTTTGAAATGGCTCGATGGGCCAAAAGGCCTAATTCTGTTCCTATGTCTTATGGTCTAAAAGCAGCATTTCTTCTTGGAGTTTGTCGTACTTTGAAAACAACAATGCATTCTTGGCAATGTATCCATGAGATCATCCTCAAGCGAACAGGAATTTTCTAGTTGCTTTTTAGATCTACATGTGTTTGGTCTTGTAATTAGACAACACCACCACCCCCCGCCCCTCCAACTTCTATAGGGCTATAAGAGTTCCATGCTGGACCCATGTACCAAACTAATATAAGGGTTCCACTCATTCTGGGGAGGGGATTATATCCTGCTGGGAAAGATTTGATGTGATCTATCGAGACAATTTTACTTACAGTCTTGTTTTTCCTTCCAGGCTCTATTACCAGTTCCGTCATTTGTAACCTGGATAATGAGACAAGAAGTTATCAGCTAGGATGGAAACTGGGATTGGAATCATTTTTCTTGGATCCAGTCCCTTTTCTGTGGTCTCCAAACTATCTAGCTTTCTCTTAAATTCCCATAAACTCTCTCAATTCCTTGAAGAATAAGAGAATAAGAATAAGAATATTTGAGAATAAGAGGTCAGTTATTTAAAACAGAGTTGAGGAAGAGCTTCTTCTCCCAGAGAGTTGTGGAGGTGTGGAATGCACTGCCTCGGAAGACGGTGGAGGCCAATTCTCTGGATGCTTTCAAGAAGGAGCTAGATAGATATCTGATGAATAGAGGAATCAAGGGATATGGGGACAAAGCAGGGACTGGGTATTGAATGATCAGCCATGATCTCGGAATGGCAGTGCAGACTCGAGGGGCCGAATGGTCTAATTCTGCACCTATTGTCTATTGTCTATTGAGTGTACATTATGGCCAGCTTGAGTTAGTGATTAGGGTGTATTTACTGTTGGTGGACATTTTACATTAAGAACTAACGTGTAACATTCTTGTGTACTTCTATTTGCACACCTGGCACTTCAGGAACAAGTGTAGCTTACTTTGCCTCTAAAGTAGACCAGATTTGCCAAGCCTGCAGAATCTCTCGATTCCTTCATTCAACCATGCTACTTAATTGGGTCTAGAATTGAGTGGTCTATTCCGCTTGTTTGCCTGTTTGCTCACACAAGTCTTGATAGCCTTTTCTACTGAAAGAAGATCCTTGGTCAGCATGTATACAAGAAGGAGTGCCAGCATATGGGAGTATCGAGTTTTGGAGTGCTGTGCCAGTTGTGGTTGCACTACAAGAAGTTATGGAGATGAGCCATGTGTAATCCTAGACAAAGGTCAATTATCACAAGAATATACGTATTCAGTTTCCAATAGACTAGCTTGCCTTAGAATGACAGAAATAGGTTTATTTAATTAAGTTCTGCACCTGCATTTGTGCAGTTGGTTTTGTTTGTCTTATAGGAGGCTGTCCTGTTACTGAACTTTTGTAAAAGGGCCAGATATTCTTCACCATTTGCAGTGAATTGCTTACAATCATTCAACATGTAAGGTCAAAAGTATAACATAGCTAATTTCACATGAGCAGCTTGTCTGTCATCATGACTATGTCCGAATCTTGTTGGCCTTCTTGAATCAGTGTGTCCTGTTTGTGAGCAGGATGTATTTTTAGAGCAGCATACTTAAACCTTACCTTCACCATCAGCTTCATATTTGTGCTATGTTGGAATGCCTTTAGAAGTAGAAACACAGAAACATAGAAAACCTACAGCACAATACAGGCCCTTCTGCCCACAAGGCTGTGCCACACATGTCCCTACCCTAGAAATTACTAGGCTTACCTATAGCCCTCTGTTTTTCTAAGCTCCATGTACCTATCCAAAAATCTCTTAAAAGACCCTATCGTATCCACCTCCACCACCGTTGCCGGCAGCCCATTCCATGCACTCACCAGTCTCTGAGTAAAAAACTTACCCCTGATATCTCCTCTGCACCTGCTCCCAAGCACCTTAAATCTGTGTCCTTTTGTGGCAACCATTTCAGCCCTGAGAAAAAGCTTCTGCCTATCCACATGATCAATGCCTCTCAACATCTTATACACCTCTATTGGGTCACTTCTCATCCTCCATTGCTCCAAGGAAAAAAGGCTGAGTTCACTCAACCTATTCTCATAAGGTATGCCCCCCAATCCAGGTAAATCTCCTTTGCATCCTTTCCTCATCCTTCCTGTAGTGAGGCAACCAGAACTGAGTACAGTACTCCAAGTGGGGTCTGACCAGGGTCCTATATAGCTGCAACATTACCTTCTGGCTCCTAAGTAGTATCAAAGAGAATTCATAAAACATCATCCTGATTATTTCTTATTTATTATTTAGTTACTACCAAAACCCTGGCCACCTTTATCATAGTAAAGTCCATCCCAACAGCTTGTTTTACTTGTTTATTATTTAGTTTATTACCATGGCTGCATAAGTGGCCTGCAGTAAGTCCCAGGACATGTAACACCTCAACTATTGGTCTAGTCAATAATAATTCATAAATATTCTTCCATGTGGACAAATGCAGAAGCAGTTTACCTCTGTGTGTTCTCCATCTGGTTGTTGACCAAATGGGAGATTTCTTTCTACAGTATTCCTAACATTAATTTGAGTCAGTACATATCAAGATTAGCTTAATTGTATTTACTTGCTTTAGACATAATTCTAGGGATTAAGCCTCTGCAATTGAGCAGTATGATTCCCTAAAGGATGCGCTTGCAACTAAGAGGTTTGAATTCACTTTCTGATAATAATTTTATTTTATAATCAGGAGCAGGGATTATAATTGAATTAATTCATCATTCTGAATGGATTTTTAAAAATACTTCTCTGAAGGATGTCATGGTATATTAGGGTGCATAGTCATAGAGTCATAGAACAATACAGCACAGAAACAAGTCCTCCAGCCCATCTAGTCCATGCCAAACCAGTAAACTGTCTAGTCTCATCAACCTGCACCTGGACCACAGCTCTCAACACCCTTCTCCATGTATCTATCCAAATTTCTCTTAAACTTTGAAATTAAACCCACACCACCACTTTCACTGGCAATTCCTTCCACACTCTCACTCTCTGTGAAGAAGTTCTCCCTCAAGTTGCCCTTAAGCATTTCACCTTTCTCTCTTAACCTCTAGTTGTTCTCTCACCCAACTTCAATGAAAAAAACCTGCTTGCATTTACCCAATGTTTACTGCTCATAAATTTGTATACCTCTATTAAATCTCCCCTTCTACATTCTAGGGAATAAAGACCATAAGAAATAGGAGCTTCAAGTAGGTTCCACCATTTCATCATGGCTGATCCCAGATCCCACTCAACCCCATAAGTCCTGTTAAGTCCCACCTATATAACTTTTCCCCTGTAACTCAGGTCCTCAAGTCCTGGCAACAACCTTATCAATTTTATCTGCAATCTTTCAATCTTATTTATGTCTTCCCTGTAGGTAGGTGACCAAAGCTACACACAACACTCCAAATTAGGCCCCACCAATTCCTTAAACAATTTCAACATAACATCCCAACTCCTGTACTCAGTACTTTGATTTATGAAGGCCAATGTGACAAAAGCTTTCTTTACGGCCCTATCTGCCTGTGACATCTCCTTCAAGAAATAATGGATCTGTTTTCTCAGATCCCTCTGTTCTACTGCACCCCTCAGTGCAACAACCACTCACCATGTTTGTACTCCCAAAGTGCAATACCTCATACTTCTCTGTATTAAATTCCATCTGCCATTCTTCAGCTTATTTTTCCAGCTGATCCAGATCCCACTGCAATCTTTGAAAGCCCTCCTCGCTCTCCACTACGTTCCCAATCTTGTTGTCAGCAAATTTGCTGATTCAGTTCACCACATCATCATCCAGATCATTGATATAGATGATAAATAGCATCAAAACCCAGCAGTGATGAAGGTGGCACACCACTAGCCCCATGCCTCCAGTCAGAGAAGCAACCATCTAATACCTCTCTGGCTTCTCCCACAAAACCAATGTCTAATCCTATTCATCTTGAATGCCAAGCCACTGAACCTTCTTGACCAACCTCCCATGTAAGATCTTGTTAAAGTCCATGTAGACAATATCCACTGCCTTGTCTTCATCAACTTTCCTGATAAATTCTTTGAAAAACACTATAAGATTGGTTAGACACAATCTACCACACACAAAGTCATGTTGGCTAACCAAATCGGTCCATGTCTACCCAAATATTTATGTAGCCAGTCCCCTAAAATACTTTCCTATGGCTTTCCTATTTCTAGCATTTCTTAAACAAAGGAAAACATCAGCTATCCTCCAATCATCTGGCACCTCACCCATGGCTAACGATCTTTTAAATATATCTGCTTTGGCCCCTACATTTTGTACTAGCCTATCACAGGTTCCAAGCGAACATATTGTCAGGTCCTGGGACGGCACGGTATTGTACTACTTAGCACAACACCTTACAGTACCGGTGACCTGGGTTCAATTCCTACCGCTGCCTGTAAGGAATTTGTATGTTCTCCCTGGGATCCCATGGGTTTCTGCTGGATGCTACACATTCCTCCTGCAATCCAAAGATATACCGGTTGGTAGGGTCATTGGTCATTATAAATTGTCCTGTGATTAGGCTAGGATTGAAATTAGGGGATTGCTGGGCAGCACAGCTAGAAGAGATTGCTCTGAACTATACGTCTCTAAATAAACAAATAAATAAATTTATTGAGCCTAATTTGCCACAAGACAGCAAAGACCCCCTCCTCTGTAATCTGCATTATGTCCAAAACCTTGCTGCTTCATTCCCTCAATTCTATAGACTCTGGGTCATCTACCAAGTAAATACAGATGCAAAAAATCAGCAACTTCTCCCCCATCTCTGTCAGCTCCAGACATAGATGACCACTCTGATCTTCCAGAGGACCAATTTTGTCCCTTGCTATCCTTTTGCTCTTAGGATCAGAATCCCTTAGGATTCTGCTTCATCTTGTCAGCTAGAACAACCTCGTCTTCTTTTAGTCCTCCTGATTTCCTGCTGAAGTGTTCTCTTGTGTTTTATACTCCTTAAGTACCTCATTTGTTCCTGCCTGTTCATACCTGCTCTTTACCTTCTTTTTCTTTACCAGGGCCTCAATACCTCTCAAAGACCAAGGTTCGCTAAACCTGTTAACCTTGTCTTTTATTCTGACAGGAACTTAAAATCTGTGTACTCTCAAATCTTTACTTATGTAGGCGTCCCAATTACCAAAAAACAGTCTGTCCCGATCCACACTTTTATTTCTTTATTATTGAGGTACTGCACAGAATAGGCCCCTCTGGCCCCTCAAACCGTACCACCCAACAATCCCTGATTTAACCTGAGCCTAATCACAGGACAATTTCCAATCACCAATAACCTACCAACTAGTAAGCGTTTGGACTGTGGGAGAAAACCAGAGCACCCGGAAAAAATTCAGACAGTCGCAGGGTAAGTGTAAAAGCTCCTTACAATCAGCGGCTGACTCATGCCAAAATCTTTCTGATACCATCAAAATCGGCCTTTCTCCAATTTAGACTATGGGCCTGAGGACCAGGCCTATCCTTTTCCATAATGATATTGAAACTAATGGCATTATGATCACTAGGTGCAAAGTGTTCCTCCACACAAGCTCCTGTCACTTGCCCTGTCTCATTCCCTAACAGGAGATCTTGTATCACACTCACTCTAGTTGAGACTTTTCTGTAGTGATTAAGGAAACTCGACTGAACACATTTGACAACCTCTTTCTCATCCAGCCCTTTTACAGTATGGGAGTCCCAGTCAATATGTGGAAAGTTAATATCACCTACTACCACAACCTTTTGTTTCTTGCAACAGTCTGTGATCTCTCTACAAATTTATCTTTTAAATCCTGCGAACTGTTGGGTTGTCTATAACATAATCCTATTAACATGATCATCACTTTTCTTATTCATGTGGTCATGGAGAAGATGGTCCTGCATCTTCTGTGACAGGCAAGGATTGTAACTCACAGGACTTAGGAACGTATTCCCACCTTAAGGTGCTACCTTGTAAAATAATTTGCCATCACTTTTCAAAGCCACAAGCTATTTGTATCATAATTGCTTTGTCCCCTTACAATAGCCTTATTGCAATAAGTGTACAGAATACCATTGTAAGATTGTTCTAAAGTAGGGTTAAGTTATTTGAGGCATAGCATTTTGCCACTGAACTCGCATCCTCATACCTTGACTCCAATCTGTCCCCCTTAGTTCAGTTCCTTCGAACTTAAATGCTCACGACCTCCTCACTAACTTTTAATACCCTGACTACCTTATTTTTATAATGGATGTTCAGTTCCTATACTCTTCTGTTCCCCCATCAGAAGGCCTTAAAAATTTTACACTTTATATATCTGAAGAAACTTTTTCTCTCCCCCTTAATATTATTAGCTAGCTTACCTTCATATTCCATTCTTTTCCTTCTTAGTGATTTTTTTAGTTGTCTTCTTCTAGTTTTTAAAAGCTTCTCAATCTTATAGTAATCTTCTAGTAATTTTTGCTTTATTATATGCCCTGTCTTTGGCTTTTATGTTGACTTTTCTTGTCAGCCGCGGATACTTCATCATGCATTCAGACTACTGCTTCTTTGGGATGTATCTATCCTTCACCTTCCGAATTTCTCCCAGAAATTCCAGAAATTGCTGCTGTGCTTTCCTCCCTGCTAGTGTTCCCTCCCAATCAATTTTGGCCAGCTCCTTTCTTGTGCCTTTGTAATTCCTTTTACTATGCTGTAAAACTTTTCCTTCTCCTTCTCAAATTTCAGGGAGAATTCAATCATATCATGATAACTTGTCCTAAGGATTCCTTTACCTTAAACTCTCTAATCAGTTCTAGTTCATTGCACAATACCCAATCCATAATAGCTGAGCCCCTAGCGAGATCAACCACAAGTTGCTCTAAAAAGAGAGAGTGCAGAGACGATTTACTAGGATGTTACCTGGGCTTCAGCAATTAAGTTACAAAGAAAGGTTGAACAAGTTAGGTCTCTATTCATTGGAGCATAGAAGGTTGAGGGGGGATTTGATCGAGGTATTTAAAATTTTGAGAGGGATAGATAGAGTTGACGTGAACAGGCTGTTTCCATTGAGAGTAGGGGAGATTCAAACTAGAGGACATGATTTGAGAGTTAGGGGGCAGAAGTTTAAGGGAAACACGAGGGGGTATTTCTTTACTCAAAGAGTGATAGCTGTGTGGAATGAGCTTCCTGTAGAAGTAGTAGAGGCCAGTTCAGTTGTGTCATTTAAGGTAAAATTGGATAGGTATATGGACAGGAAAGGAGTGGAGGGTTATGGGCTGAGTGCGGGTAGGTGGGACTAGGTGAGATTAAGGGTTCGGCACGGACTAGGAGGGCCAAGATGGCCTGTTTCCGTGCTGTGATTGTTATATGGTTATATGGTTATCCATCATTACCAAAAAAAAAGTCAACTCCGGCATTCTACAAATTACCACTCTTGGGCTCCAGCACAAATCTGATTTTCCCAATCTACCTGCTTAATGAAATCCCCCATGACTATCATAACATTTCCTTTTGATGTGTATTCTCTATCTCCCGTTGTAATCTGTAGACTACATCTTCCCTACTGTTTGGTGGACTGCATGCAACATCCATCAGGGTATTTTTACCCTTACAGTTTCTTAGCTCTACCCATAATGATTCTACACTTTCTGATCTTATACCACTTCTTTCTAATGATTTGATTTTTTTTTACCAACAGAGCCACATCACCCCCTTGGCATACCTGCCTGTCCTTTCAATATGATGCATATCCTTGGGCGTTAAGGTGCCAGCTATAATCTTTTTTCAGCTATGATTCAGCCACAACGTCATACCTACCAGTCTTTAACTATGCTACATCTACTTTATTCTGTATAATGCGTCATTCAAAGAGAGCAGCCCCAGTGCTGTATTCATCACCCTTTTCGATTTTTTCCCTCTTACATTACAGCTCATCCTGTTCACAGCAATTTTGCCCTGTCATCTGTCTTACTTTGCTAGCAATCTGACTACACACTATCTCTGTAAACCAACTAACCCATCTTTAGCACTATCAGCCAGCCCTATTTAAGACAAAAAGTTAAAAAAAAAACTTTTAATTGGAAGTTTGCTTACATATGTTTTATCTCACAAGTGGCGACTGCTGCACTTAGAAAGCAAGCTTTGCAAAATACCAAGGGGCCCATGGGCCAGGAAGTGGAAATCCATCACACTACAATCCTCCAATTTAAGCACAGGATTCTCTATCTGTAAAAGGATCTGGTTTGCTGTCATTACACTCTTGCTTTTCAGGTTACACACTCCTCCCAATCACTTTTTTCTTCTAACAATTATGTCAAAAAGAGAATAAATATAGAGAATTTCCCAACTAAGAAGAGACCAGTCCTAAGAGAGACAAGGAGACTTCTAAAGAAGGATAGAAGCATCAGAAATACAATGAGAATCATACAATGAGAATACATTTTCAGAATCACAACATCACACTAATGATTTATATTATATAGCAGCGAACTTATTAATTAGCTAATATTATGAGATACTGAAAGCTTATTGGGTGATAACTTAGATTTACAGATCCAAGGGCAAAAAAATGATAAAGTTTATGACATGAAGTAATCCTGTCCAAAGCCCATTTGCCTTGCTCTTCATTTGCATTGAATTGTCAGTTTTGTCAGTAACTAGGGCATGGTATAGATACAAGAACCAAATTAGCTGAGAGCTATAAGAAGCTTGTCATTGAGAGTTGTCAAATACTCTTAAGAAATCTATAGAGAGCTTAATGCTTCCACAGTCCATTGCAGTGTAACTTCCAAATGTTGAAGATGGATATTCCAGCCACTACGCACTTTAATTAGGTTTTAGTGATTAGAAACATTTGTTATTACTGTGCTAGAAGACTGTTGGGTATGAACATTTTATTAAGTTCTGCAATGATAACATGATTATAGATTGTCAATTCTTTTATTATTTGATTGTCATAAAATGTCTGTTTCGTTCATAATTGAGTCCTGCTATGAAGGGAGCAGTGCAAATGGAAAACTGATTAGTCAACTGGAAAGCTATTGGGACTGCTGAAATCCCATTGCCCATACCTAATGAATCTATGTCAGTGGCTGAAAACTCTGCTTCTGTCGTCTTTATGCTTGCATTTTCAACCTTATTGTGCATGGTTGTATGTTTTCTTATCAAAGTCTTTCCAAGCTCTTCCTTTAGCATAACTTGCTACCTCCTACTTGTTTTAGATAGGGATGCAAGAGTTGTTAATTAACTGTGTGGTTCTTCAAATAGAATTGAATTCATTCATATCATTAAAAGACTTCAAGAGGCATTTTAATTCAAGTCCACAATGTTTCTTATTAATTTTCAGAATTTAGTAATCTGTGTCATTTTGATTTCAATGCAATCATACAGAAATGTGGATATCTTGCAAAATAGTAAACACTCAGCATGCAATTCATACACTACCTTATTGTAACATACTATCTTTTTGCAATTCATTGAGGCCAAGACAGACTTAAAATATTCAAATCACAAGGAATATGAAACGTCAGGAAAAAGAGGAGCAACTTGATAATATTAAATGGAAGAAGTGATCTATTCAGCTTTATCATTCTAAAAGAACATAGCTAATCTTTTACTTCTGCACTGTTTTCACTTCTAACAAGTGTGAGCTGATGCAGTTTAAAGGGTCAAATAATAATAGGATATACATCATAAAGGTTAGGGCCCAAGGGAGTATTAAAGGACAAAGGGGCCTTGGTGTAAATGTTGAAGGATCCCCAAATGTGGGAAAGCAGATAGGGTGGCAATGAAACTATAGGGGATGCTTTTCTTCTTTAGCAAGACATAGAATATAAGAGCAGAGAAGCCTTGCTATACATTTATAAAACATCGGTTAGGCCACAGCTGGAATATTGGAGCAGTTCCAGTTGCCATGCTATAGGAAGGAAGTGATTACACAAGAGAGAGTACAGAGAAGTCTGGCCTGAACGTTGCCTGGAGGGACTGGATAGCCTGAGTTTGTTTTCTGTGAAGTAGAGGAGGCTGAGGCTGACCTGACAGAGGTGTACAAAACTCTGAGAATCAATTATAGACATAATAAGAAACATTTTTCCCTCACAGTGATGTTGAAGATGCATGAGCATAGGCTTAAGTGAGCAGTAAGAGGCTTAGAAAGGAGGATTTATTTTACAGTCTGAGAATGCTTGAAGTCTGAAACACACTGTTCCAGAAGACTATGAAGGCAGATATCCTCATAAATTTAAGAGGTATCTGTGCCAACTGTAAGGTCTGGAGGAAGATAAGTCACCTGGACCAGATGGACTACACCCCAAGGTTATTGACACAGATAGCCGAAGAGATTGTGGAAACATTACTAGTGATATTTCAAAAATCACTAGATTCTGGAATACTTCCAGAAGCTGGGGAAAATTGCAAATTTATTCCACTCATTCCACTCTTTAAGAAGGGAATCCAGTTAGCCTTAATTCATTGATCAGCAAGATGAAAGGGTCCATTATTAAGGATGAAGTTTCTAGGTACTTGAAGGCACATGATAAATAGGTTATCATGGTTTTCTTAAGGGGGAACCTTGTGTGACAAATCTGTTGAAATTCTTTGAGGAAATAACAAGCAGGATTGATAAAGGTTTGTCAGTGGATATTGCTTACTTGGATTTTCAAAAGGCCTTTGACAAGGTGCCACACTTAATGCTACTAAGCATGGTAAGACCCCATGGCATTGCTGGAAAGATACTAGCATGGATAGAAGAATGGCTACTGGTAGGAGGGGAAGAATGGGAATAAAGGAGGCCTTCTCTGGTTGGCTGCTGGTAACTAGTAGGGTTCTACAGGAGTTGGTGTTGAGATCACTTCTCTTCATGTTATATGTCAATATTTGGATGACAGAATTGGTGGCTTTGTGGCCAAGTTTGCAGATGATACAAAGACAGGTGGAGGAGCAGGTAGTGTTGAGAAAGCAAGGAGTCTGCAGAAGGACTTGACCAATTAAGAGAATTAGCAAAAATTAGCAGATGGAATACACAGTAGGAAATTGTATAGTCATGCACTTTGATAGAAAGAATAAAGGCATGGACAACTTTCTAAATGGAGAGAAAATTCTGAAATCAGAGGTGCAAAGGGACTTGAGGATCCTTGTGCAAGATTCGATAAATGTTAACTTGGCAAGGAAGGCAAATGCAAAACAGCTAGAATATAAAAGCAGGGTTGTAATACTGAAACTGGTAAGACCACTCTTGGTGTATTATGAGCAGTTTTGGCCCATTATCTAAGAAAGGATGTGCTAGAATTGAAGAGGGTACAGAGGAGGTTCATGAGAATGATCCTGGGAATGAAAAAGTTAATGTATGAGGAGAATTTAATGGTTCTGGGCTTGTATTCACTAGAATTTAGAAGAATGAAGAGGGAGCTCATTGGGAGTGTGGATGTAACATATAGTGGGTGAGTCTATGACAAGAAGGCACAGCCTCAGAAGAGAAGGAGGTCCCTTTAGAACAGAGATGAGGAGGAATTTCTTTAGCCAGAGGGCGGCAAATCTGTGAAATTTGTTGTGTGATGATATTGAGTTTGCGGACTGCGAAGCTCCAAATTCAAAATAAGAAATGAAGCCCTATATGAAATAAATAGTTATGGGTAACCTCACAAAAGGTAGGTTGTACTATAGTTACCTACTCTTCAAAAGCTAATTTACTTCTATCTTTATCTTCCATGGTGAGTTTAGCTGCAACACCAACTATTTCAGTGGTTGGTTCTTCTCCCTACCAAGAAGGAAGTAACTCCAGCTAACAGAGTTCATTTTTTTTAGTGAGAAACATACATTTAGATAAAATTATTAAAATGCATTTAAAATTCACAGAGAATTTATATCTTGTAGAAGATTTCCAACTTACAAATGATTTCTATAAGCTAAAATGACATTACAATAAGTTGCAGACAAATGAGTCCATTGCAAAAATCAAAGACAGAGGAATGGATTGTAGTTCACCCCATCTTTCTGTCGTTCTTCTTGATGTTCCTTTATCTTTCCTTACAAGCCTGGCTACTCTCTTATATTTATACTACACTTTTGCAGCTTGGTGACTTCACATACATGTTTTTTCAGGTAACTTTTCACATAGATGATCTAAAAACTTCTGGGGACAGATATCCCTGACACTCAAAATTATTGCTGTGAATGCTGACTCTGAGTACACAAATCTTGCAATTATTAATAGATCAGCTATTTGATGTACTAAATGATTCTATCACATACATGTGATTTTTGTCTTTGCACACATCCACAAAAAAAGGAACCCAGAAAGAATGAATGACAGATAAAAATTTGAACCCCAAAGCCCTGCTCCTCCGTTCAGCAAAACACATCTGCACCCACCACCTATCCAGCAACAGCAAAGCACTCAAAGAGAGACCAGGACCTGCAGTCAACAAAAACTCCTGTTTACCCGACAGTTCAACATCCCACAAACACTCTCTCTCTCTCTCACACACACCCCCCCCCCCCGTCTCACTCACTAACAAGGGACAGAGAGATATCACCCAATTTCACACTTTTACAATGAAAGGGGAGACTAACAGTTGCTGTTATGGTGTTACAGTCTGCAATGTTGTTTTTTATTCTGAGAATCCTGACCCGAGAATCGACAGCAAACTCTCCTCCCATTGAGAGAAAGAGAGAGAGAGTTTGCAACTGCTCAACTACAATTATCTCAATCCATACATCCGCCTGATGTTCCATCTCTCTTACTGCCTCAGTTGGCAAAACCGGCCTGGAATCAGGTGTCCACAGGGCTGCACCAGAGGCACCATCTTCCAAGCCATGCCTGGAGAATGTCAGAAAACAGCCGGCTAATGCGTTTCAGGAACGAGAACTTACCCAGCAAAAATAAACCAGAGTTTGAGTGCCACTTACAGATCAGAGCCTCGATAGAAACCCAACCACCTTGAAAAAAGAAAAACAGAGATGTTACACAGAGGGATTTAAGCCTTTTCTGTAGATGAGCTTGAAAAGCCAGCCTCTTGGCACCATCTTAACTCTGCCCACTTCTGTGTTGTCTGATTTGATACCAGCCCAATTAAGATAACCTCAGTGTCTTACACTGCATCTCTTGAGTAGTTATCTCTGTGCTGTGGGCCAGTAGTCTGTGCTCTATAGATAGTGCTATTTGTCTGTAAATCTGTCTTGTTAAGTTCAGACTGTTATTGGTTGTAATTTACATTAAAAACTGAAGAGTGGTTCCCGTTTATAGCAAGAAGCTGAACAAAGAATATTGATAACAAGTTTAAGCTACACAAAAATGACTCATCGATCTCCAGAAGTGTCAGCTGCTGTTGGAAAGCTGAGCTTAGCAAAAAGGTCCCCCAGACCTGGGCAGTGATCACAAATGCCATGGATGACTATGGAGGCCAAGTCATTGGCTATATTTAATAGTTAATAGTTAATAGGTTATTTAATAGGTTAATAGTTAATAGTTAATAGGTTATTTAATAGGTTAATAGTTTCTTCATTAGTAAGGGTGTCAAATGTTATGGGGAGAAAACAGGAGATGAAGTTGAGAGGGATAATGGATCAACCATGATAGAATGGTCGTGGAGACTTAATGGGCTGAATGGCCTAATTCTGCTCTTATGTCTTATAGTCTTATTTTCTTCTACGGTCCTGTTCTGATTAAAGTTCATCATGCTGAAGTATTAATACTGTTTCACTTTCCACAGCTGTTGTCTCAATTCTTCGGCTAATTTCGAAATGTTCTGATCTTTCTGGCTTCTGGCCATTTAATGGACTGACTTTAAACAATCACAGTCTCCATCTGGCTTTCAGATATCGGGCAAAATTTTATAATAGCTCAGGATGCCATCTGTCCTGCTCCTCCTGTCCTTAAATGTTTTGCTAATGAAAAATGCTCAGTTTCCTGCTTAGGAGATACAAATTAGAAATAATGCCTGCTAGGAAAGTTAAAATGCGTAGTAGGAGTTTCTACATAAATATGAAACCCCCTGCTTTCCTTGGCTGCGTAAGTCTCGGGAAAACACTCTTGGGTCCCTCCAAACTCATGAGACTGAGACTGTTCTTCCACCCCAAACCCCGGTTTGCATATATTCTGTGTAATTTGCTACCCTATTACAACTTATTGCCACAAAATTACAGACAATACACTTGTGAATCTTAACTTAACTGAAGGGTTAGTAAAGAAAAACAAATAGAAAAGAGCCCATTTTAATTAAACACTCAAATGGGCAAAAGTTGAAGCTCATCTTGAACTTCTCTGTCACTTACATGCCGGGCCCTCCGTCAGCATGAAAGCACATGCCATCTTCCAAACGTCACTCGCAATCCATCTCGAACAAACGGGTCGCCCACCGCGTCGTATCCTACAACTGGTTCTCCCCAGTGTCTTCTCTCTTCATCTCCCACCAAACCAAAAGAAAACCCCAAGACCAACCTTAGTATCCCTCACCTAGAAAACTTCGCCCTAATTCTACCATCCTAATTAGATGGCACACATTCCTCATCATCCCTTATCTTCAATAATAACCCAAAATGGCTGACAGCAGAGCAGAATGCTCTAACAGAACAGCTAAATAAAATACATACAGCATAACAGTAAAAATATGAACCAGGGCATGACACATTCCCCACACCAAAATAGTCATGTCCTCATGACTAGTAAATAATTTGTCATCTCATCATGAATAACACTGTTTTCAAAGGAATTTTGTGACGTCAGAACATCTATTCCATTTGTAAATAGTGACATATCTCAATAGGGGATAGTTGTAACACTCTGTTCCCTTGGTACTACATAGTCCAGCCTATCTGGGCGTCTCCTGACTCTTTGATACCTTGTATCCCGTCACCTACGGCTTCAGTTTCAGACAATCCTTGGGATTGTTCTGGTCTACATAGCAAGGCCTCCCCCGGTCTATTACACAAGTCCCTCTGCCACTTGGCTGAGCTCAGTTTCATTCTAAAATACTTTAGAATCTATCTCCCCTTAATGGTGCAGCTGTATGCCTGCCTGTCCACTGCTAGTTTACCAGCCCCTCCACCCCATTCCACCTGCCTCAGTGTGAGAAGGGTTGGGAATCTCTTCCTCAACTAGTCGGGAGTTAGCGAAAGGCAACATATACCACACCCCCATCGCCTCATCCTCCGAGTCCGTATGCCATTCAGGGACAAGGACCAGTCTAATCTTTCCTGTTGCTAGTCCTTCAGTCTCCCCATGTTGCCATGGAGTCCGCTTATAATGTGTAAGTTTGAGGTCAGGCTCCGGGTGAACAAGCACTTTTGTCCCAGAGGTAGAAGGTGGTTTGAATGGAAAATCTTGACAGGCCCTTTCCCATCCATTAGTTTCACCCAGAAAACTGGTACCTTTGGCATCTGACTTTGAACTACATAGGGTGTAACACCCACAGTCAGCCAACTTATGCTTCCCAGGTAGCCCCAAATTTTTAATGAGGATTGGGTCTCCTGGGAGAATCTAACCTTTTGATCATTCCTCCTCTTATTTCCTTGATTCTGCTTAGTAGCTGAGATCTCAGCTAACTCTTAAACCTTTTTCAGCTCCCTTCTCATTTCAGATACATACTTCAGATAAGTCTTCTGCGGTAGATCTTCCTCACCAGTACCAAAACAGAGGTCAATGGGCAACCTTGCCTCATGCCCAAACATCAGATAATATGGCAAGTATCCAGTAATTTCATTCTGTGTCCAGTTATAGCAGTAGACCAGACGTCCAATATGTTGACTCCACTTTTTGCTGATCTCCAAGGTTCTGATCATGCATAGCAAGGTCCAATTGAACCTCTTGTGCTGGGGATCGCCCCACGGGTGATAAGGTGTATTCCTCGACTTCTCAACTCCAAGTATACTTAGTAACTCATGTATGAGCCGACTCTCAAAATCCCGTCCCTGATCGCTATCTATCCATCTGGGGAGGCCATGATACATTAAATACTTCTCCCATAATGCTTCAGCCACAGTGGGTGCCCGCTGATCCTCTGTAGGGAAGGCTTGTGCATTTCTGGAGTAGCAATCCATAATGACCAAGACACTTGCCATGTCACTGGCATCTGGCTCTGTTGACAGGAAATCCATACACACCAGGTCAAGTGAGACAACGGAACGACCTTTGTAGCAGTGTCTTCCTCCGTATACATCAAGTGCACGACTTGCAGTACTCTTTGGCCTTGGCTCCATTCAGAGCCAGTAGAACCGATCTCTGACCAATCCATAGGTATTGTCAACCCTCAAATAGCCAGAATGGCTGTGAGGTGACTTCAACACAATCCTCTGATACTTCCCGGGCAGAACCAATAGGGAATGTCGAGGCCAGTCCAGTGGTGACATGACCTGGTATATGATCTGGTTCTTCAACTCCAACCTGGGCCATTCTCTCAATGGTAGAGACAGCACAGAGTGTTTCATCTTGTCTGCTTGGGCCATGTCCCCGTTCGCAACTGCTGACCAAACAGTACCAATATATGGGTCATCTCGCTGAGCAGTTGCCACATGTCCAGGGTTCAACTCTGGAAACTGCTTTGTCTTCAAAGGTTGCAGTAAGTTTGTGGAATGGCATCAGCGTAAGTTCCCAAATGATCTACCGCTCAATTCTGCTCTTGCCTTCCCTCTGCTTTCGCTGTGAAGGAAAACTGGCACATGGCATTGACTCCAGGGGCAGGAACACTCTTCCACACTCCATCCCTGTCCAACCCTTCATGTGCATATTGGGACAACACATCGGCCGGTACTATAGGCTGAATTCATAGGCAGACAACGCCACCAACTACCAATGGCCTGCGGCATCCAATTATGCCAAGGTCAGGAAATAAGTTAATTTGTTGTTGTCTGTCTTCACCTCAAACTTGGCACCATATAGGTAGTCACTTAGCCTATCCATCATAGCCCATTACATCATCATAGCTCTGCTCCCTCTATGAAGCAATATTTACTGATGACATAGAAATAAGAAGGGAAATCAGTTGTGAAGAAGAAATAAAGTTGGTTACAAAGGGAGACAGAATGAACTAAAACCTAGAAAACTGAATTTAATATGGTAAGGTGTAAAATTCTCTATTCTGGTAAGCAAAATATAATCATGAAACATATTACCTAAATGGTGAGAAATTATAGAATACAGAAAGGCAGAGGGACCTTGGTTTCTTGGCTCATGATGCACAAAAAGCTAGTATGCATGCACATACAGCAAGGGATTTGAAAAATAACATATGCTACTGTTTACTGTTTGAAGATCTCAATGTACAGATAGGGAGGTTAAGCTTCAGTTGTGGAAAGGGTTGGCGAGTCCAGATCTGGAGTCCTGAGATTAGTGTTTATCTCATTTATGGAGGATGTAAATGTTTTGGAAGCAGTTCAGAGAAGTTTTCAAAACTGAAAGGGCAGGTTGACTTATGATAAAATGTTGGACAATTTAGATTTGTGCCTGTGGAGTTTAGAAGAATGACAGAGAGCCATCGAAATGTATGAGATCCTGGGTTTTCCGACATAGTGAAAGTAGAGAGAGTTTCACATACAAAATGTTGGAGTAACTTGGCAGGCCAGGCACCATCTGTGGAAATGAATAAATAGTTGACATTTCAGGATGTGACCCTTCTTCTGTATGAAGAATTTAATATTAAGGTGACTGTTTAAAAATATGACATTTCTCATTTAACGCAATGATCAATATTCACTGCCCAAGGCATGGGACCTTTTCTGCCAAGTTAAGCTTTCTAAAATAGCAGCTAAATCTTGTAGGAATCAAAGAATTGTTCCTGAGTAAGCTAAACTTCCAACTATATTCTTTGCACATCAATTTTTTTCAAAAGTGTTGGTTCTTCAAAATTATTTTGTGCATATGATAGACAGCTTCAAGCTGAACACAAATATAATTTCAGCCTACTTGAATCACATAGGAATTTTGTGAAACAAGAAATTAACTTTTATTGAATACAATGTGTTTCTGTGCATAAAGGTGCTGACTATTTGATCATAAGACTATAAAATATAGGAGCAAATTTAGGCCTTTTGTCCCATCGAGTTTGCTCTGTAATTTCATCATGGTTGATCCATTTTTCCTCTCAGCCCAATCTCTTGTGTTCCCCCATATCCCTTCATGCCATGAACAATCAAGAACCTATTAATCTCTGCTTTAAACATACATAGGATTGTGGCCTCCACGGGTGTCTGCAGCAAGGAGTTCCACAGATTCATCACCCTCTGTCTAAAGAATTTCCCCCTCATCTTCATTCTAAAAGAATGGCCCTCTGTTCTGAGGCTGTGTCCTCTGGTCTTAGACTCTCCCACCATAAGAAACGTCCTCCCCACATCCATTCTATCAAGGCCTTTCACCATTTGATGGGTTTCAATGAGGTCACCCCTCAATTGTCTAAATTCCCATCAATATAGGCCCAGAGCCATCAAATGCTCTTCATATGACAAGCCATTTAACTCTGGAATCTTTTTTGTGATCCAAGATATCCCTTTCAGAAACTCTAGCACCGTTCCTTGGGTCCAAATCCTTCCCAGTCCATGAGGTATTGTTGAACACCCCAGTTTGTGAATCCAACATTCTTTTTATTGTGAAGACCTGTTCCCCATCAACAATCCTGGGTGGTAGTGGGACTGATGGTCTTGGAGGTAGTGGACTGGTGTTCACAGGTTCTAATTTGGAAATGCGGAAGGCGAAATTGATCTTGAAGGTCTTGGGGAGCTGCAAGGTGTAAGCTGCCAGGTTTACTTACTTTGGAACCTTGAAAGGTCCAATGAACTTGGGTGCCAACTGCCTGGACTCCACCCAGAGAGGCAAATCTAGAGTAGACAGTCAGACCAGTTGCCCAGGCTGCAAAGCTGGCTCCTGTGTTCTTTTGTCGTTAGCCTTTGTTTCAGCCTTCTGAGTAAAGGCTGACAAAATCTCCCTTACCCTAATCCATTTTTCCTTGCAGAGTTGGCTGAGATCTTCGACCACCAGAACCCCAACCTTGGCCTCCTACTCAGGGAAGAGTGGTGGCATTTCAACAGGGATGTCCCATGAGCAGAATGCTGTAAAGTGTTGTGGGTGACCTCTGCTCTCCTCAAATGGTAACACCACTGATATGTTTTTACTGAGGCCAGGCATCTTAGAATTCGTTCCATATCCTGGTTCGTCCACAACGTCTGGCCATTGGACTGTGGGTGAAACCAGAGGAAAGACTCTCTGTTCCCCCAGTATACCTCCAGAAATGTGACATGAATTGAGGTCTGCTTTCCAAAACAATTTCCACCAGAAATCCATGGATCCTGAAGACCTGGTGAGGGACAATTTCAGCCATCTCCCCCACCGATGGTAATTTGTCCCAGGCAATGAAATTGCAACCCTTCATAAAACAATCTACATTTACCATGATGACTTGGAGGGTGGAAGACTGGTGATAAAGTCTTTGGAGATGTGCACACATGGTCTGTCTGGAAAAGGTCGAGGTTGAAGGCGCCCTTGAGGTTGAGTGCAGGTCTCCTTATTCTGGGCGCACACTCCACATGCCTACGTGAATCGTTGGATGTCTCTCACCATTCCATGCCACCAGCATCTTCTCTTAATGAACTCAAGGGTCCTGTCAATGCCTGGGTGAGCGGTCTTTCTTGATACAGGTCCCCACTGAGGTATCTGAGACCTGACAGAACTTGCGAGGATCATTCTGAGGAATCTCCCCTTGAGCCTGGGCCTTGCAAACAAGTGCATCAATTCCTCAATGAACTGGCGATATCATCTTAGCTTGTGACAAAATGGTGGTCAGATGCTTCTACTGATTGGGTTCATTGAACTGACGAGACAAGGCATCTGGTTTCTGATTCCTTGACGTTGGTCGATAGGTCAGGATGAAATTGAAGCGGTTAAAGAAAAGAAACCACCTGGCCTGCCTGGAATTCAGTCTCCTGGTCTCCTGAATATAAGCTAGGCTCTTGTGGTCTGTCCATGCAATAAAAGGGTCCTTGGCCCCCTTAAGCCAATAAGACCATTCCTCCAACTTGGCTGCAAGCAGCTCTCTATTCCCAATGTCATAGTTCACTTCTACAGGGGATAGCCATCTGGTGAATGCACGCAGATGCAGTTTATTGTCCGAAGGGGCCTGTTAAGACAACACTGCACCCACTCTAACATCTGAGATGTCAAACTCCACGATGAAGGGAAGGTCCAGGGTAGGTGAAACCAAAACGGGAGCTGTCGTGAGCCATTATTTGAGCTCTGCGAAAAACAGTCTTCACTATGGTAGTCCAAACAAAAGGGCCAGTGGGTCTCTTAGTGCTGTCAGTGGAGCTGCCACTGAGCTGGGGTTCCTGAGGAACTTCCTGTAAAAGTAGGCAAATCCCAGGAATTGTTGGATTTGTTTCATATTGGATGGGTGTTGTCATTCTCTGACTTAGTAGGGTTCGTCTTGAGATTGTCATTAGAGATGATAGAACTCAAAAATGAAACAGTGTTTACATGAAATTCAGATTTCTCCAGCTTGGCATAAAGCCCATGATCTACAAGTTTGTTTAAGAAATCTGTGATGTGAGCAAAACGCTCCTCCATGGACTTCGAGAAGATTAGGATATCATCCAAGTAGATGAAGGCATACTTATGGAGATCATCCTGGAGCATATCATTTATAAAGGCCTGGAAAATTGCAGGTCCATTTGCAGCATTGAAGGACATGACCACGTACTCAGTGTCTTGTCAGTTTTTGATTTCAGTTTTCCACTCGTTGCCCTCCTTTACGAGACCAGATTGTACACACTCCACAAGTCGAGTTTCAAGAACACTCTTGCCCCTTGGAGAATCCCAAAGACAGTGTTCATGAATGGAAGGAGGTAATGATTCTTAAACATGATGTGATTCACTCTCTGTAATCAATGCATAGCTGCAGGCTCCCGTCCCTTTTCTGTGTGAAGAAGAAGTCTGTGCTGGCTGGTGAGGTAGAGAGCTGAATGAATCCCATGGCAAGAGCTTTCTTTAGTGCCTCTCCTCCTTAGCGCCTCTCTCTGGGCCTGAGGGCATGTACACTCAACCCCATGGAGGACAAGTACCAGACAGTAGATCTATTGCACAGTTGTAGGTAAAGTGTGTTGGGAGAATTCAGGCCTTTTCCTTGCTAAAGACTTCTTCCAAATCCTTGTAGACAGAAGGGATTTTAACTGACTTGTGTGTTGCAACTACCCACAAACACCCTTCCAAGGACGACTCCTGGGGCTCCTTAGGTAGCGGGGGTGGGGTGATTCAGCACACATCAGAGTCTGCTCTATTGGTTCTTGTTGAAACAGACCAAATCAGAGTCTCAAATCATGATCTGTATCGTCAGGCAACAGCAACAAGGCACTACAAATGGTCTTTGTGTTCCTGGGACTAGGCTCCAAGGATTTACGTTTAGGAGCTTTTCCCTTTGACGGGAGCTGGAAATTGGATCACATAGGCTTGGCTGCTAGAGCTCCAGGCTGCTTGGGCACCTTCTTGGCTTGCTCCTGAACCAGACACCCTTCCTCACTTGTTCCAGTGCATCCTTGATTAAACTGGGTCGGGACTCATATGGTCCTGTTGACAGGAGCTGGCTTGCTTGCTCCTGGAGTCAGGACTGAGTCTCCCAAAGGCTCTAGGTTACCCCGAACATAAGTCTGCTTCCTCATCGGCCATTTTTCAGGAGAGTCTAAGGGTCAGAACACCAAGCCAAAAACATTCCCTCTTGCATTGACTAGACCATGCAATGATACTCCCTTCCTTCCAGTTCACAGAAGGGTTATGCTGGGACAGCCAAGGGTGCCCGAGGATCAGGGGTATGTGAGGAGAATCGAGAATATAGAAACAAATGTTCTCGACATGTTCCTCTACCTGCAAAACTGATGTATGCTTCAGGTTCTGCCCAGAAACAAGAGGATGACCACCAAGGGCAGTTGTGGACATCGGCTGGCTCAACTCCTGCAGAGCCAACGGGAGGTTCCCACATCCAGGAAATTACCAGCTGCCCATAACAGCATTCGCCGGTTTCGCAGCCTTCAGCGTGACACCAGAGTCGGTAGTTTTGGGGGAAGTGGCTGCTATCGTCACGGTCCCCCGAATCTGGACGATCCTAGCAGCTGCAGCTTTGGATATTCGGCCTGTAGGTGACCTGCAGTAACAGGAGCAGTCCTAACTCTGAAGCCAGGGCCTCTCATCAGCGGAGAGTCTTGTGCAACCGATTTGCAGGGGCTGGACAGGATCTTGAGCAGCAGACGGGTTGGTCATTGTCCAAGGTCAGGAAGTGGAATGACGATGCGTTGAGGCCAAGCTCAGGCTTGCCATCTTTGTCCTCCTGAAGTATGCCACTTTCGATCCACCAGGTGATTATTGAGGCGGATGGACCGATTGAGCAGAGCCTCTGAGTCCTCCAACAGCTCTCACAAGGCAAGGGACTCCTTTAGTTCGCCTCAGAGTCTGCAGTGTTATGGATGGCCCAGGCCTCCCTGTTCCAGCCGCTGTCCTCGGCCAAAGTCTGAAACTCGGTAGCGTAGTCGGCTGCTGACTAACTGCCCTAACACACCTTCGTCAGACGGTCCGAGGCTCTGTTTGCTGCAGCTGGATATGGAACGCCATCTTCATGGCAGCCATGAATGTCTCCAAATCCTGGGAGATCTCCAACTTCCACTTGCAATACATGGTGGCCCAGGCCAGGACACTCCTGATGAAGGACACCTTCCCATGCTCTGTAGAGAACTGGGACAGCTGGATTTCAAAACACTAATAATCACTGAGTGTGGAAGCCATGATAAGGGCCCAGGTCACCACCAAATCTCTTTCCACAAGATGGACTGACTCACCTGAGCGATGCTGGCTTCCTCCTATTGGCAGTTGGTGCGTGGTGACCTGCAAACCATGTACCTCCTGGCTCTGTCTTGAAGTTTTCTCATTGTGGCTGCCTCTGATACACTGCTGGGTCCATATTAGGCTCAGTCGTCCTGTGACAAGAGGCCTAGGTGAGGATAGTAAGGACCCATGGGGCTGGAGTATCTGAGAGTAGAATCGAGATACGATATGAGACTGAAACAAAGGCAAGATTCTAAAGTAGACTCCAGACAAGAATTCAAAGTTAAGCTGATGATTGATCACCAAACCTCAGTTCAGATGGTCTTTAAATATTAAAATCCTGGCACCAAGACATGATCGCCAATTAGTGAGGTGAGCCTGGGTCTTCAAATGGGCCATGCCAGCTATCCATATACCACAGAGTTAAAGCGTCTAAACCCCAGAATCTGGCATTGTTGGGTGTGTGTCATAACACCCGCCTATTTCAATTATGCTGGTGCCTAAGAAGAATGTGGTGATCTTCCTCAATGTCTATCATCCAGTAGCAGTTTCATCCACAGTGATGAAATGTTTTGGCTCAGCTGTTCTCCTGACTTTTTAGTAATTACTCTTGTCACTTGCATTTATTGAAGCATTACAGTACAACTTTTTCACATACACTGAAGTTATCACTGGGATGAGGTTAAGGTCTCTGAAGATACATTCACTGACATTGATCATAGATGTAAGATCATTGTACTTATAATCACTTCATGCAAGGAGTCAAAGCTCATGCAATCAGCTCTGCACATACTGCATCTTCTCTCACTTGCTCGTTCAATGCAAACCCTATGCACAAAGCTACGTCTGTTTTCTCTGTATGCTATTCTTTGAGTGCAGGATCAGGACTCATGTTCCATAACATTGTACTATACTTGAAAGTCCCACCCTGCAACTGCCCATAAAGAGATGTAGGTTGGCTTTATGTACTGAAGTCTAGTTTTAACTTGTACTTGTCACTTCTAAAATTGTGATTCTGCTGAGGGTCACAGACACTGAACACTGGGGTTTATGTCTTATGTAGAGAGCACAAATTGGGAGTGATGCCTGCATTAAAAGAATAAGCATGTGAAAAATCTGCATCGTATTCACTGAGATGTGTTTGGAATGATTCTCTTTCCTCCAGCGCTAATATAGGTGTGTAGGAATCACTAACTACAAGCTGAGAGTAGATTCCCATTCTAATATTTTCACATTCTATTCTGCTTGCCTGACTGAGAGATGAAACCGGGATGGAACGGTTAATGAATTTCATCCCCCAAGTGTTTGCATTAAAAGATATTGCAACACCATTCGTGACACTGAAGGGGATGCACAGGAAGTGATAGAGCCTGCCGCCCGCCTCGAAGATGGTGTAGGGGCGGTCCTCCGGGCAGATGGGGAGCTGATGGTAAGCGGATTTCAGGTCTATGGTCAAGTACACCTTGTACTGAGCTATCTGGTTGACCATATCCGCGATGCGGGGTAGGGGGTACGCGTCAAGCTGCGTGAACCTATTGTTGGTCTGGCTATAGTCCACAACCATCCTATTTTTCTGCCTGTTCCGAACAATGACCACCTGGGCCCTCCAAGGACTTGTGCTTGGCTCAATGATCCCCACCCTGAGCAGCCGCTGCACCTCTGACTGAATGAAGGCCCTGTCCCCCACGCTGTACCTCCTGCTTTTAGTTGCCACAGGTTTACAGTCAGGGGTCAGGTTGGTGAACAGCGGTGGGGGGGGGGGGGGGGGGGATCAAGTGGTGTCCGTAGTGCGAATGTTGGCATGGTGCTGGGTTGGATGTGCAGGTTGATGTGTGCATGTGGTCAGTAGCGGGGTATATGACGAATTCCCACAGAACTGGGGATTTCTGACAGTGATTGATGGGAGGGGCCCATCATACTCCATTGTCACAGTTTTTAGGTGGCTCTGGAAGTCCAGCCCCAATAGCACAGGGGCACACAGTTGAGGCATCACCAGTAACGCAAAGTCCCGATATTCTGTGTCCTGCATCACTAGTGTCGCGACACAACTCCCCTGGATGTCTGTTGTATGCGACCTAGAAGCCATAGTGACCCTTTGGCTTACTGGTCGTGTCACAAGTCCGCAGCGTTGCACCGTGTCCGGGTGAATAAAACTCTCAGTGCTGCCCATGTCAAACAGGCAGCTAGTCCTGTGCCCCTCCACCAGGATGTCCATCATTGACCTTGCAAACTGGTGTGGGGCGCTTTGGTCAAGGGTCACAGAGGCCAGAGTTGAATTGCCATCTTGGTCCGGCGCAGTAGGGTGCCCGGTAAGCACCCGTGGGTCATAGGCAGTGCCAGGTGGCACCAACCAAGATGGCCGCCCCCATGCCTTGCACGTGGCGCTGCTCGACTCTGCTCGCAGTTTGGACTTACAGGCCTTGGCAAAGTGGCCCTTCTTTCTGCAGCTGGAGCAGGTAGCTTCTTGGGCCAGGCAGCATTTTCGGGGGTGCTTCTCAAGTCCGCAGAAGTAATACTTTGTGGTCTTGTGACTGGCAGCAGCCGTGGTCGATTCGCTGGCTGGTTGCGGGGTCTGCGGCGTCCACGAGGCCGGCGGGAGATCGCGCACCTGGAGAGCATCAGTGTTGTGCAGAGCGGCCTCCAGAGTGTCGGCCAGCTTAATTGCCGAACATAAGGTAAGATCGGCATGTTCCAGCAGCCGCTGGCACACATACACTAACCTGATCCCTGTGACGAAGGCATCTCTTACCAGGAGCTCCGCATGCTGCTCGTCCATCAGCCCCCAGCAACCACAGGCCCGCATGAGTGTCTGTAGGGCCCGGACAAACTGAGCTGCCTGTGGTAACAAATTCCACAAATTCACCACACTCTAGCTGAAGAAATTTCTCACATCTCTCTTTTAAATAAACACCCCCTATCCTGAGGCTGCGCCCTTTGTCCTGGGCTCCCCCACCATGGGAATCATCCTTTCCACCTCTACTCTCTCTAGGCCTTCCAACATTTGAAAGATTTCAATGAGATCCCCCCCCGCCCCCCGCTCATTCTTCTTAATTCTAGTGAGTACAGCCCTAGAAATACCAAACTTTTCTTGCATGATAACCCTTTCATTCCTGGAATCATCCTTGCGAACCTCCTCTGAACCCTCTCCAATACCAGTACATCATTTCTTCAGTGAGGAGCCCAAAACTGTTCACAATACTTAAGGCCAGGCCTCACCAGTGCCTTATAAAGCCTCAGCACCACATCCCTGCTCTGTTATTTGAGACCTCTAGAAATGAATGCTAACATCCATCTGCCTTCCTCCCATTGACTCAACCTGCAAGCTAACCTTTATGGTGTTCTGCACAATGACTCCCAAGTCCCTCTGCATCTCAGATTTTTGGATTTTCTCTCCAAGTAGAAAATAGGCTGCACATGTATTTCTACTATCAAAGTGGATGACCATGCATTTTCCAACATTGTATTTCATTTGCCGCTTTCTTTTTCATTCTCCTAATTTATCTAAGTCCTTCTGCAGTCTACCTGTTTCCTCAACACTGCCATTCCACCAATTTTCATATCATTTGCAAACTTGGCAGCAAAGCCATCTATTCCATCATCTAAATCATTGATATAAAGCATAAAAAGATGTGGTCCCAACATGGACCCCGTGGAACACCTTAACTCACCGGCAACGAACCAGACAAGGATCCTTTTATTTCCACTTACTGCTTCCTACCAATCAGCCAATGCTCTAATCATGCCAGTAATTTTCCTGTAAAACCACGGGCTCTTAACTTGGCAAGCAGCCTCATGTGTGGCACCTTATATACGGCCTTCTGAAAATCCAAATGCACAATATCCACCGTATCCCCCTTACCTATGCTATTTATCACCGCCTCAAAGAATTCAAACAGGTTTATTAGGCAAGATTTTTCCCTAAGGAAACCCTGCTGATTTTGCCCTATTTTGTCCTGTGTCACAAAGTACTCCATAATCTCATCGTTAACAATTGAATCCAACATCTTCCCAACCACTGAGATCAGGCTAACTGATCTAAAATTTCCACTCTGCTGCCTTCCTCCTTTCTCAAAGAGTGGAGTGGTATTTGCAATTTTCCATTCCTCTGGCACCATGCCAGAGTCCAATAATTTTAAAAGATGATTAGCAATGTCTCCACAATCTCTACTGCTACATCTTTCAGAACCCAAAGTTGCAGTTCGTCTGGTCCGGGTGACTTATGTACTCTAAGTCTTTCAGATTTTTGAGCACCTTCTCTCTTGCAATAGTAACTGTACTCACTTCTCTTCTCTCACACCCTTCAATATCTGGCACACTGCTGGTGTCTTCCACAGCGAAGGTTGATACAAAATACTCATTTAGTTCATCTGCCATCTCCTTGTCCCCAGTTATTATTTCTCTGGCCTCATTTTCTAGCAGTCCTATATCCACTCTCATCTCTCTTTTACTTTTTGCATACTTGAAAAAGATTTTACTATCCACTTTCATATTGTTTGCTAGCTTGCTTTCATATTTCACTTTTTCCCTTCTAATGATTATTTTCTTTGTTCTCTGTAGCTTTTTAAAAGCTTCCCAATCCTCTACCTTCCTGCAAATTTTTGCTTTGTTGTATGGACTCTGTTGCTTTTACATTTGCTTTGACTTCCTTTGTTAGCCATGGTTGTACTATGTTGCCATTTGAGTATTTCTTCATTTTTGGAATACATCTGTCCTGCACCTCCCTCACTTTTCCAAGAAACTCACACCGTTGCTGCTCTGCTACCAAATTCTCCTTCCAATTTACTTCGAACTCCTTTTTTATAACACTGTAATTCCTTTTACTGCACTGAAATATTGCTATGTCCGACTTTACTTTCTCCCTATCAGATTTCAAGTTGAACCTAATCATTTTGTGATCACTTTCTCCGCAGGGTTCTTTTACCTTAAGCTCCCTTATCACATCTGATTCATTACATAACAGCCAATTTAGAATAGCTGATCCCCTAATAGGCTCAACAACAGACAGCTCTAAAAAGCCATCTCATAGGCATTCAACAAACTCACTTGAGATTCATTACCAACCTGATTTTCCCAATCAACCGTCATGCTGAAATCTCCCATGACTATCATAATATTGCCCTTTGACATACCTTTTCTATTTCCTCTTGTAATCTGTCCACACCCCAGCAGGATCCACATTGGGTAGGTGGAGCCTGACAGCCTGGGAAGGCAGTCCATCTAAGAGAGGGAAAACTCTGATTTCAAACCTCCGCTGCCTTGCGGCCATACCCACTTATGGGAAAGGCTTCAGGAGTAAACCCTGAGGACAAATCCGGAGCTGGAGTCCTGAAGGCAGTCCGATGTTGCCTTCACCCTCGTTCTGGCAACTCCTGCGATGTCACCGGTGCCAAGCTGTATCGTCCCTTGCCCTTCCCTTGGCCAACATCGGTGTCATGGAGAGGGGAGACTTGCTGCATGGGCAACTGCTGATCTTCCATACAACCTTGCCCAGGCCTGCCACCTGGAAACCATTCCAGGCGCAGATCCATGGTCTTGCGAGACTAACAGATGCCACCACATCTCAGCTACTATTGGGAAGCCTGTATATAACTGCCATCAGAGTCCTTTTACCCTCGCAGTTTCTTAACTCCACCCACAGGGATTTAACACCTTGTGATCTTATGTCACATCTCTCTATGGATTTGATGCCATTCTTTACCAGCAGAGCCACGCCACCCCCTCTGCCTACCTCCCTCCGATATAACATATAACTTTGGACATTCAGCTCCCAACTACAACCATCCTTCAGCCATGATACAGTAATGGCCACAACATCATACCAGACAATCTGTAAAAGTGCAACAAGATCAACCACGTTATTTCTTATACTCCATGCATTGAGATATGACACTTCGAGCACAGTGTTTGCTCATCTTTTTGATCCTGCATCCCTGATGCCCTGATATCCAATCTGCTGGCTGCAATTTTGTCGTATTATCTGTCTACCCTTTCTGACAGTCTGACTGCACGCTATCTTTACTTTTTTTTAACCATCCGTCCTATCCTGAGTCCCTTTACTCTGGTTCCCATCCCCCTGACAAATTAGTTTAAACCCTCCCCAGCTCTACCAAACCAGCCTGTGAGAATATTTGTCAACCTCAGTTTCAGGTGCAGCCTGTCCCTTTAGTACAGGTCATACCCCCCCCCCCCCCCCACCCCGGAAGTGATCACAATGATCCAAGAGCCTGAAGCCCTGCCTCCTATACCAGCTTCTCTGCCACGCATTAATCTGTCAAACCATCCCGGCGTGTGACACAGTCAACAATCCAGAAATTACTACCCTGGAGGTCCTTCTTCTCAGCTTTCTGCCTAGCTCTCTAAATTCTGTTTTCAGGACCTCTTTGCTTTTCCTTCCTATGCCAATATGTACCATGACATCTAGCTTCTCTCCCTGTGAATGCGATTCGAGACATTCCTGACCCTGGCACCGGGGAGGCAACATACCAGTCACGTGTCCCATTCATGTCCACAGAATCTCCTGTCTCTTCCCCTGACTATTGAACATCTGTCTTGATGACGAGGCTGGTACCAACTGAACCATGATCATTACAACTTCTTATCATAAGTACCTTGATGACAACGATTATAAAAATCATTGCTCATTCCAGAGTCATCGATAATATTTCAGTTAATGTGATGACTAAATAATTTTCTCTGCGGCAAAACTGCTCTTGCCTCATTTAGATTATTTTACTGACAACACAGGAGCATTGGACTTTGACTCAAGCAAAGCACACGGGGCAGCAACAGTATCTCGTAAAAAACCATAAAATAAACAGCAAATTCATGAGCAACTGAATGAGCCACCTTGCTAGTGACATCTATTTAAGTTCTCAAATGAGAAAGCACTTGCTAGCTGTGTACTACTAAGGGATACATTCAGTATTGAAATTAGAAGCTATTATATATTTCTGTGATAGACTTACAAAGGACTAAGGTCAGGTTGCACGTGAATTACTGAGCACAATGGTGAAAGGAGAAGTGACATAATATATTTCTTTAAAATTAAGCAATGGTTGGATTGAGAAAACGTGGGGGAAGCATTTCCATGTGGAAGAACCCATAGATAAAAGCTACCAATATTTATAAACCCAGATTTTTGCCAAAGTGGTTAGAATGTAAAACCTACTACATCAGAGATTTTAAAAGGAAAATACTTCCGCATAAGGGAGAAGATGGATTAGAAAAGTATGTTGAAAAATAACGTGGAAGGAGGTTTGTAAAGATTACAAACACCAGAACAAACTGAATGGGGCAAATTGTTACTTGACACAGTATTTTGTTGTCTCTATGTTAAATTCCTAGATAAAAGAATTTAAACATATCTGTTTTATGCAGATTATTCACCATTTTCTTTTATGTGAAGTTCAGTTTTACTCTTATGCATAATAATTCTGAAAACTTTTCATCATGGGAGAGTGATTGCATCCAGTCCTGCTGTTTTCATTGAATATTAAAGAAACTGCAGATGCTGGAAATATGAAATAAAAAACAGAAATTGCTGGAAATGCTCAGCAGGGCATGCAGCAACTGTGGAGAAAGAAAATGAGTTTTTGTTTCCATCATGTTATTGTCATGCAAGTTTCCTTTTGATCTTTTGATCTTCTTCTCCTTGGCTTTGCTGTCCTGCTGATGCACTTGAATTATTTGTCACTCAAAAGCAGCACATCTGAATCATAATCCCTCTGTTGAATTTTCATCTGACTGTTCAAAACATTTAACAGATTTAAAGTCATATTTCCCTCAGCATATATTCTACATACAGATAAAAATAGCTCAGTGCCATAAGTTTTGTTTGTTGTTTCACTTGGACCCTTTGCCAATTAAATCAGAAGGTAGAGTTGGATAAATCACATGTGCAGGTTTGTTAACGGGGTAAATGATGGCCAGCATAATCAACATTGAAACAAAGGGATTGAAGACATCTGAGGTCTTGATCTGGAAACCAGATAAAGGTGATCTCAAATATGAGTTCAAATTTTAGATTCTTTAGAGTAGATTCCTGTAAACCCTGGAGCAGAGGTGAAACGTTTTAGACTGTGGTGGATGGATGGAGAAGTAGGTACAACCAATTAATAAAACAATTCACTGTAATAGCAGGAAACAAAAATGCACAGGATGTAACTGTATCCCAAATATCCCAAAACCCAAATATTTTTTTCTCTAGGGATATATATTCAGGTTACCCCAGATTATATGGTGTTTTATTTTCTCTTACTCTAACACTGTTAGAATCATTGTGCAATCTGCATCTCTGGAAATAAAAAAAGTAGTGAGGTAGTGTTCACAGATTCAATGACCACTCAGAAATCAGATGGCAGAGGCGAAGAAGCTGTTCCTGAATCCCTGACTGTGTGCCTTCAGGCTTCTGTACCTCCTACCTGATGCTAGCAGTGACAACTAGGAATGACCTGTGTGATGGGGGTCCTTAATGATGGATGCCACCTTTTTAAGGCATCACTCCTCAAAGATGTCCTGGATACTATGGAGTCTAGTGCCCATGATGGAGATGACTAAGTTTACATCTCTTTGCTCCTTATTTTGATCATTTGCAGTAGCAGCTCCCCTTCCACCCCGTACTAGATGGTGTTGCAGCCAGTCAGAATGCCCTCCACAGTACATATGTAGAAATTTGTGAGCATCTTTGGTGACATGCCAAATAACTTCAAACTCCTAACAAAATATAGCTGATGTTGTTGAGTCTAGTAAAGATCCTCGGAGATATTGACACCCAGGAATGTGAAATTGCTTCCTCTTTCCACTTCCAATCCCTCTATGAGGACATTAAAGAGGTCAGTTAGATCTTTCTTTAAAAGTTGAAGACAAATTTAAGATGGCATTGGATTAAAACCTTAGTTGTATACAGTAAGTAGGCACACATTTCTAAAATTGAGATCAGTCGACTTCCATGGACCTAATTTTGAAAGAAGAATGTAAGAGGAACTTGATCATATGCATTGGTTAATTTGAATTAAAAATGAGCAAACAAGAAAGACTTTAAGTAAATTTGAACTGCTAACTAATTCAAATATAACATGGGAATTTGTTTACCAGTTCTAAATATTTTAAAACCAATAACCAGCATGATTACTTATCTCTACCAAGGCACAAATAGGTGAGAATAAAATGTAACCCAGAGCTAACCTTTACTTCTATTTGATAATGTACAGTATCAGCAGTGTTTTGGTGGACTGCAGCTGCATAATTCAGAATGCACTGGAAAACAGATCCCCTTCCTGGTTGACAGTGGTAGTACATCAACTAGCAGCTCTGAGCAATTCTTACTGGCAAGCCTTCAGTGTTTCCTGTACATTGTGAGTCTACAGAAATAGTCACATACAGTTCAATTATGAAGGAAATGTCCCAACTGTTTCACAGAAAATAATTTTCTTAAATGAGGAGATATATCAGGAGAAAATGCATTTGTTACAATCAGAGAGAATGTTAAATCTTATTCTTCAAAGTAATATATTCTGTGTGCCACACGCAGCGCTGAAATAACAACACATAGTCGGTGAGTTGCAGTTGCAAAAAAGAGATTTATTCCAACTTCGCGGCCTCGCTTTAAAACCTTCCTGTTCTTGCCCTCCCTGGGCGGGAATGCTGTAGGGACGCATATTCACAGTCCAGTCCCGCATGCAGGCTTTTCCCCTTGCTGGTGAAGAAAGCCTGGCGCCCTTTTTGGGACCGGCCTCAATGCCAGCGCGCGCCACTTTGTGAGGCGGTTGGAGTGCGCTGGGAAGTGGGTCGCCACATAACCCCTCCCAGAACCGGCGATACACCCCCCACTGTCTTCAGTCTGGGTTGGTCTCTGTTTGGGAGGTCTGCCTCTGTGCCGCAGTGCCTGAATCTCGACTGGCTGCGCCAAGTCCACATGTGGACCTGTTGTTTCTGATCACCATAAACGGCCCCTCATAGGGCCGTTGTAGCGGTGTCTGGTGACTGCCCCGTCATACAAAAACAAACTTCCAGTTCTGCAGGTCTTTGGGTACGCAGGTCAGGTTCTGTCCATGCTGCGAAGTGGGTATAGGGGCCAGGTTACCCAGCCTCTCATGTAGTCTGTCCAGGACTGCTGCGGGTTCTTCCCCTTACCCCCTTGGGGCTGGTATGAACTCCCCAGGGACGACCAGGGGTGCGCCGTACACCAACTCAGCCGACGAGGTGTGCAGATCCTCTTTGGGTGCCGTGCGGATTCCGAGCAGGACCCAGGGAAGCTCGTCCACCCAGTTAGGCCCTTTGAGGCGGGCCATGAGAGCCAACTTCAGCTGACGGTGGAAACACTCCACTACTCTGTTTGACTGTGGGTGGTAGGCAGTTGTGTGGTGCAGCTGTGTCCCCAAAAGGCTGGCCATAGCTGACCACAGGTTGGAGGTGAACTGGGTGCCTCTATTGGAGGTAATGTGGGCCAGTACACCAAAGCGAGATACCCAGGTTGCGATCAGTGCCCGGGCACAAGATTCGGAGGTGGTGTCGGTGAGCGTGACCGCCTCTGGCCATCTTGTGAACTGGTCCACGATAGTTAGGAGGTACCGCGCTCCTCGCGACACTGGCAGGGGGCCCACGATATCCACATGAATGTGGTCGAAACGCTGGTGGGTGGGGTGGAACTGCTGCGGCAGGGCTTTGGTGTGCCGCTGCACCTTGGCTGTTTGGCAGTGCATGCACGTTTTGGCCCATTCACTGACCTGCTTGCGGAGTCCGTGCCAAATGAACTTGTTGTTCCGGACGGTTGTCCTGATGGAGGGGTGAGCTAAATTGTGAATGGAGTCAAAAACGCGCCGCTGCCAGGCTGCCAGGACGATGGGGCGGGGTTGGCCGGTGGTGATGTCACAGAGTAGGGTCCTCTCACCTGCGCCTACGGGGAGGTCCTGGAGCTGCAAACCGGAGACTGCAGTTCTGTAACTAGGGATCTCCTCATCTGCCTGCTGCGCCTCCGCCAGCGCCTCATAGTCTACCCCCTGGGACAGGGCTTGGATGTTTGGGCGGGAGAGGGCGTCCGCCACGACATTGTCCTTACCCGAGACGTGCCGGTCATCCGTCGTGTATTCAGAGATGTAGGACAGATGGCGCTGCTGGCGGGACGACCAGGTATCGGATGCTTTAGTGAACGCAAAGGTAAGCGGTTTGTGATCCGTGAACGCGGTGAAGGGCCTATCTTCTAAGAAGTACCTGAAATGCCGGATTGCCAGGTAGAGCGCCAACAGTTCCCGGTTGAAAGCACTGTATTTGAGCTCGGGTGGTCGCAGGTGTTTGCTGAAGAACGCCAGGGGTTGCCAGCGACCCTTGATGAGTTGTTCCAGCACTCCACCGACTGCCGTGTTGGATGCGTCCACTGTGAGGGCGGTAGGGACGTCAATTCTGGGGTGCACTAGCATCGCGGCGTTTGCCAAGGCTTCTTTGGTTTTAATGAAAGCGGAGGCGGACTCCTCATCCCAGGTAATGACCTTGCCCTTACCCAACATCAGGGCGAACAGGGGGCGCATAATTCGGGCTGCTGAGGAGAGGAAGCGGTGGTAGAAATTCACCATACCCACGAATTCCTGAAGGCCTTTGATTGTGTTGGGTCGGGGGAAATGGCAGACTGCGTCTACCTTAGCGGGCAGAGGGGTTGCCCCATCTGTAGTGATCCTGTGGCCCAGGAAGTCGATGGTGTTGAGCCCGAACTGGCATTTGGCGGGGTTGATTGTAAGACCGTATTCACTCAGTTGGGCGTAGAGTTGATGGAGGTGGGACAGATGCTCCTGACAACTACTGTTAGCTATGAGGATGTTGTCCAAATAGATGAAAGCGAAGTCCAGGTTGCATCCCACCGCGTCCATTAACCGCTGGAACGTCTGTACGGCATTCTTCAGGCCGAACAGCACGCAGAGGAACTCGAAAAGGCCAAAAGCGGTGATGAGTGTCGTTTTGGGGAAGTTGTCTGGATGCATCGGGATTTGATGGTATCCCCGGACAAGGTCTACCTTGGAGAAGATCCGTGTGCCGTGCAGGTTTACTGCAAAGTCCTGAATGTGCGGCACAGGGTAGTGGTCCAGTGTTGTAGCCTCTTTCAGCCTGCGGTAAACGCTGCATGGTCTCCAGCCCCCTGTTGCTTTGGGCACCATGTGCAGGGGGGGAGGCCCATGGGCTGTCGGACCGCCGTATGATCCCCAATTCCTCCATCCTCTTGAACTCCTCCTTCGCCAGCCGGAGCTTGTCCAGGGGAAGCCTTCGAGCACGGGCGTGGAGGGGTGGTCCCTGTGTCGGGATGTGGTGCTGAACGCCGTTTCTGGGCATGGCTGCCCTGAACTGTGGTGTCAGAACCGATGGGAAATCCGCCAGGACTCTGGTGAAGTTGTTGTCGGACAGCGTGATGGAGTCGAGGTGAGGGGCTGGCAACTGGGCTTCACCCAGGGAGAATGTTTGAAAGGTCTCGGCGTGGACCAGTCTCTTACCTTGCAGGTCGACCAGTAGGCTGTGAGCCCGCAAAAAATCCGCTCCCAGGAGCGGTTGGGCTACGGCGGCCAGTGTGAAGCCCCACGTGAGCTGGCTGGAGCTGAACTGTAGCCGCACCGTACGGGTGCCATAGGTCCTTACTGTGCTGCTGTTCTTGGCCCTCAGGGTGGGACCCGGTTCTCTGTTGTGGGTGTCGTAACTCGTTGGAGGTAAGACACTGATCTCAGCACCGGTGTAGACCAAAAGGCAGTGTCCTGACTGCTTGTCCCAGACATACAGGAGGCTATCCTAGCCATCAGCGGCGGCTGGCCCTGACGTTTCCCGGGAACTTGCAGGGCCGGCTACAGCGGCGGGCTTCTGCGCCCCACCTCTGGTGGTAGAAGCACCATTGTTCGTTGGTCTCCCTACCCCTGCTTCTGGGGTTAGCAGGCTCTGCGGCCGGGCCTGGTCTGGTTTGCTGCTGGGAGCGTGGCCTGGTGATCTGTGCGACGGATGCCCCACTCTCCTTCTTGGCTTTCCACAGCACTTCTGCCCGGGCCGCCACCTTCCAGGGGAAGCAGCAGGTGTATGTCCTCGGGCAGCTGCTCCAGGAACGCCTGCTCAAACATGAGACAGGGCTTGTGTCCTCTGGCCAGGGACAGCATCTCGTTCATCAAAGCCAATGGCAGTCTGAACCCCAAACCATCCAGGTGCAGTAAACAGGCAGCTCGCTCACGGCATGAGAGTCCGAAAGTCCTTATGAGCAGGGCTTTGAATTCTCTGTATTTGCCGTCCTCTAGGGGCGACTGTATGAACTCCTCAACCCGGGCAGCTGTCTCCTGGTCGAGGGAGCTCACCACGTAGTAGTAACGTGTGGCATCCGAGGTTATCTGCCAAATGTGGAATTTGGCCTCTGCTTGCTGGAACCATAGGTGAGGTCGCAGCGTCCAGAAGCTTGGTAGTTTTAACAAAACTGCATGAACAGACGCGGTGTCATTCATCTCCGGTCCAAATATCGTTTGGGCCGTCGGGGTCACCAATTGTCGCGGTGTGCTACACGCAGCGCTGAAATAATGACACGCAGTCGGTGAGTTGCAGTTGCAAAAAAGTGATTTATTCCAACTTCGTGGCCTCGCTTTAAAGCCTTCCTGTTCCCGCCCTCACCGGGCAGGAATATTCACAGTCCCATCCCGCATGCGGGCTTTTCCCCTTGCTGGTGTAGAAGGCTTGGCGCCCTCTTTGGTACCGGCCTCAATGCCGGTGCATGCCACTTTGCGAGCCGGTTCGAGTGCGCTGGGAAGTGGGTTGCCACAATATCATATTTTGGATAGATATTTAGTATGCTCCAATTATTTTTGGTGGGAATTTCAGTTATTAATATTACCAAGATACATTGCATCTGGAGGCAGTTTCATGATTTAAGTATTACTTGTAGGTGCCTTTACCACACTGAGCACTTCACAACTGAACACATTTCAGGACAAAGTGACCACTGGAAACCTACCTGAAGAGAACCCAGGGTCATGAAAGCAAATTAGGGAGGTCTTGGTCTCCTTTAAGAGGTTGCCACAACCTTTATGGTGACAAATGTTTTCCAGTGAGGTGCGGTCCAAAATCCAGAGCAAATTAGGTTACTGGTCACCTCCAGGTGAAATTACATCAATCACGGAAGTGAAAGTGACATCTTCGATGAACAGATGCAACTGCAGGAACACACTCCAATGTCACTACTTCCTTAGAGGGTTAAGGAGATTCAAAATGTCACCTAATACTCTAAAACTTCTCTAGATGTAGTCTTGAATGTATCCTGACTGTTTGCATCACGGGCTGCTATGGCAACTTGAATGTGCAACAAAGCTGCAGAGAGTAGGGGACTCATGAGCACATCCCTCACCGTGTATCTACATGAGGCAACCTCTATCATCAAAGCTGCAGAGAGTAGGGGACTCATGAGCACATCCCTCACCGTGTATCTACATGAGGCAACCTCTATCATCAAAGCTGCAGAGAGTAGGGGACTCATGAGCACATCCCTGACCGTGTATCTACATGAGGCAACCTCTATCATCAAAGCTGCAGAGAGTAGGGGACTCATGAGCACATCCCTCACCGTGTATCTACATGAGGCAACCTCTATCATCAAAGCTGCAGAGAGTAGGGGACTCATGAGCACATCCCTCACCGTGTATCTACATGAGGCAACCTCTATCATCAAAGCTGCAGAGAGTAGGGGACTCATGAGCACATCCCTCACCGTGTATCTACATGAGGCAACCTCTATCATCAAAGCTGCAGAGAGTAGGGGACTCATGAGCACATCCCTCACCGTGTATCTACATGAGGCAACCTCTATCATCAAAGCTGCAGAGAGTAGGGGACTCATGAGCACATCCCTCACCGTGTATCTACATGAGGCAACCTCTATCATCAAAGCTGCAGAGAGTAGGGGACTCATGAGCACATCCCTCACCGTGTATCTACATGAGGCAACCTCTATCATCAAAGCTGCAGAGAGTAGGGGACTCATGAGCACATCCCTCACCGTGTATCTACATGAGGCAACCTCTATCATCAAAGCTGCAGAGAGTAGGGGACTCATGAGCACATCCCTCACTGTGTATCTACATGAGGCAACCTCTATCATCCGGACCATGCCACCTTCTCACAGCTGCCACTTGGCATCAAGTACAGATGCTTGATGTCCCTCACCACCAGGTTCAAGTACAGCTACTACCTTTCAACTATCCTGTACTACCCTAATCACCATCACAGCATAGCATGTTTTTTTTTTGTCTAATGGTACCTTTATTGTAAACATTGTGTATAATTTATGGCTAATTTACACTTTTCTTGGATTGCTGCTAAAATGATGATAATGTGCCTGTGACACTGCTGCAATTAAGTTTTCCATTTCGCATATGCAAAATGTATGTGTGCATATGACAATAAACTCAAGCTTGACACTACTTTCACTATAATCTGTTACTTCCCTGATTCACACAAGCAGCTAATGACATCAATCATCATTTGGCTCACATGGCAATCTCTAAAACTCTGTTCCAACAAAAGCTACTTTTTGAAGAACGACAGAAGATTAATTTTATGGAGGCCTAGATGGTATCTCTTTCCATGACCCTCTTCTTCATCTTGGTGTGGCACAAGAGGCCGCTCGTCCATCCAGATGCTATCCCTCCTCTTTCTGAAAATCCATCTGCAATATCACCTCTCACTTCTGAATTGCAATGTCATGGGCTTGAGTTTCACTTTGATAGTTTGATCATGTAATTCAGGTTGGCACTTCAATGCAATTCTGGGAGGATGCTGAATATCACAAAGGACTAAAACATGTTAGAAACAAGCCACATTCCCCACTAGCACTTTGTTTTGTGTTAGTCAGTGTGAGCATACATAACAACAGTCACCTGTGGTCTTAACATATGTGGCTGAGGTTGGCATTAGTCTGTTCCGAAGGACGATGGGTGATGATAACCATCATCACAACCTGGGTGAAATGTATAGAGATCCTGAGGTGTTCAGTTGTCAAGATTCCCCTCTCGGCCTCACCACTGTAGTCCAAAGAAAAGCTTATGAACCAGTACGTTTGGCTGCAGGCTGCAGGAGCTGCAATGATGTTCAATGGCTGAAGGATGTTCAATGATATCCAGCACCTAAGGGCTCCACTCCAAATTTGCTGTTTGGGTTTACTCCCGTAGCCTTTTGTCTTTCCTGAGGCTGCCCAAAAGGCAGTGGGACTATTTACCCATAGCTGGGGCATCTGGTTCACGAGCACCAGAGCGTGTCCACACACCAATGACCAGGCGCCAGACCTCCTCCTTGTCCTCTGTAGAAGGACTTAGCATATGTATCTCTCACATATTTATATTTCATGTTAAACACAAAAAAAACTCAATTCAGTTCATTGACTAGATTAGACTTATTCCTTTAGACTTACAGACCGTGATCAACAGAACATTGGATTTACAAAGAGGAGGTGAGCACGTCACTGATAAATGCAAGTATTGGTGAAAATCAGTATCTACATGGGGAGCAAAAATTGGAAAGTAATTCCACAGCAGCAAAGAGAATACTATTGGGAACCCACAATATAATATTTCTCCTTCACAGCATTTCAGCTATTTTGGAATCACGTTATTGGAATCTCGAGGTGCAATTTTGATGAGTTTAACATTTTGTTTGCAACACAATGTCAAATTGTATTGTTCTAATTTGGAGAAGCGTGGTTACAGCAGGGGCAGCACAGAGGGAAGGGCATCAGCTGAACTGAGATCAAGGGCTGTATACCTCTGGATCAGCATCGCCAATCTGCTGTGATCCGGAGGACAGGCTGGATGATGGTGAAGTCCATGGCAGTGTTGGGCTGAGTCCAGAGTCACAGGAGCTTGTTAAAAAGCGTCAAAGCACTTGTTATTAAAATGATTATATTAATTTAAAAACAAAACACTTAAGAACAATTGGAAACATTTCAAATACTCAATTAATTCAGATAAAATGTTTGATTTGACTTCTCCTGACTGTGGATATATCCAATTCTTTGCAGTAGGCTTGTTATACTTGCTCAAAAATAACCTGATCACAGTTCAATGGACATATTTCACTGAAGGTAAGTGGTGTTTGTGTAAGAAGTTCACTCTACATACATCCTAGGCAGGGCAATGCGAATATCCACCATTCACTGTGCAGAGAACTTGCCCTGTACAGCTGCTTTGAACTTACTCCTTCTCAGCTTAACTGCACGACCTCTGGTATTAAACATCTCAACCCTGAGAAGAAGATACTGGTTGTCTACTCTATGTATGTCTCTCATTATCTTATAAAGCTCTGTCAGATCTCCTCTCTGTCTCTGCCTCCCCAACCTCTCCTTCCATGCCCTCCAAACCGTGCATCACCCTGATAAACTCTCCTGCACCCTCTGCAAAAGGCTCCACCTCATACCTATAATGGCGTGACCAGAATTGTATGGAATACGCCAGATGCAGCTCAACTAGTTATATAAAGCTGCATCATACCTTCTCAACTCTTGAAATCAATTCCTCCACAAATAAAGACAGTCATGCCATATGCCTTCTTTATCACCCTGTCACATTGTGTCACCATTTTCAGGGACCCCAAGATCCCTCTGCTCTTCAGCACTGTTAAGGGCCTTGCTGGTAACAGAGTACTGTCTCTTCACATTTAATCTCCCAAGGTGCAACATTTCATGTTTGGCCAGGTTAAACTTCATCTGCAATTTGTCTGCTCATATCTGCACCAGATCTATATCTTGCTGTATCCACGACACTGCCAATCTTTGTGTCATTTGCAAACTTACTAACCTACCCATCTACATTTTCATCCAGGTTATTTATGTATAATGCATGCATCAGTCTGAGTATGGATCCCTGCAGAGAACTGTTTGTAACAGATCTCCAGCCAGAATCGACCATTACCTTCTGTCTTCTATGGGTAAACTGATTCTGAATCCAAGTGATCGATTCAGAGTGGATCCCATACATCTTTTAGTTTCTGGATGAGCCTCCGATGAGGGATCTTGTCAAATGCTTTACTAAAATCCATGTAGACATGCACATATTGACCTTAATTGATCATCCTCCTTACCAATATTGAAAAAATACGATCAAGTTGGTTAGACATGACTTGCCCTGCACAAAGCTATTCTGATATCCTATAATAAGGCCATAGTTTTCCAATTGCTCATAAATTCTATCCATAGGCATCCTTTCCAATAACTTCCCAACCACTGACATATGGCTCACTTATCTAGTGTTCCTGTCACCAGGTTCAGATATGGCCCAAGTGTGGAGTGAGAGACACTGAAGCAGGTCGATAGATCACAGACTCTAGTGTTAAAGGGAAAAGAAAAAAATAAATGCTAGGCCAAACAGGGCCGTTAACTAAAACTCTCAAATAGAAACCAAAGCCTACACTGTGGGTGAAAAGAGGAACTAAGAATTAAACAAATGTCGCTAGTCCTCAGATATGGTTGACTCAACAGTGCAATTTCTCAAGCAAGGCAGAATGCAGGCAGCGAGGTGTTGCTGTGTCCTGGGTTCAAGTATCGACAAACACTATGACAGAACGAATACAGTTAAATTCTATCACATTGAAATAATAATTAGCTGACATGTGCATATTGACAAGCACATTTGCCAAATCTGCTGCGCTGCCGAATCCGTGGTTGTGACAGTTTCTGGGATTATAACTGTTTCTGTTCTTGAGTAATAGAACAACATTAGCTACTTGGCAGTCATCTGAGATATTGGCCAAGGTTCTAGCAATCTTGTCTCTTGCCTCTCTTAATAACCTAATGTATATCCTATCAATTCCCGGGGACTTAATCACTTTAATGTTCTTTAAGAGACCCAATGCTATCTCAAAGTTCAAAGTAAATTTATTATGTCACCTTATACATTATCTTGCTCAACAAATTAATACTCAATACTCAATAAATTAATCATAGAATAATAGCCATAATAGAATCAACGAAAGACTACACCAACTTGGGCATTCAACCAGTGTGGAAAAGACACCAAACTGTGCAAATACAAAAAGAAATAATAAGAAGCAACTGGGCGATAAATATTCAGAACATAAAGGAACAGTCCTTGAAAGTGAGTCCATAGGTTTTGGGAATATTTTAATGAAGTTGAGTGCAGTTATCCCCTTTGTTCAAGAGCCTGATCATTGAGGAATTATAACTGTTCCTGAATCTGGTGGTGTGAGCCCTGAAGCTCCTGTACCTTCTTCCTGATGGCAGCAGCAAGAACAGTGCATGATCTGGATGGTGGGGGGTCTCTGATGATGGATGCTGCTTTCCTGAGAGACCACTCTGTGTAGATGTGCTCGATGGTAGGAAGGACTTTACCCGTGATGGACGAGACCGTATCCACTATTTTTTTGTAGGACTTTTCATTTTCATACCAGGCTGTGATGCAGCCAGTAAATATACCTTCCATCACACATCTCTAGAAGTTTGTCAAAGTTTTAGATGTAATGCTGAATCTTCGCAAACTCCCAAGGAACTACGTGCACTTCTGTGCTTTCTTTGTAATTGCACTAATGTGCTGGGCCCAGAACAGGGCCTCCAAAATAACACCAAGGAGCTTAAAGTTACTGAACCTCTCCATCCCTGAAGTTTCCTTCTCCTGAAGTCACTGACAAGTTCGTTGGTCCTGCTGACATTGATAAAGAGATTGTTGCTGTGGTACCATTCAGCCAGGCTCTCAATCTGCCTCCTATAAACTGATTCATCACCACCTTTGATTCGGTCTACAACAGAGGTGCTATCAGCATAATTGAATATGGCAGTGGAGCTATGCTTAGCCATATAATCATAAGTATATAGGATTAGAGCAGGGAGCTAAGCAGACGGCCTTGTGGTGCATCTGTGCTGATGGAGATTCAGGAGGAAACATTGCTCCCAATCTGACCTGACTGGGGTCTACAAGTGAAGAAACTGAGGGTTTAATTGCACAAGGAAGTATTGAGGCTTATAGTCTGGTTTTGAGGGGATGATGTTATTGAATGCTGAGCTGTAGTCGATAAAGAAAATCCTGATGCATTGTTTCTGTTAAGATGTTCCAAGGTTCAGTGAAGAGCCATTGAGATGGCATCTCCTTGTATTTGCCTGTTCTTCTTGTCCTTCTCCTTTATGAGGACTCAGTTGTGTATTCAATATTTCTGTAATATCTGAGTAATATTGTAAATATAATTATTGATTAAGCATTCTTTGTTCATTTACATATTTCATTATAGATCTAAGAAGTACGTGAAAGGCATACATCATTATGCCACCACTTCATATGTGTGTGCCTCACTTAAAGAAAAAGAATTTAAGCACACTCATCCCAGCTCCCGTGTTTTTTCTTTCAAGTAGTTTGTGGAAGTAGAAAACAGAACAATTGTGATGAGGTAGTTTTAAAATGAACCTGAGACAACTACCCCCACAGCACATTTTTCTTCAGAAGGGGAGACACTTGAGTTAAAAAAAAAAAGGCGCAGCACATTTTTCTTCAAAAGGGGAGAAGTTTGAGTTAAAAACAAATTGCAGCACATTTTCTTGGAAGGAGAGAGAGAGAGAGATATATTTGAGTTAAAAGAGGCAGAAAAAAGGAAGAAGTTAACAAGCAACAGGTATGACCATAGGCTCATAAACAGTGAGTGCTGGGTGATAATAATAATAAATATTTTAAAAAGTATTGGAACGTTGGAAATATAAATGCAATTGATTGCACAACAGATAATTGGACGGTGTACACTGAACACATTGAACAGTATTTTAAAGCAAATGGAACTGCCAATAAGAAATGAGCACCAGTGCTGCTGAGTCTAATAGCTGGAAACCATATTGTTTGCTTAGATGTGTGGCTGCTTCAACCAAACCAGCTGAAATGAGCTTTGCTGTACTGTGAACATAATACAGCAACATTTAGAACTAAATGTTCTCTTTATGACCTTGTACCTTACTGCCTTCCCACATTGCAGTTTCTCTGTAACTCTTTATTCTGCATTCTCTTATTACCTCAAAAAACAGTTGTAATGTATTGATCTGTATATAAATCAGTATTTTTACTATACTTTGGTACATGTGACAATAATAAACTTATTTACTAATTTAATTAACCTCTGTAATTTAATAACTCCAGAATACTTCCTAACATATTGACCAAAATACATTAAGAATGTAATATTTTGCGCTATGTTTATTTTTCATATTTTTATTTGAATCAAGTTTACAGTTTAAATATTAGAAAGATCTTTTTATATGGTCCTGTGTCTGCACTGTAGGGTTTTCGTCTGCAGGTGGCACTCTGGACGCAGTCTGGGGAAGACTATGGCGTAAGTAAGATAGTCAAAGGAGTACCTGGAGAGGCTGACCTTGAGCGCAGGGTTCAGAACCCTGCTGCCCCTTCACTGTGACACTTATGTCCGGAAACAGCGTTTGCCCATACTGTAGCGTACTTTGTCCCCTCAAAGCGTGAGTGCTTCTGGAGAGTGCGCTACTGCTGCATTGTCAGCACTGAGTCTGCAGAGGGGGCATTTTGCGGAGTGTGCCCTATTCCGCTGCACAGTGAGCGCCACGCCTACAGAGGGCGATGTCACTGGAGGGAGCGCTTCTTCTCCTCCGTGAGCTCCGCACCGGCGGAGGGGGTGTGTTTCTGGAGAGGGCTCTACTTCTGCACAGTGAGCGCCACGCCTGCAGATGGCGATGTAACTGGAGGGGGCGCTTCTTCGCCTCCGTGAGCTCCGCACCGGCAGAGGGGGGTATTTCTGGAGAGGGCTCTACTTCTGCACAGTGAGCGCCACGCCTGCAGAGGGCGATGTAGCTGGAGGGGGCGCTTCTTCGCCTCCGTGAGCTCCGCACCGGCAGAGGGGGGTGTTTGTGGAGAGGGCTCTGCGCCGGCAGGAGGGAGTATGTCTGGAGTTCCTGCCCAGGGCAACTCTCGCGAGTTTGCCGAAGTCTCGGTTTTCGTGGCAGAGGAGGAAGCTCCACGTCAGAGACCGAGCGAGTGAGCGGCCTGGCCCGGCCTCTGAGCAGCCGAGGACATGGTGAGTGCGGCGGTGTGCCACGGTGTTGCTGAGAGGATGAGCCGGGTGCTGGAGTGTCTGCAGCCCGAGCTGGCCCCTTGGCTCCCGGCTTGGCCACTGGGGCCTGTGCCTACAGAGGGTTAGGGTGGCATCTGAAGTCTAAATGCCGGATCAAAATATTGAGTCATTTCTTTTATTTTACATTAAACGGCCTTCAGCGGAGCAACAGGCTGTTAGAATCTTGATCTGTGTTGCCAAGAGGTCTGAAACGCAACGGAGTTCCCTTACGTGTCCTTTGTGAAGCTACTTTGTGTGAAATTTAAGTACTCATTTATGGCCTGTAAATGTTCAGGTTCGTGCTAAAAGTTGGTATTATGAAGTGATCTGTGTATTTAACCATGTTGCTTATTACTAAATGCTACGACTGATGTGGATGTGCAGTTACCTGATGCATGATATGCTACTTTGTGTCAGTACACTGCCCTTTGTTAAGTTTCTTGATAAAGGTGTGATACTTCTATGGAAAACAAGCAAGTATGTTTGCTGTTTGCCGTTGAGTTCTTCCAGTACTTTGCATTGGTTGTGTTTATACTTGATAGAGGTTGCCTGAGATGCTGCTGTTTATATTGACTAACCAGGGCTGTCAGTAGTTGTTCCAGGCAAGAACGTGTGAACCTTACAGCATTACTGTAACTGATACTCCTGATGTCGCCTCATTATATTGGTGAGGCCAGATACAAATTGGGTCTCCACTTCACTGACCATCTTGTGCCAAGTGTCTTCTAAGATCTTGCCGTGGCCAGTTTTTAAATTCTATATCCTATTCCCAAACCAACACATTTGTCCACAAATGCAAATTAATGAACCAGCACCTTGTATCCCATCTGGTGGCATGACATCGACTTCTCAAACTTTCAGTAACCATTGCTCCTCAACCCCCATTTTTTTTCCTGGTCCACCTCATCTTTTATCTCCTTTCCCTTTCCTTCCTGATCCATCTGGTCTCCTTTTACTTTCTGTCCATCAACAACACAATCCTTCAACTGGTTCCCCTCCCTATCACCCTCTCAATATTTCATGCTCCACCTCCCAGCTGCTGAGATTATTTTCAGTGTTACGGACTCAGCAACAATAAATATATGTGAGGCAGGGTTTTTTTATAACAAATAAAACATTTATTAAACACAGAAAAACAAACCCCAAAAAGTAAACAAACAACTAACGCAACCAGAAATCAGCTGCTGTGCGGCAGCTTAAACAGTTCTTAAAGGAATAAAGCAAAAACAGTTCTTAAAAGTGATGTTGCAAAAACAGTTCTTCAAAGTAGTACTGCAAAAGTTCAAAATGCTTACAGTCCATTAAAGGAGAGACTTTTTAGATGATTTAAATTCTCTTTCACATCATGTTGCTGCAGTTCCCAGTCGAACTATACTTTTCCCGGAGAATTTACGAAGATGGAACTGAAACGGCTTAAAGGCACTGACCTTTCCTTGACAAAACTGTACCCAACACTTTCTGCTATTATTTGCAGGGGATACCAAGGGCACAACCAACGAATTCCTTCCGATTGAGGATCAAACAAGGTCGAACCTGTTTCACCGTCGAAATCGGCTTTCCTCGATCTTTTAGCTCCCAAACTCCGATCTTCACTCTCCACTGATTTTTAACTGGCAGTGTTATAAAGAAGCTGCCGGCAATGACCTTTTAAACTTTAGGCAATAAATAAAACTCCACTTTTCAACCAAATTGCGTCATTGGATCACGCAGTGGCATGGAGTCAAAATGGTAAATCCAGCCACGAACTGCCCCTCACAGGGAAGGGTCCTCCTTTTATACCCTGTAAAAAAAACCTGTCACATGACCTCTACTGGCAAGGAAAATGCCGTCACTCCACCATCACAAGACCACTACCTTAAGTCCAGTATAGCTTCAACACCACTGTCACGTGACAAGTACAAGATACCCATGGGTACGTAACATCAGTCATTCCCCTCCCTTATCTACACCTGCCTATCATCCTCACCTCCCTGGGTCCACCTATCACCTGCCAACTCTTGCTTCACCTCTCCTCTTTCTTTCAATTCAAATGAAGGGTCCTGACCTGTAATGTTGACAGTCCTTTTCCCTCCATAGATGTTGCAGTACCCTGAGTCGTTGAATTCCTCCTGTACTTTGCATTGATTGTATTTATGCGTGACAGATGTTGCCTCAGCTGCTGGATGTTTTCACTATTCTCTGTTATTGCATTTATGTAGAATCTCTCTCAAACTTTGCTTGTTTCAAACAAATAGTCTTGCAAAATAACAACTGTTCTAACATTTTAAACTTTACCACTATGGGATATGTGCATAATTTTCTGCAAACAGCAGTGAAATAATCCTTTTGTAGTGATGTTGGTTGTGATGATGTATATTGCCAAAACACTGGGGAAACTTGATGTAAAATTAGTGCAATAAGACCAGATGTCATAAGTCACAAGAGTAGAATTAGGCCATTCAACCCATCAAGTCTGCTCTTCCATTCGATCATGGCTGGTTTATTGTCCCTCTCAACTCCATTCTCTTGTCTTTTCCCTGTTTGATGTCCTTTCTGATCAAGAATTTATCAACCTCCTCTTAACGATACCCAAAGAATTTGCCTCCACAACCTTCTGTACAATGAATTCCACAAATTTACCAGCCTCTAGCGGAAGAAAAATTCCTCCTCATCTATGTTCTATGGGGATATCTTTGTATTCTGAGGGGTGTGACCTCAGGTCGTTAACTCTCCTCTTCACCTCCACTCTTTAGCCCTTTCACTTTTCAGTTGTTCCAATGAGATCCCAGCAGGTACAGGCCCCAAGCTGAATATTTCATGAACAGGTAAGGGGAGTGAACGGGCTGCAGCTACACTGATGACTGGAAACCATGTTTATGCTGGCGATGCAGCAACTAAATGATCAAACTAGTAATCTGACAGACCCAGGCTCAAATCCCACCATTGCTGCTGTGGAACATATATTCAATTTTTGCTATAACCTACCCCAGTAGTTGATTCTTCAATACCCCCTGAAGTGATCTCCCAAGCATGCTCTGACTGCTGTGGTACAACAGAAAAAGAATAATGCTGCATGCAGCACTTGGCGTGGTTGTGGGGACTGAATTCAGTCATTGCAAAATCACTTGTAACCTCTAAGTTCTGGCAAAGATTTCCTCAAACATTTGTCTTAAGTTGGGATAACGGTCAGACAAGCTGCAGCCAAGTGCAGTCTAACTCACAGCATCACACTTTATAGTTAATGTGCCAAACTCCTGAGTCTGTCTCGTACTGGCAGGGCTAACATTCATGTGGTGACTACACTGCGGTAATACAGGCCGGGCAGAGTAGATAGACCCTTCAGTGTTGACTCCAGACCTCCCAACTCCCCCACTAATCTGTCAGTCCTCTCTCAGTGGAATACTATCTTGACATGGAAATAGATAATTATTTCTTTATCATTGCTGAATCTAAATCCCGGAACTCTCTGCACTAGAGTACTGTGGGAATACCCTCATCAGTAGGATGGAAGTGGATTAAGAAGTTACCTTACCATCACCAGCTCAAGGGCATTTAAGGCTACGCAATAAATGGTGGCTTTACCAGCAACAACATCACGAAAAATTAACAGATTTAAAAAATATTGGCTGACTGCAGCATACACATCCGAACTATGAGGCTCTGACTTTGTTTACTTAAGGAGACAAAGTTGACAATTGCAGCAGATAGTCGTAGAAAACTACAGTATAGAAACAGCCCTTTGGCCCATCTAATCTGTACCAAAACGTTTTTAACCTACCTACTCCCACCAACTGGCACCAGGACATAGCCCCCCATACCTCTACTATCCCTATACCTATCCAAGCTTAGCTTAAACATTGAAAACAAGCTCCTACGGATCACTTGAACCGGTAGCTCACGACCCTCTGAAATTTCCCCTCCCGTTCCCTTTTAAACTTTCACCCTTAACCCATGAGTTCTGGTTATAGTCCCATCCACCCAACCTCAGGTGGAAAAAGCTTGCTTGCATTTACTCGAATTATACCCTAGTAATTTTATATGCCTCTATCAAATCTCCTAACCTATTCACAATCTTTCCTTGTAACTCAGCTCCTCGAGATCCAGCAATATCTTTGTAAATTTTCTCTCTACTCTTTCACCCTTGTTTACATCTTTCCTGCAGGTAGTGACCAAAACTGCACGCAATACTCCAAATTAGGCCTCTAAATTCAAAGCATTTTATTATCAAAGAATGTATAAATTTTACAACCTTGAGATTTATCTGCTTGGAGACAGTCACAAAACAAGAAACCGAAAAGAACCCATTTAAAAATGTCCCAATAAACAGCCAATGTGCTGAGAGAAAAGAAATAAAACACACCACGGAAACAATAAAAGCAAGAAACAGCATTCAGAACGAAAGGCCCATGGCCTCAACCTTTGTCCAACACCCAGCGGAGCAAATCATCACGAGGCTCACAGACAAAATGCTCGGAGCAGGCTCACAGTGTCAGTATCAATGCCGCAAAGAGCGGAGTAAATGTCACAGCAGTAAGCAGAAACACTACGACCTTCACCCCCAGTACCGAGACATCCTGCTTTTTCAATCCATCTGGCCTGGTATTTAAATTGTCCAAAATTTCCATTCCAAATCTTCATCGGGTTGTTTCCAACACCGGGACTCAGGCCTTGCTACGTCAACATGCTCTGGGCCTGGACCATGCTGCCTGTTCCAGACCATACCCGATCTTTTCAAGTTGACCTAATGCTCAGACCTCACCTTTGATTTTGGTGGATGCACTCCGAATCTTCTCCGCTTCACAATTCAGTCTTGACCACGTCTCCCTCCCACTCTGACCACTTTTCCTTGAAAATGCCTGGACCACCAATGTTGTGTACAACTTCAACATAGCATAAACGTAAAGATCTTCTTTACTTTGATTCTCCGCTGCCTTTGTCTTCAAACTAGTTACATTACCTGCATGTTATGTAGGTGATTAAATGTCCTAATGGAGTAGAGTAGAATGCTTGTGTTTGTTTTAGTGGTGTCCAGGGAGGTGCAGCACCTCTGGTGAAGGGGGCTTGCCCAATCTGGGGCAGCTCCCTCACTTTTGCTCCCCACCAGACGCTAAGCCCTCACCTGTTCATTCAAGTAGCGGCTACACCCCGGTACACCATTTCAGCTGGTGAACTTAACCAAGTGAGGGTAGTCGGCACCGTCATACTCTGGTGAGATCGGAAAGTTCCTGAGCTAGCATGCAAAATCAGCTCCAGTGGACCTGCTGAGGGACACCTGCGGTGACATCCAACTGCTAGGAAGGTGAGACTGCAAGATTCCATGGAGTGAAGGGCATGAAGTCAATGTGGTCATCCACTGTAACCAAGGAAGATCCCAGTTTGTGATGCCGGAACTGTCCCAGTACAAAGCCCTTTTTCACTTTTAAAAACTGTCCTGCACAGGTTTCCTGTTATCGTTGGATGCGATGGATAACTACCGTATTAACTAAAGCCTGTTCCTGCACAGAGCTTTATTTTAGCTAATGGAAGCCCAAACAGCTATGGGGTTGAACGCCAAACAAGCAAAAATCTACAGATGCTGGAAATCCAAACAACACACAAAATGCTAGAGGAACTCAGCAGGCCAGGCAGCATCTATGGGAAAAAGTACAGTCGACATTTCCGGCTGAGACCATGCTAAAGGACCTCATAGAAAACTGGTTGCTGGAGCCCTGAGCGGCCAAGCTTGGCCTGCAGGAACGTGGAACATTTTTAAATTGCAATCTTTTATCACTTTCATTGCTTTTAAGGTGGAGGGAGTATTTTGGAAATCTCAAAGGTAGGGATGCAGGTTTGTTGATAAACCAACCAAAGCGGGCATGAATGAACATGGAGTTGTCTACAAGAAAAGGGTGACCTTGTGGCCAGTCCAAGATAGCAAAGTGGATGCAAGGGTAATTCCAATATAATGTGACAGTCAAGGCTCTAATTGGTAGTAGGATTGATTTGACCTAATGTTATTGTAACATTTTATTTTACACCTTATTTGCTTTTTGTGCAAGATTACTCATTCACCTATCTTCCACGTGAACTGTACTAATTAGGCTATTAAATCTTCCAGTGCCCATAGGTACTAATAAACTACTGAAAGACTGTGATACTGGACTTGTTTATCATTCAGAAGGTGCACATACCCAGGGTAAATGAGTCATAAGTACTATAAGACTAAAGACTGAATTAAATTTTGTAGGTGAGTTTAATATATAGTCGCATAAATTAAACAATTCTCATAAACTTCATTAATTGGAATTATTTTTATGAATTTCAGATGCTGGAGAGTAATTTGTCTCTTTACTTTTGCCTTGCGCGTTTTAAAAAAAAACTGCCTACAAACTCTGCTTTGGCATAATATTACTTTATCTTTGTTTTTGCAGCCTCTGAGACTGGACATCAAGCGAAAGCTGACCGCTCGGTCTGACCGAGTGAAAAGTGTGGATTTGCACCCAACTGAGCCATGGATGCTGGCCAGTCTCTACAATGGCAGTGTCTGCGTGTGGAACCATGAATCCCAGGTAGGGAGTTTTTATCCTCTTTCTGGTGAATGGTTTAATTGTTCCAGAGTGTTAAATACCGTATTTCTTTTATGTCTCATTAATTGGAAGTTCAAGATGTATTTATGATAAAAGTACATGTATGTCACTATATACAATCCTGAGATTCTTCCATAATTAAATAATAACCATCACAGAAAGACCGCACCAACTTGGGTGTTCAACCAGTGTGCAAAAGACAACAAACTGTACAAATATGAAGAACAAGTAATAATAATAGATAAGCAATAAATATCAAGAACCCCGAGATGAAGAGTCCTTTTAAGGTGAGTTATAAATGTAATAACAACATCTAGGTTTCTGTGTGTACAGTGCCTATTAAAAGTATTCATTCCCCTTTTTTCATGTTTTATTGTTTTACAACATGGAATGATAGTGGATTTTATTTGGCTTTTTTTGACTCTGATCACCAGAGAAAGATTTTTACGTCAAAGTGGAAACAGATCTCTACAAAGTGATCTAAATTAATTACAAATATAAAACAAAAAAATATTAGATATTTGATTGCACAAATATTCACCCCATTCAAGTCAGTATTTGGTTAATGTATCTTTGGCTACAATTACAGTCTTGACTGTGAGTGTATAGGTCTCCATCAGCTTTGCATTTCTGGACACTGCAATTTTTTCCCATTCTTCTTTAAGAAACTGCTCAATGTCTGTCAGATTGCACGGGGATCGTGAGTGAATAGCTCTTTTCAGGTCCTCCCACAGCTTCTCAATTGTGTTGAGGTCTGGATTCTGACTTGGCCACTCCAGAACATTAACTTTGTTGTTTTTAAGCCATTCCTGTGTAGCGTTGGAGATCATTGTCTTGCAGGAAAACAAATCTCCCAATTCACAGTTCTCTTGCAGACTACATCAGGTTTTCTTCCCTGTATTTTGCTGCATTCGTTTTATCCTCTGTCTTCCCAAGCCTTCCAAGGCCTGATGCAGTGAAGCATCCCCAGAACGTGATGCAGCCACCACCAAGCTTCACAGGAGGGATGGTGTGTTTTCTATGTTTGGCTTACCCCAAACATTGCATTTAGTGTGATGGCCAAAAAGGTCAAATTTGATTTAATCAGACCGTAGAATCTTCTTCCTGCTGATTTCACATGAGGCTGTCCCTTTACCACACTCCCATAGAGCTGTGATTGGTGAAGCACCCGGGCAACTGTTGTATGCGTGGTCTCTTTCCATCACAGCCACGCTCTTGTTGGTCTCCCTCAATAGTCCCCTTTTTGCATGCTCACTCAGTTTTTGAGGAGAGCCTGCTCTTTGCAGATTTACAGCTGTATCATGTTTTTTCCATTTCTTGACAATTGACTTAACTGTACTCCAAACGCTATTCAGTGACTTGGAAATTTTCTTCTATCCATCTCCTGACTTGTGCTTTTCAAATAAATGGAGTCGTTTTTGAATCACCAGCGGTTGGACCTTCCAGATGCAGGTGTATTTTTACTATAATCAATTGAAACACCTTGACTGCATGCAGGTGATCTCTATTTAACTAATTATGTGACTTTTAAACCCATTTTCTTTACCAGTGATGATTTGGTGTGTCATATTAAACAGAGTGAATACTTACGCAATCAATTATTTTGTGTTTTATATTTACAGTTTATTTAATCACTTTGTAGAGATCGGTTTTCACTTTGACGTAAGTCTTTTTCTGTTGATCAATGTCAAAAGAAGCCAAATGAAAATGCTAAGTTGCTTTCAATCATTCATTGTACCTCCATAAAATATATATATGTGTGTGTGTGTATAGATGCACACACACACTCTTTTATTATATGCTTCCAGTAGGTTTGGTTGCAGGATTTAAGAGAAGTTTGGATAAGTACATGAATGGGAGACGTATGAAGGGAGATGGTCCCGGTGTAGGTCCATGGGTCTTGGTAGAATAACAGTTCAGCATGGATTAGTTTGACCAAAGAGCTTATATCTGTGCCGTAATGCTCTATGACTCCATTGGGGTTATGCATTTTGAAAAATTACATGGTTTTAATTCCTTTTATTTCCTGATATTCCAACTCAATTTTATCTGTATGTTTGAATCTTTGTCACACCTTGTAAAGTGTTAAAAGTATTAGCAAATAAGTTATACTTTTTCTCTTGTTGTTCTGCCTATTGGAATTATTTAGTCAGATTGACAGTTCATCCATGGTGATAGCAGCATTGTTGGAATCAAGACAATTCTTCAAATAAAGTTCTCATGCTGGAATAAATGTAATGTTGTCACAGACTGAATCTCTTCTACATTTTTAGAATCTTTTTCCTTCATTTTACCTTCCTACTCCCCCAAAAAACTCTCCTTTTGTGAAAAAAGACTGAGCTTTATCCTTTTAAAGCTCTTATAGAGGTTTTATGTGCAACTTTTATATTGAAGTTTTAGAATTAACTTTAAGCTTTAATAATGAATCAACAAATTCTTAAATATTCTGGAAGTAACAAATACTTAGATGAATATGATACTTGTGAGACTTGTATCCCATCTCTGATGGAATCCGATGTTCTCATGGATGCAGAAGAATACTGCAAGGTGTTTTAATTCTCTAGAAATGTTAGTCAAATTAAATAAGCTTCACTTGAAAGTTCATGAATAAATAATTCCATCTCATGAATCTACAGAATTATCTTCTGATTTACTCTGATAGTGTGGTACAGAATTTTTATAATGCAATTGAACGTTATGCATACAGTCTTATTGAAGCGAATGGACAATTAACATTTATCAATGAAAGTAGGTTTTAGATAGTTCATCTTTACATTTTTGTACTACCTGTGTGTATTTTTCCAGACTCTGGTGAAGACATTTGAGGTGTGTGATCTGCCTGTAAGAGCTTCCAAATTTGTTGCCCGTAAGAACTGGGTCATCACTGGAGCTGTAAGTATCTGTAATTGTGACTGTCATAATCTGCTATATAATTATGGTTCTAACAAGGGTGTGAATGAATTCTAGTGCTTTGGAGCAATATGGATCTTTGTTGAGCTAATGAACATGTTTCCCTCTCAATGTCCAGAGAGAGGAAAATTAGAAATGATAATAGGTGTTGTTTAAACTTATGATCTGACCTGGCTTTGCTCAGACAGCATTTGGTTGCCTGCAGTTGCGAAGAAAACCCAGGAATGGTTGTCCCTGAAGAAAACAGTTGCTGAGGATTTTTTTTTTTGCATGTTAGTTTGGTAATATCTTTATTGCATTTTTTTTGCATTGCAACACCTCCTGCTGCAGGTGTGATTATTAGTGAATCAAAGATATGTCTAGAGTTGGTGAGAATATCAAATAGAGTATGGTAGGCTTACTGTGAAAGAGCAGGAACAAATAGAATTTCACTTGAGGTAATGAAGTGAATTGAGTTGTGATTTTATAGAGTTGGATGGATGTGCATACTTTGAGTTTAATTAGGAAATTGAAATGTATTATCTAGTTATTGTGGTTTGTAACTATTGTAAATATGGACTTTAGAATTATGAGCAAAAAAATAACATCTTGAAATTCTTGTAAGTCTTGAAATTCCTCCCAAAGACAGATTTATATAGTATTTAAAGATCAATGTGTAATCATTTTGTTGGAAAAGTTGATCTTCTGTTACACATTGTAATTTATGTGATCACTGGTCTGCCCCTCTGGGGTAGAGGAAAAAGATAAAAGTAATGCTTCTGGTCTATAGCATTTTTTGTTGGTTAAGCATCTTAATTTTATTCTGAGACCAGTGATCATAAGCCTGCAAATCTTAAAATTTCAGCAATTTTTAAAAACAAATAAAGCCCAACTTGGAAGAAGCAAATAATTTTTGTTTTGGAATTTGTTCTCTTATAATTTAGGATGACATGCAAATCCGAGTTTTCAACTACAACACACTGGAGCGGGTTCACATGTTCGAAGCTCATTCAGATTACATCCGTTGCATTGCTGTTCACCCAACTCAACCATATATTTTGACCAGCAGTGGTAAGTGTTCATTATTTAAATTTTACGCTAGAGAGTAAAATTTTTTTTTCTCTGAAGACTTATTTCAGTGGGAATGTAGCTAAATTTTTGAAATGGTTCCAAAGATTTACTGATGTATTCTTTCTTAGATGACATGCTGATCAAGTTGTGGGATTGGGAGAAGAAATGGTCCTGCAGCCAAGTATTTGAAGGACACACCCATTATGTTATGCAGATTGTTATCAATCCAAAGGATAACAACCAATTTGCAAGTGCATCTTTAGATAGGACAATTAAGGTATGTGAACACACTTTGGAAAGAAGAACTGGGAAACCTTTCATGCTGTAGTTAAAATTGTGGACGATAAAGGGGTATCCAACTAACACATTGAAAATAATAAATGTTGATCTTGTAGCCTAATATATGGAGGTAATCATATTACATTGGAGAAATGTCGCACAATTTGTTCTGAAATAATTGTAAAGAGTTTTTATTTTTATACAGTAAGTTGTGCTTATATCAATCTAGGTATGGCAGCTTGGTTCATCCTCACCTAATTTCACCTTGGAGGGCCATGAGAAAGGAGTAAACTGCATTGATTACTACAGTGGTGGTGATAAGCCATACTTGATTTCTGGAGCTGATGATCGCCTAGTAAAAATCTGGGATTACCAGGTAAATATAATCAGATTGATGAGCATTTGATCATGATTATGCATTTTATTTTATTGTAAAGCACTATTTTACATCTAATAACCAAAGTATGATTCTGCTGAATCATATATACATTTGGAAAGTAAATTGCTTTTGTGGTAACACCCAACTAATGTATTGTTAAGTTTTTCACTTGATCAGAAAGCAAAACCTCTACCCATTTGAATAAGTAACTGATAAAACCACTGAACATTCTACCAAAGCTAGGTAGAGCAAAAAAGCACTTTGACTAAAAAGTTCTCAGTGTTTTTCAGGGAAAACTGCATATTGTTCAGTTTGCATTGATCGATGGATGCAATGTTAAAATCAGAGTTAACATAAATAGTATTTTTAGCCCTGAAATAAACAATAACCATTATAAGTTTTAACTGATCTACGACTGTTGTTCATAGAATAAGACCTGTGTTCAGACACTGGAAGGTCATGCTCAGAATGTATCTTGTGTCAGCTTCCATCCTGAGCTTCCAATTATCATCACTGGATCTGAGGATGGTGAGTATAATGTTGGTAATTGTAATTAGTACTTACAATGCAACTTATCAATGCCTTGTATAGCTTAGTCTATAGACAGATATGTAAACGAGTAATGTTAGTAATGTTCTAATTTGTTCACTATTTCATTTAAATACATCATTTGTTACTCAGTTAAATAGTAGGTAGTCTTTTTTTATGCCTTTTACCTATATCCATGAAACCTCGGCTAACTGTGGCAGCTGCCTAATTGGGCCAAAATGAACTGTTCCCAATCTGCCAATTAACTAGAATCCACAATATTACTGTTTAACATATAAAGAGGAAGAATTAACTGTGATGGAGTATTAATAGGACCATTGTCTGATAGTCCAAAGTTCCACTACAATGCCATCCAGATAACAGATTATTGGAGATTTACTACATAAAATAGAATATTTAATTCTTATCCTTCCTTTAAGTGTGCAACCATTTTCAATGGCAAGGAAAGAGGCATGTTCTCTTTAGATTATAATAATAACCTAATGGGCACATGCATCAGATTTTTTTTATTGAGAATTTTGATGTTTGTTGTTTTTTTGGAAAAGCAAAACAATAAGTAATTTTTGAAAATACTTTCATTGTTTTTACCTGTTTTATATATTCCAGAAAGGGGAGAAGTTGTTGAAATAACCCTTTATTTGTAGTCATTCAGAAAAGAAATGTGTTGTAAAGCCAGAGAAATGCCTGAGGGAACGATAGTGTTTTCTTTAGCTTACTGAGGCAGCAAATTAGAGTAGCATAATTTTCTATTGCAGTAATCATTGATGGCATAGTGGAGAAGGCAAGTTTAAAAGAAAACTGAAGGACTGAATTAATTCCTAATAAAAAGATAAAGGGGCTGAATCATGTTTACTTTTTAAAATAGTCTTTTGAACGTATAGATTAAATGAACCAGAGGTCTTAAGCTTGAAATAATCATTGGACAATTGCATTTAATTTTTAAAGGTACTGTCCGTATCTGGCATTCAAGTACTTACAGATTAGAGAGTACACTGAATTATGGGATGGAACGAGTCTGGTGTGTGGCAAGTCTGAGGGGTTCCAATAATGTGGCTCTTGGCTATGATGAAGGCAGCATTATCATTAAGGTATGCAAGTTGCACATCTTTACAGCAATAATCTGCAAAGTAGAGTGCAGTTCTTTCACGTGCACCGGTGATTTAGTAGTAATCTGAATGAAGTGATGTTTTTGCAGGATAAAATACTAAACTGATAACAATGCCAAATTAATTAACCTTAAAAGGGCAGTATATATTTACTGTCCCCAGATATATACCAAAAATCATGTGCTTGGAATATCTGATGGATTCACAATGATGTTATCATAGATAGTAGGGTTGTGATTTTCCATTTATTTCTAAAGTTAACAATTAAAAATAGTTTTACATGTAACCACCTATTTCTTTATGCAGTCATTTCAGTTGTGTACAGTTTAATAATTATACACTTAGTGTGATATCTGTGCTCTTCAAAAGGAGAAATGTTGTGAATGTAGCATGTGTTTACTTCTGACTTAGCATATGTTTTAAGTATTTTCAATTTGTTAACAGTGCATAATTGAAATTTATAAATAAGTTACTTCAACAAAATGGAATAGCCAACTATGCTGGCCCATTATGAAATTTGTTGATGCAGTTGCCATGTTATTTTATGTTCTGGGTGATTAGCCAAGCAGTGTACTAAATGTGCAGAAGAAAACAAATTGTAAATTTTAAAAAGATCTCATTACTCCACAGATCTTCACTCTTAAGCCACAGACAAATTACAAGTGTTAGAGTATTTGTATTTTAATTAAAAGGATTTTTTTTTACCATTTACTGCATACTCTGCTCTCTCATTGCTTTCAAATACAAAGGAAAAGGCTGACACTTAATATAATTTGCACAATTTTTAGCTTGGTCGTGAAGAGCCAGCAATGTCCATGGATGCCAGTGGTAAAATTATTTGGGCTAAGCATTCTGAAGTTCAACAGGCTAACCTTAAAGCAATGGGTGATGCTGAGATAAAAGATGGTGAAAGGCTACCTTTGGCTGTGAAAGATATGGGAAGCTGTGAAATCTATCCACAATCAATTCAACACAACCCCAATGGAAGGTATCTTCAAAATGTTCCAGTTATATATAAAAAAAATTGACATTGTAGAATTAAGTTGATTAAAATTATAGAGTGTCTTGTGTACTGTACTTTTGTTAACTGGAACATATCGCAAGCATATGTTTAACTATTAGACGAATAAATAACTTCCATTTTAACTTGTAGTTATTTGTTGGTTATAATTTATGTTAGTTGGATCTTCTGCTCATTTAGAACACACTTTTCCTAGTACACCATTAGAAGTTATGTAAAATAATCATATTTATTGTAAAGATTTTCTTGTTATAGGAATAGGAAATAGGAAAAATTAATATTTGTTATAACATTTGCTACCTTCCCTCCCTTTTATCAACAAAGGCAATTAAAACTGTTTCTCTTTCTAATGAAAGGGAATAATAGACTCACTGGTCTTTAGAAAATTGAGGGGGTGATCTTGTTGAAAGCTATTGAATACTGAAAGGCTTAGATAGCGTGGATGTGGAGAAGATGTTTTTCTTATAGATTTTATAGATGAGGTTGAGAGTTGTACCCTACCATTCCAAATACTTCAACCTTTGCACTGATATTTAATCTGTTGAGTATCTAAACTAAGTTTCTTAATGTAATATTTATGTTCATAAAGTAATTTAAGTTTTGGTATTTAGATTTGTTGTAGTCTGTGGGGATGGTGAATACATTATCTACACTGCAATGGCTTTGCGAAACAAGAGCTTTGGATCTGCACAGGAGTTTGTATGGGCACACGATTCTTCTGAGTAAGTAATATTCAAGGCAGAGGATTACTTCAACCTTTGATCAAAAGTGAACAAAGAACTAATGGATTTGCTTCCCTTTTCAGATATGCAATCAGGGAAAGCAACAGTGCGGTCAAGATTTTCAAGAATTTCAAAGAAAAAAAGTCATTTAAGCCTGATTTTGGAGCAGAAGGTAATCAGTTGATATATATCACTTGAGTGTTTTTAAGAGGATTGATTGACAGAATTTCTTGCAGAATTTAGAGAATTTTCATTTAATTATGAGCATATCATGGAACTTTTCCGTTACCTCGAGAGCAAACAGTTTCTTTGTAAAGTACTTGATAACCTACTGTTGAGAGCAACCTCATAGCATGAGAATGAGTAAATTATGTCATCACTTTAATTCAGAATATAAACCAAAGGTTTAGCATTTTTCTCTGTGGAGTTTCAAATTGAAGATTTGGAAATTGGTATATGTTTTATAGTATATAGTCTGTAATGTGTTAGTGATTATAGTTGAATGTAAATAATTTTTCTTATGTACTTAAGGAAAAGTTGATCTCTGACCTGTATATAGGTTTTTAATGAGTAATGTGCTACTTGTTTATTATGTGACATCTTCAACTGAATTTACTCAAAACTGAAGTATATAACCCAATGATAGAAGACATTTGTTCTGTGGATGTGCTCTTGAGTTGTATGAAAGGGGAATGTGAATGCAGGTCATCTGATGAGGATTAAAAAGTAGATACAGTTGGGATGTATGTACAGTATGGGAGTTGTAAGGGAGTGCAAGAAGCAAGCTGTAAACAGAAACTACCCCCTGATTTCTCAGTGATTTAGCCTGATGGGCTAAACATTTTTCAAATATATTTGCAAGCTCTTTGTCTTTATTGATATCCCATACTTTTCTGAAATTAATTTCTAACTCTATAGAATATGGTAATTTCAAAGGTTCTCTTACTCATAGGTATCTATGGTGGTTTCCTCCTGGGAGTTCGGTCAATGAATGGCCTAGCATTTTATGACTGGGACAGCACTGAACTCGTACGTAGAATCGAAATACAGCCCAAATATGTAAGTGACCTATCTAAATAATTTGGAACCATGATTAGCATCCAGTAAGAGAGAATGATCCCAGTTAAGTGTGTTGTCTGGCTCCATGAACTTGTTGGGAATTTAAAAAGGGTATATTTCCTTTGGATTTGGAGCAACCTATTTAAAATGTGAATTTATTTTGAGGTAATGATAAAAGCTGGTTGAATTGATCAGTTAACATTTAGTTGCAGCATAAAAGCCTTTACCAAGCTGACTTTTTGCTGAAGGTTTCTTAAATTGTACAACTTTGTTCAAAGTTGGAGCTTGTTGGGTA